>NC_058132.1:18710136-18773145 GCF_016433145.1 Gracilinanus agilis | reverse complement strand
TCTCTGCCTCTCTGTCTCTGTCTCTCTCTCTCTCTCTCTCTCTTTCTCTCTCTCTCTGTCTCTCTCCTCCCCTCACTTCCCCCCATTCCTTGCCCCGGAGCTGTCCAAGGTCTTTCTCTCTCCTCATACATGTGACTTTTCCTCTCTCAGAGCTGAACCTCCCAGCCCAGCCCAGGCCTCCTCCCAGCCAGATCTGCCCCCTCCCTGCCTGAGGGCTGCTCCGGCTCTAACTCCAGGGTCTCCCCCTCCAGGCTTCTCTGCCCCGCCCTCCCTGGAAGCCCTGCCCAGCTCTGAGGTGGCCCCAGGACAGAACGTGACCCTGCAGTGTCGGTCAGAGCTGTTGCATGACTGGTGTGTCCTGTACAAGGATGGAGAAGAGATCAGCCTGAGCAAGACCTGGTTCCATGAAAGGAGGTATAAGGTCGACTTCTTCTTCCCTGTTATTAATCCAACACACGATGGCACTTACCAATGCTACGGCTTTTATAGATCTTCCTCCCATCTGTGGTCCTCCCCCAGCGCCCCCCTGGAGCTCAGGGTCTCAGGTGAGGCAGCCCCGGCCCCTCCCAGCCCCCCAGCTCTCCCAAGCTCCCTCCCTGCCTGCTCAGGGGGCCTGTCCCAGGGGACCCCAGAGGCAAGCTGGGCTGAGGGAAGAGGAGGCTCAGAGGGAAGGACACTGGGTCATCCTCAGAGAATGTAGACACTGAGGCCTCTCCTCATGACCCCTCTAGACCTCCCACATCAGTAGCTCATCCAGTCGTGTTGGTCCCACATCCAGATAAGATGTCCCATCTTCAAATCCAAGGGGTTTGAAGATGTCAGAGGGGGACAAGAGGAGGGCAGACCAGGCCTGAGGTGGGGGTTAGGGGAAGTGGGGGCAAAGGAGGCACGTTAAATACCCCAGCACCCCCCTCCTCTCCCTGTTCCAGGCAACTCAAAGGATCCTCACCTCCCCCAAAGTTCTGAGACTCCCCCAGGTCTGATGTCCCCCCCCACCCAGGGAGAAGCCACTTCCTTTAAGGACATGGTGGGGGTCTCTCTCTCTCCCACATTACTGTCCACCTTCTGTCTAGACCAGGCCTGAGTTTCCCTTTCTCAGGAGAAATCAAGGCACAAAGAGGAATGTAGGGAAGGGACAGGGACAGAAGAAACACCAGGCTAGGGAAGAAGGACAGAGCAGGTCAGGGAGGGGGAAGGAGGGGATCACAGAGGAGCAGAGCAGCTCTGGGATGGGTTCAAGTGATCTGGAGCCCCCAGGAGTCATCCACACCTCCAGAATAAAGAGATGCCCCAGTAAATTGAAAGGGATTCTGAGTGAGATGGAGGCCAGGAGGCAGCTGGCAGGAAAAGTGGGCTTTGGCCAGGTAACTCAAGATGGAGCATCTGAGGCTTTGCCAGGAGAACTAGTTGGGTGACAGAATACTGGGTGAGGGGATGGGCACCTTCTAGGGGGCTTCTAGGATGGAGGCTATGGGGGAAAGGTCTGGGGGTGACACAGGAGATTCACAGATCCCAAAAGGATGGCACAAAAAATGGCATCTTTGTCCTTGTCTCAGGGGCTCTCAGGGAGTCTTCTCTGGCCAGACAGGTCCAGAGTGAAGAGGAATCCATGAGTTGTTCTGGGCACCTCTAGATTACCTGAGTTCCCCTCCATTTCCCCCTCTCTTTATTTCTTGGTCCCTCTAAAGGCCCAAAGTCTCTCCTTTCTTTCCCCATCCCCAGGAACCCCTGGGGATGGCAAACCCACATAGCCATAGCTGAGACTAAGGGGTCAGGGGCTCTGCTTCTCCCTGCCTTCCCCAGTATAGAGGGAGGGGGGTCTCTCAGGTACCCACACCCCAATTGCCCTACCCTGGAAGCACCAGAGGGCCCTCCTCCCCCTCATTCTTCCTCTGCCCAGCACAGCCTCCCACTGATTCAGCAGAGTCTCTGGGCTCTGGTCCCAAGGCAGATTGGGGAAGGGGGGAGGACCCTCAGAGCCCTGCAGCCAGCCAGGACAAGGAACCCTGAGGAGGATTCAGAGGGTCCCTCCCTTCCACACCAGCTCCTCCATTCTTCTCCTGGGGCCCTGTCTGGCCCCAGAGTCACCCAGGAGCTCTGAGAGGTCTCACAGGAATCACGGGAGCTGCAAGTCTCAGAAGTGGACAGGCCAGGAGAGGTCCTGAGTTCAAGCTCATTTGACAGATAGGAAAATTAGTCCCAGAGAGAGAAGGGATTTTCCCAAAATCCCTCACCTAGCAAGCCTGGGCACAGCTGGGCTCACACTCATCCCCAGACCCTCCAGCTCTCCAGGCTTCTCTGGACCCCCCTGCAGAGGTCCTAACCCTGCCCCTTCCTCATCCCCAGAGACCTTCTCTCCAAGCCCTGAATCTGAGAACAGGCTCTCAGGTGAGTACCTGGAGGATTCTGAACAGAGGAGGGAGGCAGGAGGCTGGGTGTCCAGTCAGGGTCTGCCTGCCCCATCCAAGGTCTCCTAATTTCCCACCACTTCTCCTACAGCACTTTATCATTCTTCTTCCACCTATGTGCCTTTGCCCAGGCTGTATCCCAAGCCTGGAATGCTCTCCCTCCTCGCCTCCTCTTATAATGCAAAACATCTCTGAGACTAAACTCAGGAGCTGCCTCCTACAGGAAGCCTTTCCTGGTCTCCAACCTGTCCCCTCCCCACTTGTTAGTGAACCCACTGCTCAGATAGGGCTGATTTATTTTTATAGGAGATAACAGAGTATTTTAGGGGAGTTTAAGCCCCTGGAGAGCAGGAACTATTCTCTATTTTGCCTTTGTATCCCCTGTGCCTGGCCTAGCACAGGGCCTAAACCAGGGTCAGTGGTTAATAGAAGTCTGGAGAGATGAATCATGGAATAAGACTGGGGGCCCCCTGAGGACAGGGCTGGGTCTCCATCCCTCCCACTATGGGATAACACAGGCAGAAAGCATTGCCATGGTAACCCAGAGAGAGGAGGATGTCCCACAAGAAAGGGTGGGCCACAGTGTCAGGTGGAGGGGGAGGAGGGGGACCCTTAGCCTGGGCAATGAAGACATCTCTGGTGACTTTGGGGGGCAGCTTCTGCCTAGGGAGGAGATCAGAGCCAGGCTACAGAGGGGGAAGGAGTGAATGAGGAGAGGAAGTATAAGCATGGAGGTGAGGGGAAGGAGGAGGCTGGGATGAACTGAAGGGAGAAGAGAGGAAGGACTCAGGGGAAGAATGAGGCAGGGGACTGTCCCAGCCCCTCAGACCCTCCCCTTCCCTCATCCATAGAGCCAGGGTACCAGCTAGAGAATAACAGGCATCTCCCCACTTAAGGGGAAGGGCCTGGGAGGAGGATCTGAGTGCTTGTGGGAGATGAAACACAGTGAAATAGGGGCTGAGCAGAGGACAGCCATATCTCAGTGACCAACTCTGATCCCCAGATGCTGCTGCCCAGGATTACACTGTGGGCAATCTGATCTGCCTCATCTTGGCTGGGCTGGTCCTCATCCTCCTGGGGATCCTGCTGGCTGAGCACTGGAAGAGCTCCAGGCGGCAACCAGTCCAGGGAGTCCTTGGCTGAGCACTCTGGCCAGACCAGCCCTCAAGACAGAGGTAAAGGAAGGAAGGAATGAACATAACCATTTAAAAAATCAAATTTTAAAAATGTAGTGAGGGCTGCCTATGTGCCATGTCTGTATTAAGCACCAAGACATAGTTATTAAAAGAGACAGAGACAGAGGGATGAGAGGGAATTTGTTGTGTCCAGCACAACATAAACAGATGAGGGTCTTTTAATCTGTGGAAGCAAACCCTTAACACAAAAACATAGAAAAAAAATTTAAAGCATAATATAAAAGTGTAATTTTTTCTTCTCATAATGCTAATATTATTACAATAATTGTAATTAATCATATTATTAATAATAATGCAAATATTATTATAATGATATATAATTTATAGCAATGATTTAAATGCAGATTATAGAATTATTATGTAAATACATAACCCGCATAAAATCTGATGTCACAATTAATATGTATTTAATTATGATAGCATTAATATTATTATAATGTATAATTTACTTTGTATTTGTGTTAATATAATTATAATTAATTATACTACTAACAAGCGTGTTAATATTATAACAATGTATAACTTATAAAAGTGCATTTAAATAATACATTATATAAAATCACAAAAAAAGTTTTCACCTGAATTGGATGAGGACAAATGTGATATGCAAACAGTGCAAATGAATAATCCATTAGACTGAAAAAAAATGACTATTTCAGAAAACATATAGGACTTGGAATAAGACTACTTATAGCACATATAAAAATATTTTGAGGTATCCATTTGAAAGTTCTAAGGTTTTAAATCTATAAGAATAAAGAGAGCCAGTAACCAAATGGAGAGAGTCTATGAGGGGTGAGACTCTCTTCTAGCTCTCCCCTGTAAGGGTGAAAAAGGGGTTTTTTGGGTTCAATATATTAAAGATGGTCGCCAGAGGATTGAACTACTATCAATCCTCAATTAAGAATAATCTCAAGTCAAAATTGACTTTTATGGAAGTTTATTTACAATTAAGAAGAGAGAGAGGAAATAAGGAAATAAGAATCTAAGCCAGTAGGCAACTTACTACGATCCTCTAATTAATCCAGGTAGATCTGATTAACCCTCAGCCGAGAGTCAGAGGGCCAGAGGCCCGGAGGTGAATGAAGCAAAGTTTCATTCATAGTCTATTAAAGAAGTTCCTTGAGAGAAGTCCAGGAAGATTCAGTCTCTAAACTCACCACATGGAACAGTCTCAGTCACGAACCAGCACAGCTCCCTCAGCTCCCCTTCACCACACCAGAAGAGCTAGAAGAGCTCCTTCACCAGCCGCCCTCTTCACCAGAAGACCCTCTCACTCACTAAATTCCCTCTTTTTAAAGGGGTCACTTATGTGTCACTCCCTGAGCCTCCCTCCTACTTTGCGTGTCCAATCACAATAGATGCTTCTTACTAGGGGATGGTCAGTTGATTCTGATTCCTCACCCACTCTAGCACACGTGGCTTAGGGACCTCCCAGAATGAGAAGTGCTCTCACCTTTGGTGATTAAATCTAAAGATGGGCAGTGTAGACTTCATCTAATTATCACACCCCTCTTGCCAAATATACACTGGCTAGACTTCAAGGGGGTGACACTCTGAAAGTGGGTGACCTGGATGGTTGTGCCACCCCAGAGGAGTTGGGAATGAGGCTTCCCTATAAGATGAGGTATGGGGGACCCCACTCCGATTCTGAATGGGGGCGGGATTCACACAAGCCTCCCCTCAAGATCAGTCAACTTCACAGCGCGTGGTCTGGCTCTAAGATGGAGGCAGCCACACCAAGCTGTGATTCCCCTTCCCATCATTGTCTCTCAGGCACTCAGGAACACTATCTGACTAATGAATGGCTTTTATTAATCTCATTTAGGGATTGGGGAAAGGGGTGAAGGGCAGAGGGATTTGGGGTGCCCTCTTCTCTATTCCTATGGGGTCCTTCACTCAGGTGGGAACATTTGGGGTTCCCACTAGTAAGCGTCTCCTCCCGCCTCTTCTCCTTCAGATTCTATTTCTATTTTCTATTTCTATCCTTTCTATAATTGTAAGTCAGACCAGAAAGGGTCTCTCAGCAAGGTTGGCTAATGGGGGAAGCAGCCTAAGAGATGGCTCCCAAAATGGAGTCCAAACACTTAGTTGATTTGAGGATTGAAGTCTTGCTGGGTGATAAGCGATGGGATGCCTTTGACCAGGGAATCAGGGTTTCAGTGTCCAAAGTTCCTCCTCCCTCTCTCAGTCCTCCACCCGAAGTCCTCCTTCTCCTCTTCTTCTCTCCTCCAGAGAATTACCCAGAATCCTCTCTGGTCCCAACTGCCAGTAACTGTCACCAACGACCTTCTTCTGGCTCTTTTTGTCGTCCCCCCCCCCATCCTTACAAATCAGTATCTATTGAGAGTAAATTAATATCAAGGTCAAAGCATGCAAATCTTACAAGTACAATAATCTAAATAGCAAAAGAGGATCAGAAAAACAAGGTTGTTATTAAGAAAAAGATTCTTCCTTATTTCTAAAAACTTAGAACTTTCTACAAACCTATTAACCCCTTCCTTATAGTAAATTAAAAACCTAAGGTGTTAATTAGCAGCCTCATTAAATTTTGACATAGTATGGAAAACAGTACTGCGACCTAAGCAGTTACAAATATTAGATTTTTGACAAAATTGTTATATATTGAGTGTTACCAAAACATGTACCTTATTTTATAAGAACTGAAAATATGTGTTTAACTGTAAACTATGTGTAAAAGCAACTTGTTAGAAATGGATCGTGTTTCCTTGCAATGATAGATGATTTGTATTGTGAACTAAAAGTATAAGGTAAATTAGCTATGACAACTGGCTAAGTTACTGACCAGCCCTGGCTCAGCCATCATCAATCAAGATAACATTAATGGAAACTTAACTTCCAGCAAAATTGTTAACCCTTTTTCTGTATAATTAGGAAGAATTGCCGGGTAGTTCAAACATTGTTAGTGAGTATTGAAACTAAGAAAAAACTGGAAAATTATTGAAATTTTTTTTTAAAAACGGTTATCATGACTTGTAAAATCAAAACTTTTCATTGTATATGTAAATCTTGGAAACTTCTCAGATACAATTGGTGAAAATTGCTGTTTAAGGTAAAAGCCATCGGAATTGCAACTAATATTAATTTTAATTTTGAATTCAGGTATGCTTGTCTGATAGATTATTGAACTGTATCCACCATTCAAAAAGAAAGACATGACTGATTAATTATCCCTCTTACCTGCAGTCAAACAGTGTTATAATCCCTTCCCTGTCTTTTCCTCTCAAAGCAAATTGTAATAATCAAAGTAAAGTGAAATAATAATTGAAACCTCAGAAATTTGAATGTGTATAGCAAACAAATATGTTCCACTACTTACTTAAGAGACTGTATCCCACCCCAAGTTTTTGTTTCAATGGAAGTTATAATGAATCTCTTGTAAATTAATTCATTTGTATAATCACTGAAATTGAATCAGAATAACCAATTACAAGGATAAACAAACAAACAAAACCCCAGAATTTTAACATGGGGGTCAAAGTTTTGTTTTTATTTACACAGGAAATGAATACCTACAGCAGAAAACTTCTCAGGAACAGCAGAACTCATGAAACAACCCAGACAACTACCCAAAAGACCCCAGTCACAAAGCCCATGATTTGGAGATGAGCCAGAAGAACTGTTCACATGGCAGAACAAACAAGCCTCCCTAAGACTGATCACTCTTAACTATTAACCCCAGCCCAATTATTAATATTGTTGTGATTCGGCTACTTTGACAAATGTAACTTATAATGATGTACGACATTGTATTCTGATATGGGGTGTAACTATTTCTGTAACAAATGTAAATTTTCAAAGTGTTTCTCCCCTTCCATTCACTCAACTTACCTCCATCCTTATTCCACCAGAAGATAACACAGCATAATAGATCCACACTCAACACAAACATCTAACACCAAATACTTATTGCAGATTTGATTGGGAAAAGTTCTTCCCTTTATTCATCCTCCTCTATAGCATCTTCCTTTTATGAAAGTGTTTCTTCCTATATATCCTATAATGATTTGATTCATACCCTTAGTGTCTGTGGATTTGCCCTTGCCTTATTCTTTGTTTTTTTCTGTTTCCCAATCATCATCAGATCCCTAGGCTCTAATATATGTCAAGTCCAAATTGAATTGAAGTCACTTCAATTAAAAAAGAAAGGGGGAATATGCCTTCCTAAAAGAAAAAGTCACAAAGGGGATCCTGGAACTGCACAGTAGAATCCAGGGAGGATGGTAACTCCCCACTCTGATACCCCTGTTTTGACTCTTCTCTTACTAACACTCCTTATTATTGAAATTATTGTGATCAGTGTCCCTACCCAGCCCCAGGGAAAATCAGAAGAACAGTAAAGGCTATTACTGGAGCTTTTACAGACCCCCCTACAGACTCCTAGGAAATTCCCACTTTTACATGTAGTAATACAGAAATTCCCCCAGAATTCACAACAAACCAGCAAATAGTGAGTTAATGTTAAAGATTTTAAAACCCTAACTTAGATCTCTCATTCCCATACACAGGTGCCTGCAAAAACAGGCCAGAACAGTCTCCAAGTTTCCCCCCTCCCTGATCCCTGATTTGGTACAGCACGTTAACATAAAACAACAATGAACGATAAATGGAGAAATTTTCCCCCATGAAAAGGCCTGTACATTCCCACCACTGTAGCCCAAGAGATGTGTCAAACACCCCTTGAAAAATATCAAAAGTTACTGGAGAATGAAAAGTATGACTTAATACATTGTCTCTAAGAAAAGAGGTATGACGAGAATGGATTTCCTTACCAACATTATGTGTGATCTCAAAGTGTATAAAAATAAACCTTATTCAAGGCAGAGCAGAGCAGTATTCATGATACCTACCTGGCTGAAATTCAGACCGACTCTCATTCACACTGACACTGTCCCACCACTGAAATTTCTTGGACCTGTGGGATTTTTTTACTCCTGCAGATAGGGTAGAAGGAGAAAGAGAAAAGAATAAGCAGCAATAGGATGGAAAGAAAGACTCTGTAATCAAGAGAATGAAAAAATTTTACAGCAAGTTTCTTCAGTGATAAGTCTCATTTCTTAAATGTAGACAAAAAAGAGTCACACTGATAAAAGTACAAGTCATTCCCCAAATGATAAATGGTCAAAGGACGCAAACAGGCAGTTTTCAAATGAAGAAATCAGAATTATTTTTATTCATATGAAAAAGTGTTCCAAATCACTTCTTACTAAAGAAATACATATCTTAAAAGCACTGAGGTACCACTTTATACTATCTTATTGGCTAATGTGACCAAAAAGGAAAATGAAAAAATTTGGAGGGGATGTGGGAAAATTAGGACACTAACACACTGCTGGTAGAGTTGTGAACAGATCTAAGAACTTGTAGAACACTTTGGAATTATCTCAAAAGGCCATCAAACTGTCCATACCCTTTGACATAGAAATACCACTACTAGGTCTGCATTCCAGAAACATCAAAGAAAAAGGAAAAGGGCTTTAATAATTTTGATAGAAATGTAGTAGGCTATAAGAAATGATGAGAGGATGCTTGAAGAGAAATCTGGAGGAGTTTACAAGAAGTGATGCAAAGTGAGGTGAGTAGAACCAAGGATTTCAACTCAGCCCTCCTTCACCCCAAGTTCAGTGCTCTAGCCACTCCACCAAGTTCTTGCTAAAATTGAAGAAGATTAAGAAAGAAAAGGAGGAGAGGAAGTGAAGACCAAGTGAAGGTCCCAGGAAAGGGCCCTTGGGCTGATGCAGGGGACTGAAAAGGAAGGACTGAGAGGGAGGATGAAGGGGAATGACTCAGATCCTCCCACTGCCTTCTTTTCCTGGAGCCTCCTCCTTTCACCCACATCCTCAGGTTTCCAAACGAGGGAGCAACAAGAATCTTTCAGCCCAGCAGACAGAGTTTAGACTGGACTGGCATTGAGGAGCCTGGGGGTAGCAGCAGAGGGGTATCTGCTTACATTTATGGGGACCTGAGATGAGAGTGTTATGCCCGAAGAAGTATCCCAATAAATGAGTCTTGAACCAACAATGCAAGATGCAAAGGGACTTTATTGTCTAGCTCGAGCTAGGGTCTCCCACCTAAAGTTGGTGAGGGACCCCGAGCTGTGCCTGGGCTAGAGTTTTTATGGAGTAGAAGTCAGAAGAGTAGAGGAATGTCTTTAGGTTGGGAAATCCTGCAGATAAGGGGAATGTCCTAAGGTATTCTTGTAGATAAGGGGAATATCTGCAAGGAGGAGATCCTGGGGAGAAGGGGAAGGTCTGCAAGGTAGATAAGGTCAGTCCTGGGAGGCTGGAGGTCTGCAAGGTTGGGATTCTTGTGGATAATTCTATTTCACCATAATGTCATATAAGGGTCGGGCCCATAATGTCATACAGGGGTCAGGATTTTTAATTCTGACTCTTTCTAGGTTCCACATTCCCCACTTCTGGAGTTGGATCATAAAGAAATCATTCTTAAATGTCATTACAATCGAACGGTATCAGGGAGATAGCCCTGTACTGTTGCCAATGGACCATAAGCTATACAGTGTTGATACAATCTATGACAAAGGTCACTAGTCTATCATAGTGGAAGCAAAGGAATTTTCCTGCCTATAGTTTGCCTGAAAACTTTTTCACTATGGGAGTACAATGTTCTATTCTGTCTCCAGGGCACAATATCCCACAATGTCCCATGCCATCTCCCCAAATATCTAAGGGAAGAGGGATGATGGTTTCAATCTTCTGTAGCTTCTTCAAGCTGATAAGGGGCGTAGAATCTCTGAGAGGGGGAGCAGGAGGAGGGAGGTGTGGGCACAGGATCTTCAGGGGTGTCTCTGCAGCGAATGCCAGGGTCCTGAAGGCTCGGAGACTAGGGACTGCTTCCCCAGACTGGCAGACTTGTCACAAGGGAGAGCATCCATCCCTAAGGCAGAAGGATAGAACCCAGGACTGGGGCAAAAACTAGGACACCAGATACAAAGAGAGAAAATTAGCACAATAGAAACTGATATTAAACACTAACATTTGGGTATCTTAGCCAACAGATTTTATCCCCAGAAATCGTCCTCTGACAGGAATTGAACCTTTTAGGAAATCTGATCCCTAAGTTGTTTGCAGAGTTGGCATGTGATGTTTCTATTAAAGAATACCCTTTTGCAAAGCCCACATTAATAGGGCATCTATAACTACTTGAATAACAACACTTTACAGATAAATTTCTTTATCTCAGATTCTGGAGGAAATCCAGAAAGCCCTGGGTTATTTCTAGGGTCAAGATCCAAACTTCAGTTGTGGTAAATTAAGGCTGCAAGCTACAAGTCATCTATCACTAAACTTCACCTACTTCTCAAAGTGTGTTCCCTAACAATTTGATAATTTTCAATTATTAACCTAATAGGTTGTTTGGGGAGATGGAAACATTAATTTACGACTTATATTAAGTGCTTATTATGGGAACTTTCTCCAAAAAGGGAAGGCAGAGGGGAAAAACATTTCCTCACGTCCCAAGGGACACATAGTGAGGGGCTCCATGTACAGGCCAAAGCTGTCACTGGCTCATGCCATTGTTGTGTCACTCAAGGATTAGTAGCCTAGATGGTCAGAAGAGGTCCAATCCAGGTTGAGCCCTAGAATTGCCTCTCTAACCATCACAGAACATTCTTTGTCTTTTGCAATATATCATCATTGGATCTCAGAAGCCTTCTCCTTCCTTAAAAACAAGTTTTACCCATTACAGCTCTGTGGAGATCTCTTTATCATCTCTGATAATCTGATGACAGTTTAGTTGATAAGGAAATAAGGACAGGACAAGGGAAATGTCTTTTACTTCGTGCTTCTAGCTCTGGCTCCAGGAGCATGGAGTTTTATATATATTTCAAGACTCATTTCACACAAAAGAAATGCCCCTGAAACTTTGCAGATGCCCAGAAGTTACAAATTATGTCACATCAAGACACAAAACATTGGCTTCAGAATAGACCAAGGCCAAGGCTGAATTTTGACTAGGTTCTTATCAGGAAGCCAAGTTGGGGAGTATCTTGGCCTTGGCTATAACAGGCAGCAGCATTCCTTGCTGTGTTAACAGTATTAACCCTTTAGATTCAGGTTTGATAGGAACTTAAAGCTTTTCAATAAGGTCACAATACTTTTCAATAAGAAATCACAAGGATCACAAAAGGAGTCAAAAGAGGAGTCTCAGATTTTTATCTATTCTCTTATTGGCTTCCCACACAGTTCAGAGAAATTCTGCTAAGCAGCAGTCTTGAAACAATTTCCATACCCTCAAACAAGCCTTTCACATCCCTACCAGGCTGATCAGTTATTCTTACATATTTTGGCAATAATTAACATATCACACTTTAGTCACAAAACCTGAATTAAGGAACAGGAGTGCTGGATTGAGTAGCTCCACAGTAAATATAAATCAGGGCTGTTATAGTCTCTTGTACCTGGGCCATCTGAAAGACTAGGACAAGCCAGACAGGAATCTCTTCAGTGTAACTTTCAAGAGAATTCCAGAATCATTTGTGATTTTCCCAACACCATATACACTAATTTTAGAAATTATTCCTAGGTCAAGGATCCAATTATAAGAGTAGAACATCTATCTATTCTCTTTCATCTCTCCTCTCTCCTTCTTCCTCTCTCTTTTCCCTCAAACCCTCTGCTTAAAAGCAGAGCACAACTTCCATTTACCCATAAGGAATCTGCATATTCAGGACATTCAAGTCTCTCTTTCTTCTGTATTCCAACACAACATACCTCTTCACTTTCTCTGACTCTGGGTAACCATCACAAAAACAAACATACCATTTGGTATCCCTTCAAATGCTAATCAATAACTCCCAAGAATTGAGACACTGTACCTTTAGTATAGCACTCATCAATTATAAGATTCAGTTCATAGTACAAATTGGTAAACTGAGGTAACCACTGAGGAGTGAACAAAACCCATGGTACAGTCAGGTTTACAATGAGCTTTTGCTTACATTCAAACAATACTTAAAATACATCTTTTAGCAACAATTTATGTAAAAATCATATTTAAAGGAATATCACAAAGCATGTATAGTATTACAGGGTCTATTTCCAATTACAAGATTTGAAACCTTTTAAGCACTGTAAACCTTAAAGCAAGCCTTTTGACAAGCAGGCTGCTTATCTATTTTTAAAACCAGGAAGTCAAATATAATAATAAAGTTAGTCAACTTTAATACACTGCGATAAAAAACTATTTGTGATAGGTTTTTTAAAAAACCCCAGAAAAAACCATTTATGATCAATTTAACACTTAAACCTATTATATTTTTAAACCTCTTATGATGGGAGGATAGATAAGGATGGAAAATAGTCTTCTTGAGATTAACAGAGGATCCCTCCACTCACCAAATGCCCGAGTGCAAGGAGTCACGTCCACACTTTTGAAAAGGGGGAATGGGGGGCAACCGTTAACAGTTGCTTCACTCATGCTGCCAAGCCATGCCACTGAGGACAGCCCTCCAGGGCTACCTATCCCATCTTAGCAATAAATCTTTCTCACTTCTAAGCTAAGCCTGGAGTCCTCTCATTCCAGAGAAGGGCCTCCCTCTCACCCCCAACCCAGGGTGAGACCCATTTGCATCTCTATAACAACTATACTGCTAAAAAAAAAACCAACAAAAAAAAACCCCTGTTTTACAAGATAATCGTGACTTTTCCATCAACTTTTACTTGCTTGAACATCTCCTTAAATCCTCTTAAGTATACAATTAAAATATCCTCATCTTTAAACTCTTTAAGATCTTACTTATGCACTGTGTTGCTATATCAGTTCCTAAGTATCAAAGTGGAAATATTAAAAGTATTTCTCTCTTTCCTTCCTGTTTGCTTGTGAGCAATTTACCCTAAGGCTGCCTGGCTTGATTTAGGTTTTTATAACTTAAATCTTGTCTCTTATCTCTCTTTAACAAGTGAGATCACTTACAATTTAAAATTTTGCATGTATCAAAGCTTTCATAATAAATTATTCTCTATAAATTTTAGTTTGAACTCCACAGCTTCTAAATAACTTCAAGTACTTTAGTAATCTTTCAGTATGTAAACAACTGAATTGCAAAGCATTTACTCTTATTCCTTTCAAACCTCTGTTTAAAACAGGATAGAACCTCCAGTTTAGTTTCTTTTTACCTCAAAGCATTGCTACATAACTGCTTTAATTTCATCAATATTACTCTGATTTACCTTTTGTTGTATCTATTTTGCACCAGAATTTACACCTATTATTTCTTTACTCTTATTTCCTCCAGCTTCTCCTTCTTTACCATTATTACAAAAAGAAGAAAGGTGCTATATTTAATTGCATGTAATCCTTATATTAAACCCTATTAGATCCTGGGCTGGTCAAATTTCCCTTGTTCATTTCATACAGTTTGCACATCATATATCCTTAACCTATTCAGGTGGAAAACTTTAATTCTCTTTATAGTCTAAATGCGTACATATTTTGTATTCATTCACCATTACTTTCCAGCAATTTGAGTCTGAATATATGTTAATCTCCAGATCACAGATTCCTTCTTATACATTGTACACATTTAAAAAACAAAAAACAAAAAACAAAAAAAAACAAAAAAACCCTCACCTTCCCTTTTGGAGTCAGTACTATGTATTGGCTCTCAGGCAGAAGAGTCGTAAGGTTAGGCAACGGTCAAGTGACTTGCCCAGGGTCACACAGCTGGGAGGTGTCTGTGGCCAAATTTGAACCCAGGACCACTTGTCTCTAGGTCTGGCTCTCAATCCACTGAGCTACCCAGCTGCCTCCCTGTACACATTTTTAAAAACAATTCATACAACTCTTAGTCAAAACAACACTGTTTAGAAATTCCATCTTTTGCAAAATACCCAATTCTTAGTACCTGTATTATTAAAACCCATGCATAGATTAATCATTTAAAAACCAAAAACTTCTTGGGTGTCATATGATTACTTGTTGCTAGTTCTGACAGCACATATATTAAAAGAACATCTCATTTGAAAAATCCCAAGTTTAAATTCCAGAATAAGTTCCAATAATAACATTACAACTTTATCTGAATGACTTTTACATTTACAAAATAGAAACCAAGACTTAACAAACTTCTAACCATGATTTTTTATGCTCAATAAAATCTGGTTAATATTTCACATTTGACTGACAAACAGTCACCACAATAAATAAAATTACATTGTACCATATCAAAAATCATTAGCAATTCTCAACCCTTAAAATCAAATCTTAAGTGAAAAATGCTTCTAATTGTGGAGAAAACCTCCCTTTTCTGCTCTGAATTTTTCTCTTTTTCGCACCTTTGGGGGCCCATCCAAAGGAAGAAAGAGGAAAAAATCATTGAACATATACTTGCTTTTGTCCTCTGCTGAGGATTTTTGACTGTGGGAAGTTCAATCTTCAAACTCCCCCTCTTTTCTTTCTTTCTTTTTTTTGTAATGTCCAATTTAAGAATACATAGAGACAAGACTGTGACAAAGACAACAGTAAACAGAAACATACAACTTTGTGACAAGCATGCTTTAAAAGGAAAAAATCAGTGTGTTGGGATCTATGATTAAAAAGAAATATTTGCAGTGACAAAAGTGCTATCTGCTCCCAGTGGGAGTTTGGAGGTGAGCTGGTCATAAGGCTGATTGGATTTCTTAAGAAAAGAACTTGTAAATCCCCTTCCTATTCGGATTTTAAGTCTGCTGCCAGAGCAGGCACAGCTCTCCAGTACTAAGGTCTGGGAGGTTTGAAATGTAGATGGGGGAGTGCAGAACAGCCACTGCGAAAGAAATTCCCCTTTGTGAAGCTGCATCTGACACTCTTTCCCCTTCCTTTGTTTGATCTTATAGCTAGACACACAAAAAGAACAGACTCAACAGAAATCTACAGGACACACTTCCTCACACATTCTTACACCTTGGAACCCAAAGAAGCCACTGAAATAGAGTGACACGGCCGGGTCCCTGCCTGGACTTCTCCCTTTTTCTCCCAGGGTGTCCACTGGTGCTCAACTTACTGGATGACTCTAACCCACCAAGCTGGGGATTCCAACCCCATCAGGTACCTTTCGGAGGGTGCCTCCAACCCCCCGATCCGGGACATCCCAACCTGGAAAGTTCCTCCTTAAATCTCGGGGACTCTATCCCCGGGCAAAGCTTATAGTGGGGATTCCAGCCCCACAAGGTACCTTTTAAATTTCTGGCCAGTCCAGTTGTAGGTCTCCGCCTGTGGAGACACCCGTGCCTGGCAGAGCTCCTCTCTCTTCCTTCGAAGGGAACGTGCTTGGAGAGCCTGTTTGGGTTCTGGTTTGACTATAGGCTTTTCCCGTGTAAAGTCTGGGACCAGCCACTTAGCCTTACTCCACGAACCTAAAGACCCTCCGGCAGAGCCCCCTCTCCCTTCAGCTTTACCAGAACGTTTCCAGAGGGTCTGTCTGTGTTCTGGCTCGGCACAGGGCAAGCCGGCCGCTTAGCCTCACACCAGCAACCTCCAAGACCTCTTCCCTCGTCCCTGGCACAAGCCGTGGATTGGAGCCCACCAGACCCG
The DNA here is from genome assembly GCF_016433145.1 of Gracilinanus agilis. Classification (NCBI taxonomy): domain Eukaryota; kingdom Metazoa; phylum Chordata; class Mammalia; order Didelphimorphia; family Didelphidae; genus Gracilinanus; species Gracilinanus agilis. The sequence goes on along the minus strand of NC_058132.1, from coordinate 18,756,986 downwards.
AGCAGCCTGGGCAGCAGGGATCCCAGGGGAATTCCCAATTGGTCCCACTGCTGGTCAGAACTCAATTATTTTTGTGGGATCCCGGACGAGCCCCCATAGGTTATGCCTGGAGAAGTATCCCAATAAATGAGTCTTGAGCCAACAATGCAAGATGCAAAGGGACTTTATCGTCTAGCTCGAGTTAGGGTCTCCCACCTAAAGTTGGTGAGGGACCCCGAGCTGTGCCTGGGCTGGAGTTTTTATGGAGTAGAAGTCAGAAGGGGACAGGGTAGAGGAATGTCTTTAGGTTGGGAAATCCTGCAGATAAGGGGAATGTCCTAAGGTATTCCTGTAGATACGGGGAATATCTGCAAGGAGGAGGTCCTGGGGAGAAGGGGAAGGTCTTCAGGGTAGATAAGGTCAGTCCTGGGAGGCTGGAGGTGCAAGGTTGGGATTCCTGTGGATAATTCCATTTCACCATAATGTCATATGAGGGTCAGGCCCATGGTGTCATACAGGGGTCGGGATTTTTAATTCTGACTCTTTCTAGGTTCCACAAGAGAGATCCTGCCCCTACCTCAGAGATGGTCTTCCCTGCCTCGTCCCTCCCAGATCTTGCTTTCGGGGGTTGCGCTGGGTCTAGCCTCGCTCCTCTCCTCCTCGTAGGGCGGGTTCGCCTCCTCTTCAGGGTCCTGTTGCTGCACCTAAAATACACAGTAATCGTGACTGTGAAAAACATTCGCAGCAAGTTTCTCTGATAAAAGGTCTCCTTTTTCTGTCCTGGCTGGAGACACTGAGGAGAAGCTCCAGGATTCCCTGACAGAAGGGACGACATCGCTGTGTTTCACTGCATGTGGGGACCCCACAGAGTCACTGAGGCCAATGCAGGCAGAGACCAAGCCGGCCCGGCAGGACTGCGTCGTCCCCACCGTCCTTCCCCCCGTCCTCTCTGGCCCTGCTGTCACCCCACACTTCCAGCATGATCACTGACAACGTCTGGCAGTAACGGGAAAGGAAGAACGTTCCCCCACGGGGTTCTGTCAGGAGTCCTGGAAAGCTGGAAGCCGTCTAATGACCTCCATCGAAGGTCAGAGCGTTCATGGGCGGAAGCGGCAGAGATGGCGGAGCCTCCGCGCGGGCCTCCTTCCGCTCTCTGGCCTGCCTGTTGGGTTAAAAATCAATAACTGCCACGTGCTCGTAGTCTATAAAGTGTATTCCTCATCGCTGGAAACAGGAGGAAAGAGAGCAGCCATTTTAGCCTCCTTTTCACACCCTGTCTGGCCACGTGGGCTCCGTCTGGGTTCTCCTCCATCCTCCTGCTTGCCGGGAAGTGAGCGAGCGAGCGAGTGAGCTCACCTCGGCGTTCTCTAGACTTTAGCCACCAGGACTGTCACCCCCAAATTAGAATTACTGGGGGGGGGGGTCTGTGACCCGCCTGTGCTGGTGAGAGACAAATCAGAAACAAGCCACGGCCCCCCCCAGGCAGGCCGAAACAAGGGGAAGCCGCCATTTGTCCACGTACAACTGGAGGGTGGACGAAGGAAGGGACAAAACAAACGATGTTTTAAATGTGACCCTAACTTCCTGCCAGGGGCTTTGGCCTTTAGAAGCTGGCCTTGAAGGAGCCCCAGCGAGGCCTCAGACGGCTCCCCTTGAATTGTCACGTGGGTAAGTCAGGCCGACCTGCTCTCCTCCCTTGGCCTTTCGGAGGCTCCAGCCTCAGGGAGGCCTCTCAGAGGAGGCCTCGTGGCTAGAAGCCTTGTTTAATTCACCTCCACGTCCCTCTGCTGGGCCTCTGAAGCCTGTCCTGGTACGGGCCTGGGGACCAGGCCTCAGTGTCTCTGTCTCTCTCTGTCTCTCTCTCTCTGTCTCTCTCTGTCTCTCTCTGTCTCTCTGTCTCTCTCTCTGTCTCTCTCTCTGTCTCTCTGTCTCTCTCTCTGTCTCTCTCTCTCCCCCTAATTCTGTCTCTCTCTGTCTCTCTCTCTCTGTCTCTCTCTGTCTCTCTCTGTCTCTGTCTCTGTCTCTCTCTCTGTCTCTCTCTGTCTCTCTCTGTCTCTCTCTCTCTCTCTCTCTGTCTCTCTCTCTCTGTCTCTGTCTCTCTCTGTCTCTGTGTTGGCCCTGGAGTTTTTTCCTTAAGGAATTTATTGATAGCTTGTTCCATTTCTTTTTCTGAGATGGGATTGTTTAAGTGTTCTGTTTCCTCTTCTGCCAATCTGGGCAATTTATATTTTTGTCAGTACTCTTTCATTTCATTTAGATTGTTAGATTTACTGTCATATAATTGGACAGAATAAAATCAAATTACCAGTATCCAAAATGAAAAGGATGAAGTAGAAATTAAAGCAAATATTGGGAATTATTTTGTTCAATTATGTGCCAATAAATATGATAATTAAAGTAGAATAGATTAATTTTTTAAATACATACACATATATTGTCCAGACTAACAGAAACTGATCTGAACTGTAACAAAGCTCCTTAAAACAGCAGAATTATGATGGGAACTTAAATTTTCCCCTATTATTATCTAATATTATTAATATGAGTCATTCTTAGTAATATTCTAATATTAGAGTCAATAATACTAATTCTATCTAATATTGCTATATTAGAGTCATTCTTCCTGAAAATTTTGGTTAACTAAAAGCCTGTCTTCTGTTAATATTAACCTCACCTGACCAAACCTGTCCCCGTGAATGTGAAAATTTATTTAAACGCTTAAACATTCAAGTACCTGGAGGAGGAATTTCAACTGTCTCTCACTCTTTGGAGATAAGTAAATCTTCTTCCTTAATGAGCAAATTTGTGAACATTTTCTGTGTAGTTCATTTTTTAAGCTTTTCAAATTCTTATCTTTTCCCCAATTCATTTAAATTGTACAATTTTGAACATATTCAACTTTTTACATTAAAATTTTTTTTTAACTCAAAATTTTCTTCCTCCTTGCCCTCATTCCTCCTGGAAAATGTAAGCAATTTGATTTAGATTTTTCAGTCATGCAAAATTTAAAACCATACTTGCCATTTTGTGAAAGAATATATAAACTAAAAACAAGAAGAAGAAAAATTTTAAATTAAAGCCTTATACTTTTATCTTCATTCATATTCCATCTTTTCTCTCTCTGGAAGTAGATATTACTTACTGTAAGTCTGAATAGTCTAAGATTAATGTCTTGATCAGAGTAGCTAAGTCTTTCATGCCACATCATCATTTCAATATTACTGTTCCTGTGTACAATGTTCCCCTGGTAATGCTCGCTTTCACTTGCATCTGTACATGAGACCTCACAGCTTTTTCTGAACCCATCCTGCACATCATTTCTTAAGCACAATAGTATTCCATCACAAACATCTTCCTTAACTATTCCCCCAACTGATAGACATCCTCTCAATCTCCAATTCTTTGTCAACAACATCAACAAAATAAGCTGTTACAAATATTTTTGTGTAGAAAGGACCTTTTTTTTTTGCTTTGATTTCTTTGGGATATATACCTAATAATGGCATTACTAGGTCAAAGAAAGAGTGACTCACGTTCTTATAAATTTGACTCCATACTCTATATATTTGGGAAATGTGGCCTTTATCATAGAAACTTGCTATAAAAATTTTTCAAGTTTTGGTTTTTCTTCTTTTAAAAAACCTTTAGCTTCTGACTTAGAACTGATATCAATTCTAAGGTAGAACAAAGGTAAGAGCTATAAAATTAGGGTTAAGTGATTTTTCCAACATCATATAGCTAGAAAGTGTCCAAGGCCAGATTTGAACCCAGGACTTAGCATCTCTAGACTTGTGATTAAAATAGGGACCCAGGCAAAGTTTATGTATTTATTAATAAAGATGAGAACGTGAGAGATGAGAGAGAGAGAAGATATAGATAGATTTCTCTAAAGAAAAAAATTAACCTGATTATAGAGTCTCCACTTAGCTGGCTTAAGTCCTAAATATTCTTCCACAGCAATGCAAGCAGTCAATCCCTTCAAGAACAGAATTAAAGAGAGCTCAATCCACTCAGGTTAGGTGCTAGCCTACATCTTTGGCAGTGGACTAACTGAACAGAGCAGGCTCTGTAATGGGAAGTGCTACCAGCAAATGGCCCTGGGGAAAATTGTGATTATCCAGGATATCATTGGTCCATACAGATTCAGATGTGATAGAATTTAGTCTGGTCTCTTTTGAAGTGAGATGTGTTCTATTAGAATGTGTTCTAGTAGGATAATTATGATGTTTGACCCTCTTTAAGCAAATCAGGACTCAAAACACACTTAATAGCTGCAATTCAGAAAAGATGTTTGAAAATAATAAAAGTTAGTTTGTTAGATGTAAATTATTCCATTCTGGTCTTCAGTGCAATCAGTGTGGAATGCCAAAGTGATGTTCCCTGTAAGATAATTTGGAAATGCATTCAACTGAACAGATGTCATCCCACTGGCAGTTTTCTTTCATGGTTTAAGTCCGTAATATTACCTATGTTATTATTGTGTTTCTCAATGTTGTGCTACAAATTTGGGGAAACCATTGTATAAGAAATACTCTTAAAAGGATGGTGCAATTGTATCACTGGAAAATTTCACTTCTCTTTTGCTATGGATGCTGTAAGATTATTATTTTATTAGGGGCTATTATAATGTTAAAAGCTATCAAATCTATAATTGGATATGTTTTAAAAGAGAATAAGAATTAGTTTGTGGGCAAAGAAAAAAAAGAAACCTTGTAAAATTTCCTTATTTTTAAACTTGCCACATTCTTTGTGAATTTGCTTGGGCAGTTATAAAATTTTAGCAGAACTGCAAAGGAACTTGCTAAATGTTACAAATGTTACAAAATAATGAATTGGTTAGTTCAGAAAATGGGACATTTTTCTATCACAAATACCTCTTGGCAAAGTGGGGGAGAGAATTTACAAGTTTTCTTTTAGAATAGAAGTGTTTTTGTGATGAATTGTAGATATGGAACAATATTTAGAAGTAGCCAATATTTTTCTCATTTCCTAGTGATATATTCCTTTCTATGTGGATCCAGTTCCTGGAACAGGTAAGTGGCATATGGATAGAGTACCTGGGCCTGGAGTAAGGAAAATTTGTCTTCCTAAAGTGAAATCTGGGATCAGACATGCTATGTGACCCTGGGGAAATTACTTAATCCTATTTGCCTCGGTTTCCTCGACTATAACATGAGCTGGAGAAGGAAATAGCAAACCACTCCAGTATCTTGCCAAGAAAATCCCAAATGTAATCATGAAGAATTGGATATGACTGAAAACTGAATGTAGAATTTCTTATTTTCTAACGATAGATTTTTATATCAGGATGAATTAAATGCGAGAAGAAAAAGGGAAGAACTAAAGAACTAATTACTGGATGGATAATCTAATCAGATTTTGTTGGGTTTTACTAAATGTTTTACCCCTAGCAGACTTTAGCCACATTCCCCAGAGAATCTCCACAACTGACCTCCACAACCTGCTCTGATCTATCCAGTCACCTGAATATCATGGACTTTGTCAAAGGATTGGTCACCCCTACAGTTACAACTATATTGGATTTCTTTATCCACCTTATTTTTATATGGCTGGTTTTAAGAGTTCCATCTGAGTTATGGACCTGTTACCTGTTCTCAAAGCTATATATCATGTCTGCTTGAACTGATACCATTCTGGGAACCAAGAATCTTGCACTACACGTGTGTTGATCATGGTTTGTCTCTGGTTTTTTTGTAGAGATGTGTGGTCTCTTTCTGCACTTTTACCATTAGGTGGAAACTCTATCCCAAAGAACTACTCCATCCTTCAAGGCCTTTGAAATATAAAGTGGATAGACCAAGAGTTTCATTTTTAGAGAAAGGGAGGTATTCTAAAAGGTAAACAGAAAATACTAATTTCTGTCTAGGGTCTTGAAAATATTGGGGTACAGCAAAAAAGGCTTAAAGAAACACTTATTCTGAGAAAGACACAGATTATATCCCCCTTGCTTCTCACTAAAACTTTCTCCAACAGCATTGGAAGAGCAGGTCTTCTTTTGTTTAATGAATGTCTAACTCAGTGAAGTGCCTGGCTCAGAGTAGGCAGTGATTAAGTGCTCATTAATTAATTAATTGATTGGTTAGGCTCCCTGAAGAGTAAGAGAAGGGTAACAATGAGCAATTAGTTTAAACTAACTTTTTAAAGATACTTTGTTTACCCAATTACATGTGATAACAATTCTCCACATGGGTTTTCTGAAGTTTTAAGATCCAAACTGTCTCCCTTTCTCCTTTCCTCCCCTCTCCTGGAGATGGCAACCAATTTGATCTGGGTTATGCATGTCTTCTCCTCCAAAACATACTTCAATTCAAAACAAAACATGCATGAATGGATAGACCCTGAAGTGTCACTGAAGTTGGAATACTCTTTTCTCTGGTCTCTGAGAGGAGATATGAGGCTACTCTTCTATTTACCACATAGCTTTTCTGAAGTTTTAAGATCCATATTTTCTCCTTTTCTCCTTTCTTCCTCTCTCCTGCATATGGTAACCAATTTGATCTGGGTTATACATGTCTTCTCTTCCAAAACATACTTCCACGCTACTCATTTTTGTTAGAGAATACTCATAAAACCAAAACACAAAATATAAATACAAATAAACTAAAGCAAAAAATATTAAGCTCTTATCTGCATTTGAACTCCAACAGTTCTTTCCCTGGACTTGGATAGCAGTCTTTGCCCTAAGTTCTTAGAATTATTCTAGATCATTATATACTTGAGAGTAACTAAATCTTTCACACATGATCATTATACAATATTGTTGGTATTGGGTACAGTGTTCTCCTGGTTCTGCTTTTTTTTACTCTCCATCATTTCCTGTAGGACTTTCTAGCTTAAAAATAACTTTTAAAAAGGCATTAAGACAAAGAGACCATGCACCAGTAATGACCATATATAGAGATAGTCTGAATGCAGAAAGTGATCTTTTTCATGAGGAAGCTATTATATACAGAAATTCAGCAACTGGGCCAATGACTGAGGAAGAGGGACCCCTCTATAGATGAAGGGGATGGTTGGACCCAGAGTGACCAGCAATTATTCTAGTATTCTTGCAGATGGGCACTCTACCACAGGATATGCCTGTCCCTCTGAGTTGTCTAACATGTTTTCTTGGAAGGATGGAGAGATATGATCTGAGGGCTGGTCAGCCTTTTAGGAGAAGGGACGAGCCAATAGCCATGCATGAATGGATAGACCCTGAAGGGCCACTGAAGCTGGGATATTCTTTTCTCTGGTCTCTGAGAGGAGATATGGAACTACTCTTCTATTTACCTCTCACTAGATATCTCTGGTCTAAGGGTTTGAGGGTAGGTTCAGAAGAAAAGACATTTCCTTTGTTACTATGGGAGAAGGAGGAAGCCTTTAGCTTACACCAACCAGCTCATTTCCTCTCCACCAACCAAATGCTGGTCCCCCAAAGGACAACCACAAATGGTGAATAGCTAGTAAATACATTTATCCAAGCAAAACAGGAAACAGAAATGGAAACGTTCTACAGATTAGAGTGTATGCCATTTAGCAGGCTGAACCCAGATCCAGACTCTGACCAGACCCTCAACTTCTGCTGACCACTGCCCCATCCCAGTGCTTCAGCCCTTTCACCTGCCTCCTGGGAGAAGAAACTATGCAGGTCTGATCCACCTCTCTCTGCAACAACCTCAAAGGACTGAGAGCTCCTCTTCCCATTTGTTCTCATTATTACTACCATAGTTTTGTTCTTCCTTTTAATGAAAATGATTTGTTTCTTTCTTACATTCAAATACCCAGTTAACTCACTCTCTCCCTCTCCTCCCCTCACTGGAGAAGGCCTCATTTGACAAAAAAGCCATATGTTGTTGGTTCTGCACATTTCACTCTGAAATTTTATGCAAGTCTTTCCATATTTTTCCAAAATTAACCTGCTCTTCATTTCTTATGGTACAGGATTCTCTTTTGCTTTTCCCTTGAGCACCTTAGGAAATTAAACTAGTGTTTCTGGGTCAAAAAATTGGTCCTACTGGCTCAAGAGTTATACAAAGATTTCTAATTCTGAGCATAATTCCAGATTCCTCTCCAACATGGTTGGATCAGTTCACAGTTCTACTGACATGGGCATTGTACAGAGATGGCAGGGACCCCGTACCCCTTAATTCAGACAGGCTGTGAACAGAGAAATTCCCTTCCCCCTTCCTGCCCTTGTAACTCCAGAGGCAAAGACCATTATCCTTGGCCACACCTTGATAGTCTAAGCCCTGAGGATCCCCACAGTCTCTCCCCACCCACCTAATGCCTGAGTCCAAGAAGTCACTTCCACACTCTTGAAAAAGGTACAAAAACCCTGGCGGGGGGATGGGATCCCGGGCCAACATGCTGCCCTGCCATGTTGTGGAGGGCAAGCCCCCAGGGTTGTTCCACTCATGCTGTCTGGCTGGCCATTGATCCTATCTTACTAATAAATCTTTCTTTTTACTTTTAAGCTAAACTTGGAGTCTTCTCATTCTTGAGAAAGGGTTCCTTCCCGAACCCAGGGGTTCACCATTTGCACCCCTATAACACTACCAAGTGTATTAGTGTCTCCATTTTCCCACATTCCGTACAATTTGTCATTCCTATTCTTCTCTCCATTTCATCTTGGCATTAGAGTAAAGAACAACATGGGAAAAATACTGATTTATCTAAGCATTTATCAGTGAGAGGGGCAAAGTAGCAAGAACCCTAGGGTGCTTTTTTCTTTTTAACCCTTATCTTCTGACATAATAGCAATTTTAAGACAGAAGAATAGCAAGGGCCAGGCAATTGTGTTAAGTGATTTATCAAGGACAATATAACTAGCAAATGTCTAGAGCCAAATTTGAACCCATGTGCTCCAACCTGGAGGTCTGGCACTCTCGACACTTTGCTCCCTGAATACCCCTAGAACTCTGGTTTCAAAGACAGAGGAAATATCTGGTTTTGTCTCTTTTGCCCTGTAGGGTGTGCCTTGATGGCCCTCTTCCAAACCTCTCATATCTTGTAGGATTTTCCAGACAAACACCAACACCACAAGATTAAACTCAAACTCAGTCCTCATGGTATCTCCAGGTACCAGACTGCTTAGAGTCCTTTGAGGGTACAGGAGAAATATACTCCTTCTGCTCTCCATTCTAGGTCATGGGTCTTCAGCAATGTACTTCTCTTTAATCTACATTGAAATAGATAAAACTCTCTTTTCTCCTTCCCCTTTTTACATATATTAAGAAAACCTATTGTTGTACCCGGAGAATTATCCCAGTATTTGAGTCTGAATCACCAATGCAAGACACAAAGGGACTTTATTGTCTTAGTTTAAACCAAGGGTCTCACACCATAAGTCTGATGTGGGACCATGAGCTATGCCTGAGCTGGGTTTTTATGGAGGGGTAGGCAGCTGGGGGCAGGATAGGGGGATGTCTGTAGGCAGCAGGGGGCAGGATAGGGGGATGTCTGTAGGTTGGGAAATCCTGCAGATAAAGGGAAGGACTGCAAGGTAGATAAGGTTAGGCTCTGGAGACCCGAGGTCTGCAAGTTTGGAATTCCTGTGGACAAGCCTATTTCACCATAATGTCATACAGGGGTCAGGATTTTTAATTCTGACTCTTTCTAGGTTCCACACTGTAAAAGTACTGGAGGCTGAAGTCTTTACACTGATCTGGAAAAGAAGCTTTTGTACTCTTTGGTTGATTATCATTTCCAAAACAAAGTCCTCCTCTCTCCTTTTAGATCCACCCAAGAAGGATTTCTTCTGAGAAGTCATTAGGTAGTGACAGACAAGTCCTCTAATTGATGACTAGAGGGGTGATCTCGGCAGACCTAGGATTTAGGAAAATCACTTTGACAGATGAGCAGAGGAGCATGGACTGAAATGGGGAGAGACTTCGGGCAGGCCCACCAGGGGCAATTGCAACAGTTCAGGTGCAAAATAATGAGGACATGCATTAGTATGTATGTGGCAGTATCAGAGGAGAGAAGACTTTTATACAAGTGTGGTGAGGGCTGTCCCTGATATGTGACATGGAAGTGTCATTGTGTGGCTCAAAGGAAAGTGGACAATGTCTTCTTCTCCCCTCCTTCTTCAAGGAAGACTTTCATTCCTGATAGGAGACAAAGAAGGAAACTAGGGTCAGAGTCCACCAGTCTTCTCACTTCAGAGAAAGGGATAATAGGCTAGAAATATATCTATCTGCTCCCTTAAATATTATTAGTCAAGAGGATATGGTTTTCAAGCTAACTTCAAGCTAACTTCTGACCATTGCTTTATTAATAGGGGAGAAAAGAGGATCCCCAAGCTCTGTATCTGTCTTGTCTCCATTCTGTATAGCAGGAAAATCTTGAACCCCTAAAGACTGCATTGCCCAGAGTCCTTTCTGTTTTCCCTACAATGCCTTTCCTTTTGTTTGTGTTTGAGTGGTCAAACTTGTATAAATTCTGAGGCTCTGCCTCCTTCTTGCTCTTTTGCTCTGGCGAGTGGCTGAATACCTAGGTCTCTTACTTTTTAGTTATGATTAATAAAACTTCATTAAATATAATATTTAATTATTGGATATTAATTTTAAAAATCAACATTTATGGCAAACACAAAGGGATAGAATTCTCAAATTTTTTAAGAGAGATTTTCAATTGTTAATAAGTTTTTTCTCCTGCCATGCCCACCTGCCTGCTTCCCACACCCGGGGCCACTGCTCCACCCAGCCTAACGCCTCCACTTGCAGTGACTAGACCTGCCAGGAGACCCTGCCAGTCTAAGCTGCTTTTTTTCTCAAGATGCTGAGGTATAAAAATCTTTCCACCCAATCCCTCCCCTCACTGTGCCACGTGGGTTTTCCAGCCTGCCCTAGCCATTTTTTGAGCCCAAGTCTTAAGCTGACCTTGGACTTCTGGCTGAGAGAAACTTGCAACTCAGGAATTTTTTTTTCAACAGAAAGGGAACTTCTGTGCAGTAGATTTGAAGTAGAAGTTTGGGGGATTTTGTCTGTACCTTTTGGCCAATTCTCTCATATGCAAATACCCTATTGTTCTCCAGCAAGATTTGCTATTTACTATAAAAAAAAACCCATTCAACTTTTTTTTTTCTCTAGTGGACAAAATGCTATTGCAAAGCATTCTTGAATCTCTGCAGTTTGAATTCCTCCTGGCTCACCAGTGCATATTGGCTGTGCTTGATTTTCTTACTAGCAGTTTGTTTCTTCATTGGTTATTTACCATCCTGCTTCCTTCCCCTCAAGAAGTATATGCAGAAAGCTATTCTGTTTAAACTGGAATCCGAAGTGAAATATTTTGACAAAGTTTTAGAAGTCTCAAATGCTCAGTGCAGAATTCTACCTCACTATGATGAAATTCAGAGCTCTGACAAATGAAATGCAAATGGATGATAAATACTGAGGAGGGGAAAGAGCCTTAAAAGATCTAGAACAGGGGTTCCCCAACTTTTTTGGCCTTCAGCCCCCTTTCCAGAAAAAATATTACTTAGTGCCCCTGGAAATTATGAAACTATTTATTGAACTCAGAATAGAATGTAATACAAAAAAAGTGTGGCCATCACCGCTCCCCTGGATGCGGTAGCGTCCACTTTGGGAATCATTGATCTGGAAGTTTATTGCTTACTAATCATTCTCAACTTCTCCCCTCCCTAATAGTGAACAAGCCTATTGGAAGAAGTTCTTCAGAATCAAGCACTCCCATCACTTGAGATCCACACAGCTGAGATCATTTCTGCCCAAACTCAGACCTGGATTCTGCCAGTCTGGGGCAGAACAAAGGGGTAACTCTTTCCTCAGGCCTCCTGGCTTGAAGCATCACACAGTCCTGGGCACCAACTAATTCAGTCAGGATCAAGGAAGCCCATTCTCCAAGAGGCATTATGGGGCAAGTCCATCTCTTCATGGAAAAACAGCGAATGTCAATTGAAGACTCACCTCCCTATTGTTTTCAGGTTGCTCAAGGACCCCACATCGAGTTGGTGTACTTACTACCTGTTTCACAGATGTGACAATGCTGTTTAGTATAGCTAACACTGACTGGCAGAATCCAGGCTTGAGTTTGGGCACAAATTATCTCAGCCCTTTGGGTCTCAAGTGATGGGAGTGCTTGATTCTGAAGAACTTCTTCAGGAACATTTCTCCCAATCTAATTATTTTTTAACCCTTATCTACCATGTTAGAATCAATACTGTGTACTAGTTCCCAAGGGGAAGAGGAGTAAGGGCTAGGCAATAAGGGTTTGTGACTTTCCCAGGGCAAAGCTAGGAAGTGTCTGAGGCCAGATTTGATCCCAGGATCTCCTGTCTCTGGGCCTGATTTTCAATCCACTGAGTCATCCCATATGCCCCTCCCCAATCTAATTAAACTGCTTAACTATAATTTTGAATTCTGAAGGACAGCCCTGAAAACAATGCCAGACCAATTGAAGCTACTTACCTTATTTCTTTTCTTTTGGTAGAGCCCTAACAATTTGGGAGAAAGGAGGAGCCAAGGAAAGGAAGGCTGACTGTAAGAGGGAGCAAGTGAGCAGAACTAGAGGCAATGTTGGGGATTCTTCTGGTCAAGGTGAGGGAGGGCATTCCAGGAAAGGGGGACCACAATGGAAAGCAGAGATGGAGATGCTGGATTTAGCCAAGAGGACATCAAGTTTCCATGGATTTGTGAGCGTGTGAGAGGGATCGAGTCCAGACAGAGGAGAGATCTGAGCCCGGGAGTTCTAGGGCCAATGATGTGCCCAGTGCCAGTTTCCTTACTTCCCTGTTGCTGTACACCAACTATGTTGGTATGTTGCTGTATGCAACTCTGGAGCTCCCCTCCAATGTTTAGCTCTTTCTTCCTTGCTTCCTGCCATGATCATGGGAGAGGGAGATCAATGGCTCTGGTACAACCTAAAATTCAGGAAGTTTGGTGCTTTGGCTGATCCCTGAGGAGGATCTCTGATCTCACCTTGCCACAGCTGCCCCAGCACAGAGCAGGACAGTGTGGAATCAGCAGCCACACTCGGGAAGGAGCACCAACTGTTTCTGCTGTAGAGGTGTTGTTATGGAGCAAACTAAGGCAGCAAGAACAGACACCCAGAAGTCCAAATTACAGGAACTGCTACCTTTATTACTGGCCAGTGGGACAGCCCCAGAGGGGAATCACCCCAAACAAAGGGGCTGGGGTGCTTTTTATAGAGGGGCAGAGGGGCAGCAAACTCTCCTTTGGCACTTGCCCCAACGGAGTGGATTGGTACATTTGAACAAAGGCATACATCTATATTCCTTATAAGGCTGGCAGAAGCAGGCACTAAATTACAGAAGCAGAAGTGGCTCTTAGTACATCCCAAAGTTTATCAGTGGAGGCATTTCATCCTGCCATAAATTTACCCCCGGCTGCAGTGGGTCTGAGCCTTTACAGTTGCAGCTTTCAGAGGAGAATAGCAGACACTGCCTGGGGATATGATGTTTGTCTCCTTCCTTGGATTACGGTTTTTGTCTACTTCAGTCTCATACCTCTCTCCCTACTTCCTGACATGTCCTCCAACACCAAAACCCAATAAGTCAGGGCCAGTTTAGAAAGGAGAGAGGAGAAGAGGAAGGAAGACAATTAAATCAATGGTAGTCCAGGGCACCTGCCCTAGGACTGTCTCATCATGACCACATGACATGCTGAACCAACCTGAGATCTCTTCCTTGACAACATCTAATAGCTGGAGAATTTACTCTGTTTTCATCTACTACAAATCCATCCTTGATGACAAAGTGAGACAGAGACATATGACTCAGGCTTGTCCTGGCCACTGAGAATCCTGATATGAAAGGAGACATTGAAGCTGGGCTGCTTAACAAGGGGAGAGACGGGAAACAGATTGAGCCCCCGGGAAGATGCTGAGAGAAAAGGGGGAAGATCCAAGCCCGGATACTGAGGAAAGAGGAAAAAGGAATCTGGGCCATGTACTGGGCATTGAGGAGACACAGGAGGTGACATAGGAACTTTCACTGTACCTTGAGAGAAGAGTCTCAGGTCCTGTGCTAAGTACTGACAAGGATGGGGGGATGGGACAGCACTCTCTATAGAGTCCTGAGAGAACTCCCAGTGGGAAAAGATGCCAAATATAATGAAAGATGGCACCCATTGGGTGGTGGATCTAGTATTTGAGACCATTCAGAACTGGTGGGTTTAAAAAAAATCAACCTTTAAATAAAAATATATTAAAACACTAACAGGTGAAAACAGTTCCCCTCAAAAAAAGAAGGAGGAGGAGGAAGAGGAGGAAGGAAGGAAGCTCTGGGCAAGGAAATGAAAAGGAATCATTAATGAAGATCCCTGAAGACTGGAGCATCTCACCTAAGTCTTATGTTTTTAAACCACTACTTTCTACTTTCGTATCAATTTTAAGAAAGAAAAGGTGCAAGAGCTAGGCAATCAAGGTGACATGCTCAGGGTCACACAGTGAGGAAGTGTCTCAGGCCAGATTTGAACAAGGGTCCTTCTGACTCCAGGACTGAAATGCTATCTACTATGCTACCAAAGCCACACTAATATTCTTCTTATCCAAAGGGCCCACACCTAGCTCACAGGACAATCCACCTAGGATCAAATTAAATCAAAGTGGCCCTTGTCTGCAGCATGGATTATTCCCTTGCAAAAGTTCCCATTGAGATGTCGAGCATGTTAGCGGTCAATTCACATTTCCCCAGCCTTATAAGACAATAAGAATTTCTATGAGGCAGCACAACATGACCCAAGAGAAGTGGGAAATGTATGGAGGCAGAAAATATACTGAGAGTAAGAAGACAGTAGATCTAGTGTCAATACTAGTGGAGGGAAAGAATCAAGGGAAAAACTCAGGGGACTTCAATTAGGTTCCTGTCTCTGCTCAACCCTTGGCATCCCATATCCTGCATTCTGTTTCCTCATCTGTAAAAGGGAGGAGTGGGATCCAGTGTCTAAAGGCCCTCTGGCTCTGATTCTGAGCTGTCTCTCTTTTTTCTTTTTTCTCACCTTCTCAGAAGGGTGAGGAACAGGAAATCCTGACCCCTGATAATTGGTTTAAGCTGTGTCTGAAAGCCTCATCTGTGGTTAGGATGAAGGAGGGAAAGATTAGTGTTATAACAGGGTAGTTCTCAGGGCCCCTTCTCCTTCTGGAACTCCTTCTGGAACTGTGGTTCATGAGGAAAAGAAAGGGAAGCTGGATGTGGGTAGACCTGCCCCTTGGAAATCCTCATTGTCTCATCATTTGATCAGCAGATTTCCTGGCATGAATTTCAGGGCACATTTGAGGATGAAAGAGGAGCACCCCATTGGCTATGCCAACCACAGAGTGCCATCCACCACAGCAGAGATCACGCTAAAACTTTCTTGGTGCCCAATCAGATCTTCTCTAGTTTTTCTTAGTTTTGTCCTATTCCACAAAATGTAAGTGATCATAGAATGGATGATCTGCATAAGAATGTTTGGTAAAGGGAGTCACAGATGAGAAGAGTCTGGGAGGGAATTATTCATTCCCTCCCTTGGACATCCCAAGACATCTCTGATTGGTGAACAGCTGATTAGGAGATTGTCCATTAATATGTTCAACTCATCCTGACCCCCTTAAGTGACAGGGGAAGGAGGGTAGTAATATACTAGCAGGAAAAGCTTTATCTATTCATTAGGTTTTATTGGGTGGAAGCATTCCTTGGAATTCCTAAGAATAAAGGAAAGGTGAGTGTGAAGAAGGAAGAGGGACCTACAGCTAAGTGTGGAGTATGGAGAGAGGCTTTTGTACTTCCTGCTTTAGTTTCTCAGTAAATATCCTTTTGGTAAAGAAATAAATGTTGGTGGAAGCAGTGTGAGCTAAACCATGTCACTTGGTTAAATGATATTGGGGAGACAGCAACTGCCTAAATGGCAAGGTGGGACCACACTGGTGGGGGCTCATTAGCAATGGGCATTAGGGAAATGGTGACCCTGTCCTGGGGCCCTGACCTGCCAGTGTGAGTATAGTTGGGAGAATGAGTCCCAGCACCTACACTCTACAGAAGCCAGAGGTCTAGACATCCCTGAGCACAGGTGTAAACTAGTTGGGTGACAATGAAAACTGCAGAAGAGACCACCCGGGGCTCTAAGGCAGCAGCTCACCAGGCTTCCCACCCATCAGCCCCTTATTCTGGGGTTTTCTTTGACCTCTTGGCTCCCAGAATGCAGGAATCCTTCTGTGTCTGGTTCATGGTTGCACCCTATTTGACGAGGCAGGGCTGGGGGCAGGATCCGGTTGGGAGACTCTAGTGAGACCAGCACTGGCCAGTTAGGGGGGGAGAGGAGGGAAGGCAGGAGGCTGCTCCTAAAGCTGACCAGGGCATCTGTCCCTGGCAATGGAGCCTGAATCTTCAGGAAAAAAGCAAGAATTGTTCTATCATTCTGACTCCAGATGACTCACCAAACACACACACACACACACACCCTCCCCACTGCATGACACCATCAGTCAAGCAGGACCCACAGAGAGGAAGGAGAAGTGAAGCTTCTCAGACAGGCTCAGGGTGGGGAGAGAGTGCAGAGCAGTCCCTGGTCACATCGTGTGCCTCAGACCAGCTCCAGGTCAGCCTCTGTCCTCTCTCCCACCAGCCTCTGGGAGCACCATGACTCCTGCCCTCTCAGTCCTGCTGTGCCTCGGTGAGTCCTCAGCAGCCCCCACCCTAGAGGGGTCTTTACCCACCATCAAGTCCTACCTGCTGTCCCCCAGCCCCTACCTTCACTGTGCTGAGGAGGAAACTTTCCTCTAGAGAAGGGGAGTGACAAGTCTAAGGTCACACAGCAAGGGTGGGGTTGGGAGCACAGAAACTGGGACTCTCAGAGGGGTCTCCTGGGGTTCAGCCTCCTTCACTCATAGCAGCCCTAAGCCATGGCCCTGAGCTGTCTCTGTCCTTCCTTTTTATTTTTTAAACCCTTAACTTCTGTGTATTGGCTCCTTGGTGGAAGAGTGGTAAGGGTGGGCCATGGGGGTCAAGTGACTTGCCCAGGGTCACACAGCTGGGAAGTGTCTGAGGCCAGATTTGAACCCAGGACCTCCCATCTCTAGGCCTGACTCTCAATCCACTGAGCTACCCAGCTGCCCCCTGTCTCTCTTGTTCCTTTGGGGATGCTGGGGGGGAGCCGTGAGTAATGAGGGTCTTCTCTGCCAGGGCTGTGTCTGTGCAAGAGGACAAGGACCCAGGCAGCAGGTGAGTCCTTCCCCCCACAATGCCCCTGCCCAGAGGACACAACTGAGGAGAGGGAGCTGGGGGAGGGGGGGCTGGGCTGCACTGACAGAGTCTGTAGAAAGAGGGGACCCGGTGTGGGTGGGGTCCCTACAGAAGGGGGATTCCCTGGACCTCACAGTCTCCTTCCCTTCCAGATGGATTCCCCAAACCCTCCCTCAGGGCAGAGAATGGCTCTTTGGTGCCCCAAGGGGGAGCTGTGACCCTCAGGTGCAGGGGGTCATGGGAGGCTGAAGAGTGGCAGCTGGAGAAAAAAGAAGCATCTGGATGGTCACTGATCAAATCTGTGAGACAAGCTGGACATGAGGGCGAGTTTTCCCTCCTATTTGTGACATCATCTGATGCAGGGACCTACCAGTGCCGCCACAGACATTCATCCTCTGGGTGGTCAGAGTACAGCGACCCCCTGGAGCTGGTGGTGACACGTAAGGCAGATCATCCCTCCCCTGTGTCTGCCTCAGCTCTCCCTCTGGGGTTGCCAGAAGAGGGGAGGAATCAGCATCTCTATGGCACCTACTAGATGCCAGACATGTTACCCTTGTTGTCCCATTGGATGTTCACAAAAACTCTGCCAGGTTGGGGCCAGGGTGATCCCCATTTTACAGATGAGGAAACTGAGGCAAAAAGGAAGTGATTTGTCTAGGATCACATAGTTGGGAGGCTGGATTTGAACTCAGACCTTCCTGACTCCTGGCCCAGGGCTCTCTCCACTGCCCCATGAGGTTCCTCACTCAGATCCCACCTTGGGGTCAGAGAGGAGGCAGGAGAAGCTCAGCTTGTACCTCAGGAGAGCAGACAGAGCTGGGGGCTCCCTGGGGGGGGGCAGGATTATTGGGGCATCTCCCACTGCCAGCCCTGCCCCTCCCAAAGTCAGGAGAGAACAGAGGGTGGAGCTGCTGCTGCTGCCCCTCTCCCAGCCCAGGCCTGGGGCAGAGTGTGGAGGGGGATCAGGAGGCTCAGCTGAGCCTCTAAATCTCCTTCTCAGGCCTGTCCCAGGGGCTCACCCAGGCTCTTCCTCCTCCCACCCCACCTCTGGGCCCATCTCTCCTCCCCTCCCTCCCCCCATTCCTTGCCCCGGAGCTGTCCAAGGTCTTTCTCTCCCCTCATACTCTGACTTTTCCTTTCTCAGAGCTGAACCTCCCAGCCCAGCCCAGGCCTCCTCCCAGCCAGATCTGCCCCCTCCCTGCACAAGGGCTGCTCCGACTCTAACTCCAGGGTCTCCCCTTCCAGGCCTCTCTAACCAGCCCTCCCTGGCAGCCCTGCCCAGCTCTGAGGTGGCCCCAGGACAGAACGTGACCCTGCAGTGTTGGTCAGAGTGGTGGTATAACAGGTGTGTCCTGTACAAGGATGGAGAAGAGATCAGCCGCAGCTGGATGCAGAGCCTTGAAAGGGGGCATCAGGCTGACTTCTTCTTCCCTGCTGTGAATCTGACCCACGATGGCACTTACCGATGCTACGGCTTTCATAGTTCTTCCCCCTATGAGTGGTCACCCCCCAGCACCCCCCTGGTGCTCAGGGTCTCAGGTGAGGCAGCCCCAGCCCCTCCCAGCCCCCCAGCTCTCCCAAGCTCCCTCCCTGCCTGCTCAGGGCCTGTCCCAGGGGACCCCAGAGGCGAGGGGGGGAAGAGGAGGCTCAGAGGGAAGGGCACTGGGTCATCCTCAGAGAATGCAGACAGTGAGGCCGCTCCTCCTCCTCCTCTCCCTAATCCAGGCACCTCATCGCCCAAATCCCTGGAATCCCCCAGTTCTAACATCCTCCCCACCCAGTGAGGAACCTCTTGCTCTGAGGACAGACTGGGGGTCTCTCTCTCCCCACAGATGCTCTCCTGCTTCTGTCTAGGCCAGGACTAAATTTCCCCCTTTCTCAAGGAGAAACCAAGGCATGAGGGGAGCTGGAGGGAAGGGACAGAAGAAACACCAGGCTGGGGAAGAAGGAAGGACAGGCCTGGTCAGGGAGGGGAAAAATGGGAAGCAGAGAGGGGCAGAGCAGCCCCCACCCTTCTCCCTTCTCTCCCCATCCCCAGGAGCCCCTGGGGCCTCCCTCTCTTCACCCACACAGCCATCTCTGGGACTAGGGGGTCAGGGGCTCTGTTTCTCCCTGGCTTCCCCAGTATAGAGGAGGGGGCATCTCTCAGGTGTCCACACCCCAATTCCCCTAAGCAGGAAGCACCCGTCATCCTTCCTCTGCCCAGAACAGCCTCCCACTGATCCAGCAGAGTCTCAGAGCTCTGGCCCAAAGGCAGGGGGTGACCTCAGGGCCCTGCAGCCAGCCAGGACAAGGAGCCCTGAGGAGGATTCAGGGGGTCCCTCTCTGCCACACAAGCTCCTCCATTCTTCTCCCAGGGTCCCTGTCTGCCCCCAGAGCCCCCCAGGAGCTCAGAGAAGGGTCACAGGAATCACAGGAGCATCAAGTCTCAGAACTAGGCCAGGAGAGGTCCTGAGCTCGGGCCCATTTGACAGATGGGAAATCCAGGAGGCCCACAGAGAGGAGGGACTTACCCAACATCCCTCACCCAGCAAGTCTGGGCACAGCTGGGCTCACACTCATCTCCAGACCCTCCAGCTCTCCAGGCTTCTCTGGACCCCCCTGTAAAGCCCCTAACCCTGCCCCTTCCTCATCCCCAGAGACCTCTCCAAGCCCTGAATCTGAGAAGAGGCCCTCAGGTGAGTACCTGGAGGATTCCTGACAGAGGATGGAGGGAGGCAGGGGGGCTGGGTGTCCAGTCACAGTCTGCCTGCCCCATCCAGACTCTCCTCATTTCTCACCACTCCTCCTATAGCACCTTCTGATTCTTCTCTCCCACCTTTGGGCCTTTGATCAGGCTGTGACCCCTGCCTAGAATGCTCTGCTTCCTCACCTATTCCTCTTACTACCTAAAGGTGTCTCTGAGACTAAGTTTAGGAGTCACCTCCTACAGGAAGCCTTTCCTGATCTACAACATTTGTCCCATTCCCCTGTTGTTAATGATCCCACTCCTCAGAGGAGACTGAGTTATTTTTATAGGGGAGAACAGAGCATGGCAGGAGAATGTGAGCCCCTGGAGGGCAGGAGCTATTCTGTTTTCTCTTTGTATCCTCTGGGCCTGGCCTGGCACAGGGTGGGTGATTCAGAGAAGTCTGGAGAACTGAATGATTGAATGAGCCTGGGGGGTCCCTGAGGACAGGGCTGGGTCTCTTCCCCTTGGACAGGGGCCTCCACAAACATCAGTATTATTCTACCTACCCCAACCTTTGTCTTCATCCTTGGCTTCCTCAGGTCTCTCCTGCCTCCAAGTGGGCATCCTGGTGGGCATCTCAGCCTTCCTCATCCTGACCTTCCTCTTCCTCTCCCTTGTTTGCCTTCACCACCATCGGTATCGGCCCAGATTGGGTGAGTTCTTGGGGTTGGGGGCTCCCCAGGCTGAAGGTCTAATTGGGTTTGAGCTGGGCCCCCCTAAAGCCTGACTCCCCCTCTCCTTACAGGGAAAGGGGACAGAGAGACAGACATCAAGACCACCAGGAGGTAGGGGCCCTGACATAGCCCACCTTCCTCCTAGACCACCCCAGTGTACCTGCCCCCCTTCTCAGACCCTTCCCCCAACTTTCTGTGTCTTCTTCCTCCACAGCTCAGAACCAGCTGGGACCACCCTGGAGGAGACCGTGTGTGAGTGACAGGAATGGGAGGCAGGAGGGCCTTTGGGTGTCACAGGGCAAACCCTTCCCTGGGGAGAACCAGCATTCTGGCCCCTCATCCCTTCTCCTCTTGTCTCCAGATGCTGCTGTGAATGATGACAGACAGACAGAGGAGGCCAGACAAGAGGACACAACCGTGAGTCACTCACAAATCTCTCCTCCTTTGCCCAGAGATCTCCTTGTGGAGGGAACAGAGAGGGAGACCCTCCCCCAGGTCACACAGAGCTGGGACGCCTGCTGGGTTCAGGGTCCTTCCCTTCCTGAGCCCTCCTGCCCCAATGCCCCCCTCAATCCCCTCACCTCCTCCTGCTTCCTCTCCTCCTGTCAGGCTCTCCAAAGAGAAGACCCTCAGGAGGTGACCTACGCCCAGGTGAACCACAAGAGGCTCAAGTGTGGGGCTGAGCCCCCTCCTCAATCTGGACCAGTGGAGCCCAGTGTCTATGCTGTCCTCCAGTGAGCTTAGCCCAAGCCTGGAGGACCAGAGGAAGAAGCTGGTCCTTGTTCATTCTCCCTCTGCTTTCTCTGGGCAGACCCTGTCCTACCTCATCCCCAAGACACCCTGACATTAGGACCTCAGCTTGCCACCCCAGGGGGAAAAGCAGAAAACACAAAAAGTCCTAAAATCTATGGGAAATAATAAGCTGTGGTACTCTGAGAGGGAAAGGCCTTTCCTCTGAGTAGAATGTGCCCTCTGGAATGCTGGGTCCCCTAAGATCCACAAAGGGGCTGAACAATGATTACATATTAGGAATTATCTGGGTCCCCCCCACAATAGATCTGTCGTTACACTGTAGAGGGGGAATATGCTGTATAAGAGGGGGCCGAGCATACTTATCCCCAGAGGAGAGGGGGAGTTTTCTGGGCCCCCCAGGCTCCAAGCACCTGCGCAGGATAAAGGTCCCAGAACTTTCAGAGGATGCTGTAGCCTCAGACTAGTCAGCGAGTTCTGCTAAATCCAGGAAGGTTTCTGACAGCCCCTGCTCTGCTTGCCTTGGCCCAGGATCCCTCCTCACAGCCTGGGGTTACATCCAAATGCAGCATTCCCCAAATCTGTACAGTGTGCTTCAACAATTCAGGTCTTTTCATGGGCTTTTAGACTTACCTAAAGAGGTCTGGAATTGGAGACCAAGGCCTGGGATTTGAACCTGGCTCTGCTATTCACCTGGACCAGCCCCTTTTCCTTGTGTGGATTTCAGTTTCCTCCTCTGAAGAATAAATACCAATTAGTCCAGCTCTCCATTACTATAGATCCTGAGATGTTCTTCTGTGACCCACAGAGCTCTAGCCAGCAGCCTTGGGACAAGCTAGTAGGGCAGACCACAGCTCAGATGCTCCTTCTTCCAGAAGTGCATCTATTTTAGGGATTTAGGGAAGATTCTCCCTTCACCCATCCCAGACCCACAATACTGCTAGGACTGTCCCTTCTCCTCTTCCCCCTCTTGCCTAAAGGGAAAACCAGATTTTAATTTCTCATTAATACACTCACCCATAATGAAAAGTTGGCTTCTGGCTGGAATCAGTTCCTTGGTTTATTTATTCTACAAGTTAATACAATTTTAATATTCATTTTCTGATACTTTGCACATCATGTTTTCTCCCTCCCTCTTCCCCAAGAGGGCAAGTAGCATGACATGTGCTGTCTGTGGGTTATCATTCAACACATTCCCACATTCATTATGTTGTGAAAGAAGACACATATTGCTTACATGAGGAAACCTTCTTGGAGGAAATAAAGTGAAGACTGGCATGCTTGATCTGCATTCAGATTCTGTCACTTCCTTGTATGTTGATGGAAAGCCTTTTTTCATGATGAGTCTCTTGGAGATGCTCTAGATTCTTGCCTTGTTGATAATAGTTAAGTTATTCACGTTTGATCATTAACATTATTGCTGTTATTGTGTTCAATAGTCTTCTGGTTCTACTCGATTCACTTTGCATCACTTCATCTAAATCTTTCCAGGTTTTTTAGGGATCATCATGTTCTTCATTTCTTTTTTTTTTTAATTTTAAACCCTTTAACTTTCTGTGTATTGACTTATAGATGGAAGATTGGTAAGGGTAGGCAATAGGGGTCAAGTGACTTGCCCAGGGTCACACAGCTGGGAAGTGGCTGAGGCCAGATTTGAACCTAGGACCTCCCGTCTCTAGGCCTGGCTCTCGATCCACTGAGCTGCCCAGCTGCCCCCCATGTTCTTCATTTCTGGTGCCATAATAGTATTCAATATGAAGATATTGGAACTAATGAATCTTGAGATTAAAAATATAGTCAAAGCTAATCCTGAAGAAAATCATCTAGAGATAGTTGAAAACAAGATTTAATTGCAAAGGCAATTTTCTTGTTATGGCCATATTAAAATTCACAAGAATGATAAGTTCTAAAAACTTCGAAGAATTGATTTGGATTAAAAAAATAGAATGCAAAAGGCAGGAAACAAACTTAAGTTAGCTCTTTCTCAAAAGAAATGCATCCTCCAAGCTCCCCAAATCTTCAAGGTAAGCAGATTTTTTTATCTCTCAGCTTTCCAAAAGCCACATAGCAAGCTGTTCTCGTTATCTATATAAGCACACAACCGCAGGAAAAAGACACTAGAGACAAATATATTGCAGAATATATTGCAGTAAGGCCCATGCGACATCATGCTTTCCAGGAAATCATATATTTCTACTGTGACATTATTAGAATCTTGGAAGTTAGGAAGAAACATCCTGCATCAACAGTTTTTTGTATTATATTTGTGGAAACTGAAGTTGTAACTTTGAATGAAACATCATAATTCTCATCAAGATGTGCTCCTAAGCTAATTGGTTAATTTGCAAATAAATACAGAAACCAAAACTCCTACTAAGTGAAGAGGCTGAAGCTCTTTCCAACATCCATCTTTGTATATTCTTTTGTGCCTCGCTTTCTCCCTTTCTCTAGATTCCTGCCCACAGTTCCCTTCACAGGTTAAAAATTCACTTGTCTTTTTATGTGGTGCTAAGTGCAACATCCATTACAATCACACACCACAAATTTAGTCACTGAATAATCAGCCATTCCCCAATTGATGGACAACCCTTCAGTTTGCAGTTCTTTTCCACTACAAAAGAAGCTGCTATAAATATTTTTGCACAAGTTGGTCCTTTTCCCCTATCTTTGATTTCTTTGGGATAAAGACTTAGTAGTTCTGTTGCTGTGTCAGAGTATGCACAGTTTTATGGCCCCTTGGGAATCATACCAGTTTGCTCTCCAGAATATATGTATCGGTCCAGAGTTCCATCAACAATATATTAATGTCCTAGTTTTACAAAACTCTCTCTAACATTTGTCATTTTTCTTTTTAGTCATAGTAGCCACTCCTATAGGTGTATGGTGGTTCCTCAGGATCGTTTTAATTTTCATTTCTCTAATTAATTGTGATTTGGAGCATTTTTCATATGACTAAAATAAATTTACTTTCTTCATCTGAGAATTTCCTGTTCGTATCCTTTGAGCCTTAGTCCATCAGGAAATGTTTTGTATTTTTATAAATATGACTCCGTTTTCTATATATTTGAAGAATTAGGCCTTTGTTAGAGACACTTACTACAAAATTTCTTTCCCAGTTTATTGTTTTCTTTCTAATCATGGTTGCATTGATTTTGCTTATGCCAAAAGTTTTTAATTTAATTTAGCCAAAATTATTTACATCGTGTAATCTTCTCTAGCTCATCTTTGGATATAAATTCTTCCCTTATCCATAGATGCAACAGGTTAAATATTGCATGAACTCCTAATTTGTTTATGTTATCCTGCTATTTCATTCTACCTTTTTTTAAAATCCTTACCTTCCATCTCAGATTCAATACTATGTATTGGTTCCAAGGTATAAAAATGGTAAGGTCTAGTCAATGGGGGTTAAATGACTTGCCCAGGGTCACACAGCTGGGAGGTGTCTGAGGCCAGATTTGTACCCATCTCTAGATCTAACTTTCAACCCACTGAGATATTTAGCTTCCCCACACCCAATACAAACCTGATTTCTAAATCATTTATCATTTTGAATTTATCCTAGTATATGGCATGAGATGTTGGATTGTACCTCGTTTCTGCCATAACTCTTTTCCAATTTGCAGAGCAGTTTTTGTCAAATGATGAATTCTTCTTTCAAAAGCTTAGATCTGTGGGATTGTAAATACTCGTTTATCATGGTCATTTACTACTTCATCATGAAAGATAATATATTACATTGATCCACTACTTTATTTCTTAACCAGTCCCAGCTTGTCTGTATGGTTACCACTTTATAATACAGTTTGAGATCTAGTGTAACTAAACCATCTTTCTTCCTATTTTTTATTCTTTTCTAATCCTTGACCTTTTTTCTTCTACATGAAATTTATTTTATTTTCCAGCTCAATGAAATAATTTCTGGGTAGCTTGATTGGGATGGGACGGAATAGGCTAATTCATTTAGGTAGAATCATCATTTTTAATATATTGACTCAGCATATTCATGAGCAATTCTCCTATTGTCCAGATCTGACTTTATTTGGATGAAAATTGTTTCACAATTGTGATCAAGTAGTTTTGGGGCTAGTTTCAGCAGGTAAACTCCCAGATATTTATTATCTACAATATATTACCCACGGTTATTTTAAATGAGGTTTCTTTCTCTATGTCTTGCTGTTGAAATATACAGATAATATAGAAAAATGATAGTGATTTATGTGGGATTATTTTATATTTTGTAACTTTGCTAAAGTTATTAATTGTTCCAATAAATTGGTGGTTGATACTCTAGGATTCTCGAAGTATACTTTCATATCATGTGCAAAGAGTGATAATTTTGTTTCCTCATTACCAATTCTAATTCCTTAGATTTCTCCTTCTAATCCTATCGTTGTAGCTAGCATTTCTAGTACAATATTTAATAGTAGAAGTGATAATCTGCATCCTTGCTTCACTCCTGACTTTGCTGGAAAGGCTTCTAGTATATCCCCATCACAGATGATGCTTACTTATGATTTTAGATTGATGCTTTTCATCATTTTAAGGAATGTTCCATTCATTCTAGTATTCTCTAGTGTTTTTTATATGAATGGGTATTATATTTTGCCTAAAGGTTTTTCTGCAAGGATTATAGTTTCTGTTCATTTTATTACTGATATGGTCAACTATGTTGATGGTTTTCCTAATACTGAACTATCACTGCATCCCTGGCAGAAATCCCACTACTTATACTGAATGATCCTTGTGAAATATTTCTAATCTCCTCACTAATATTTTATTTTAAATGATTGCATTAAAATTCACTAGGAAGATTGGCCTATATATTTCTTTCTCTGTTTTTTCTCTTCCTTGTTTAGGTATCAACATCATATTTGTGTCATGAAAAAAATTTAATGGAGTTCTTTCTTCAACTAATCTTCCCAATGGCTTACATAATATCAGAAAGAATTGTTCTTAAAATGTTTAGTAGAATTCACTTATGAACCCGATTGGCCCTGGAGTTTGTTCCTTAGGAAATTTATTGATGGCTTGTTCCATTTCTTTTTCTGAGATGGGATTGTTTAAGTGTTCTATTTCCTCCTCTGCCAATCTGAGCAATTTAAATTTTTGTCAGTACTCTTCCATTTCATTTAGATTGTTAGATTTACTGTCATATAATTGAGCAGAAGAAAACTAAATCACTAGTATCAAAATTAAAAAGAGTGAAATCATAAGTTATCAAGTAGAAATTAAAGCTAATATTAAGAATTATTTTGTCCAATTATGTGGGCAAAACCTGACAGCAAAGGGAAATAATAAATGTTGGAGGGGATGTAGCAAAAGTGGGACATGAATGCATTGCCGGTGGAGTTGTGAACTGATCCAACCATTCTGGCTGGCAATTTGGAACTATGCCAAAAGAGCACTAAAACACTGCCTGCCCTTTCATCCAGCCATACCACTGCTGGATTTATACCCCAAAGAGATCATAAGGAAAAAGACATGTACAAAAATATTTATAGCTGCGCTCTTTGTGGTGGCAAAAAATTGGAAAATGAGGGAATGCCCTTCAATTGGGGAATGGCTGAACAAATTGTAGTATCTGTTGGTGATGGAATACTATTGTGCTCAAAGGAATAATGAACTGGAGGAATTCCATGTGAACTGGAAAGACCTCCAGGAATTGATGCAGACTGAAAGGAGAAGAACCAGGAGAACATTATACACAGAGATGGTTACACAGTGATAAAATCTAATGTAATGACTTCTCTACTAGCAACAATGCAATGATCCAGAACAATTATGAGGGACTTATGAGAAAGAACACTATCCATATTCGGAGGAAGAACTGTGGGAGTAGAAACACAGAAGAAAAACAACTGCTTGATCACATGAGTGAATGGGGATATAATTAGGGATATTGACTCAAAATGAGCACCCAAGCATAAATATCAATAATATGGAAATAGGTCTTGATCAATAACACATGTAAACATGTAAAATCCAGTGGAATTGTATGTTGGCTATGGGAGGGGGTGGGAGGAGGAGAGGGATAGAACGTTAATCCTGTAATCATGGGGAAAAATAATAAAGTACAGTCACAAATGCCAAAAAATAAACAAATAAAGGAAATAAAGGAAAATAAATAAAATAAAATATATACACATATATTGCTCAAACTAATAGAAATGGAGCTGGTTTTCTGAACTGTAACATAGCTCCTTAAAACAGCAGAATTATGATGGGAACTTAAATGTTTTTCCTATTATTATCTGGGACTTAGAGTCATTCCTCTAGAAAATTTTGGTTAACTAAAAGCCTATCTTCTATTAATATTAACCTCACCTAATCAAAACCTGTCCCCATGAATGTGAAAAATTATGGAAAACTAAGTACCTGGAGGAGGAATCTCAACTGTCTCTCACTGGAGATAAGTAAATCATCTTCCTTAATTTTCTTATTTGTGAACATGTTTAATGTAGTTCATTTTTTAAGTTTTCCAAATTCTTATTTTTTCCCTAATGCATTTAAATTGTAAAATTTTGTACATATTCAATTTTTTACATTAAAAATTTTTGAAATCTAAATTTTCTTCCTTTTTGCCCTCATTCCTCCTGAAAAACATAAACAATTTGATATAGATTTTACCATCATGCAAAACATAAATCCGTATTTGCCATGTTGTGAAAGAATACATAAACTAAAAACAAGAAGAAGATTTTAAAGCCTCATACTTTGATCTTCAATCAAATTCCATCGATTCTCTCTCTGGAGGTAGATATCATTATTTACTATAAGTCTGAATAGTCTAAGATTAATGTCTTGATGAGAGAAGCTGTCTTTCATGCCACATCATCATTTCAATAACAGGAAATTACTGTTCCTGTGCACAATATTCCCCTGATAATGCTCACTTTCACTCGCATCAGTACATGAGACCTCACAGCTTTTTCTGAAACCATCCTGCACATCATTTCTTAAGCACAATAGTATTCCATCAAAAACATGTTCCACAACTTGTTCCTTAATTGATAGGCATCCTCTCTGTAGGGTTTCTCTTATAAGGAATCGTGAAAGTATTAAAGATGCATTCAAAAGCTGACTCTCATGAGCAAAATGCTCATGGACCAGACTTATGGATATGTTTCTAATATTTCACATGATTGATTTCTGAGTCCTTACATTTGAATGGGGTTAAATTTGGTTGATCTTAAAAGCCAAACCTATGCTGTTATCTCTTGTGTGTAAGCTCACAGACAAGTTTTTGCAAAGATCCAAGCTTTTCGGACAAGAACTCACCATTTTACAAAAATTGCTTGGAAATCTGGAAGCAATTTGGTGGAAATTATAGTCATTTATTACAATCTATTGTGTACATAATCTATTCCACTATTATATCATTCTATCTCTTGGGCAATACCAGATCATTCTAATGATTAACACTTCGTTACAATTTGAGATCTCATACTGATAGGCCACCTTCCTTCACATATTTTTTTATTGATTCCTTTGATATTCTTTAATTTTTGTTCTTTCAGATAAATTTTGGGGGTTTTTCTATCTCTATAAATTAATTTAATCTGGGATTAGACATGCTATGTGACCCTGGGGAAATTACTTAGTCCTATTTGCTTCAGTTTCCTCAACTATAAAATAAGCTGGAGAAGGAAATAGCAAACCACTCCAGTATCTTGCCAAGAAAATGCCAAATGGAATCATGAAGAGTTGGATGTGACTGAAAACTGAATGTAGAATTCCAGAATGTAACAAATTCCTTATTTTCTAATGATAGATTTTTATATCAGGATGAATTAAATGCTAGAAGAAAAAGGGAAGAACTAAAGAACTAATTACTGGATGGATAATCTAATCAGATTTTGTTGGGTTTTACTAAATGTTTTACCCCTAGCAGACTTTAGCCACATTCCCCAGAGAATCTCCACAACTGACCTCCACAACCTGCTCTGATCTATCCAGTCACCTGAATATCATGGACTTCATCAAAGGACTGGACACTCCTACAGTTACAGCTATATTGGATTTCTTTATCCACCTTATTTTTATATTGTTTGTTTTATGAGTTCCATCTGAATTATGGACCTGTTACATGTTCTCAAAGCTATATATCATATGTGCTTGAACTGATACCATTCTGGGAACCAAGAATCTTGCACTACATGTGTGTTGATTATGGTTTGTCTCTGGTTTTTATGTAGAGATGTATGGTCTCTTTCTGCATTTTTACCATTAGGTGGAAACTCTGTGCCCAGAGAACTACTCCACCCTTCAAGACCTTTGAATTTTAAAGTGGATAGGCCAAGAGTTTCATTTTTAGAGAAAGGGAAGCATTCTAATAGGTAAGTAGAAAATACAAACTTCTATGCAGGTTCTTGAAAATATTGGGGTACAGCAAAAAAAGGCTTAAAGAAACACTTATTCTGAGAAAGACACAGATTATATCCCCCTCACCTCGCACTAAAACTTTCTCCAACAGCATTGGAAGAGCAGGTCTTCTTTTGTTTAATGAATTTCTAACTCAGTGAAGTGCCTGGCTCAGAGTAGGCAGTGATCAAATGCTCATTAATTAATTAATTGATTGGTTAGGCTCCCTGAAGAGTAAAAGAAGGGTAACAATGAACAATTAGTTTTAAATGATTTTTTTAAAGATACTTTGTTTACCCAATTACATGTGATAACAATTCTCCACATAGGTTTTCTGAAGTTTTAAGATCCAAATTGTCTCCCTTTCTCCTTTCTTCCCCTCTCCTGGAGATGGCAACCAATTTGATCTGGATTATGCTCATCTTCTCCTCCAAAACATACTTCAATTCAAAACAAAACATGCATAAATGGATAAACACTGAAGTGACACTGAAGTTGGGATATTCTTTTCTCTGGTCTCTGAGAGGAGATATGGAACTACTCTTCTATTTACCTCTCACCACAGACATCTCTGGTCTACAAGTAAGAGTGTGGGCTCAGAAAAATAAGCATTTCCTTTGTTGTTCCTGGAGGAGGAGGTAGCCTTTAGCTTACACCAACCAGTTTATTTCTTCCCCACCAAATGCTGGTCCCACAAAGGATACGCACAAATGGTGAACAGCTAGTAAATACATTTATCCAAGCAAAACAGTAAATAGAAATTTAAAAGTTCTACAAACTAGAGTGTATGTAATTCAGCAGGCTGAACCCAAATCCAGACTCTGACCTGATCTTCAACTTCTGCTGACCACTGCCCCATCCCAATGCTTCATCCCTATTACCAGCCTCCTGGGAGAAGAAACTAATGCAGGTCTGATCCACCTCTCTCTGCAGCAACCTCAAAGGACTGAGAGCTCCTCTTCCCATTTGTTCTCATTATTACTACCATAGTTTTGTTCTTCCTTTTAATGAAAATGATTTGTTTCTTTCTTACAGTTAAATACCCAGTTAACTCTCTCTCTCCCTCTCCTCCACTCATTGGAGAAGGCCTCATTTGAATAAAAAGGCATATGCTGCTGGTTCTGCACATTTCACTCTGAAATTTCATGTAGGTCTTTCCATGTTTTTCCAAAATTATCCTGCTCTTCATTTCTTATGGTACAGGATTCTCTTTTGCTTTTCCCTTGAGCACCTTAAGAAACCTAATATTGTTGAGTCAAAAAATGGGTCCTGCTGGCACAAGATATATACACAGATTTATAATTCTCTGAGTATAATTCCAAATTGCTCTCCAGCATGGTTGGATCAGTTCACAGTTCCACCAAGTATATCAGTGTCTCCATTTTCCCACATTCTATACAACATTTGTCGTTCCTGTCTTTCTCTCCATCCCATCTTGGCATTAGCGTGAAGAACAACATGGAAAAATCACTGATTTATCTAAGCATTTATCAGTGAGAGGAGTGAAGTAGCAGGAACCGTAGGGTTTTTTTTTTTAACCCTTATCTTCTGACATAGTAGCAATTTTAAGACTGAAGAATAGCAAGGACCAGGCAGTGGCTTTAAGTGATTTATCAAGGATAATATAGCTAGAAAATGTCTAGGATAAAATTTTAAATGATGTCCTACCAACTCAAGGCCTGGCAATCCAGCCACTGTGCTACCTGGCTACCTCTAGAACTCTGGTTTCAAAGACAGAGGAAGTGTCTGCTTTTGTCTCTTGCCCTGTAGTGTGTGCCTTGATGCCATCTTCCATGTAGTGCCCCCAACTTCTTATAGGATTTTCCAGAAAGGCACCAACATCACAGGATTAAACTCAAACACTCAGAGTCCTCAAGGTACCTGCAGGAATTAAACTTCTCAGTCCCATGGAGGTACTGGAGAAATATATTTCTTCTACTCTTCAGTCTAGCCCATTGGTCCTGTAAGAGAGAAAATTATGAGACTTTCTATAAATAAATAATTTTATTAAATCAAAAGTAGTAGGGGGAAAAGATGGAAAATAGGAGATATAAAAGGTACTTTCCTTATTGCTCCATTTAGCTTGCTATCATAAGGCCTCCATTTAGGGCCTCCTAGACACTCACAATCAAGTCCAATCAGCACCAAACACAAGCAAAAAGAGCTAAATTCACTCTTGCCTCAATTTATTAAACTTCTCCACCCACTAACTCCTACATGTCAAGTCTCAGGAGCCAAACATGGCTCTCTATTTTGCCTGCCCTGCCCAGGGTGGGGCAGTCTAGGGGATATTTCAGGGAAGACCACCCTGTCCCCCTGGACTGCTGACCCCTTGATTCTACTGCCACATTTTTCTGGCTGTGACTATCCTTGTGACTCAATTCACCCAATGATTTCCCTCACATAGTCCTCACTTCTGGGCCAACTTGAAACTCATGCCAGGTACCCGTAGTCAAAAGGGGGGAGGAGGGGAACAGGTAAATTCCCTTTTCACAGTCCCCAGCAGTGTACTTTCCTTTAATCCATATTGAAATAGACAAAACTCTCCTTCCCCTTTTTACAAATATTAAAAAGACCTGTAAAGAGTATTGGAGTCTGATCTGGAAAAGAAGCTTTTGTACTCTTTTGTTGACTATCATTTAAAAAACAATGTCCTCCTCTCCTCTTTCAGATCAGCTCAGGAAGGATTTCTGTTGAGAGCAATAGAGAGAAACATGGTCTGTCAGTATAATCTGTGAATCCCATCAGATCCAACAGTAGTTTACAAGATCTCTGTAGCTGATGGTTGTAACCACTCTATGTGATTCCTCTCATTAATAAAAGTTTTATAAATCACTTCAATTTAAAAGAAAAGGGGGAATTATGTGTGGGAGGCCAATAAGAGAAACAGTCTCAAATAGATAAAAATCTGAGACTCCCCTTTTGACTCCTTTTCTGATCCACACCTTTCCTTAATGAAAAGCTTTAAGCTTCTAGCAAACTAACAGTCAAGAGGTTAACATTCTGTTATGATTAAAAATGATAAAGACTGATATTATAAGCGAAATTAATATTTTAATTGCCATGGTCATGTTGGTAAAATATATATGCCCGCACCTGACTATCTTTTAAATTTACCGCCAGTGCCCATCCTGTCTCTCTCATACGACAGCCAGCCCACTCAGGTAACCAAGAGGCCGTCTCCCGGCCGCTCTCCAAATTTAAGCTGCCCTATATGTTTGGGGACATCAGAGAAGTCCCCACTTCCAAAAACCAGAAACCCATTGGATCTCGGGGAATGTAGTCTCAAAGTCCCCACGTGTCCACAGGAAGTTTGTAAGATACTTTTAAACGGCACCTCCCTGAATTCCAAACACACAATTCTCTCCTTTGATCAGAAATACAACTGTTTTTGTTTCAAAAGTAGTTCAGACACTCAAGGTCATAAATTTCTCCAGGAGGGGCATTTCGCCCCTGAGAAAATATTCCATCACAGCCTTCTGATAAGGACCCAGCCAAAGTTCAACCTTAGCTATTGAGAATCTTTGTGTTTTGATATGACATAATTTGTGTTTCTGCACAAATGCAAAGTTTCAGGGGGGGGGGTTCTTTTGTGTGAAATGAGTCTTGAAATATATATAATAAACTCCATGCTCCTGAAGACAGAGCTGGAAGCATGAGCTAAAAGATCTTCATGTCCCCCTATTATTTCCTTATCAACTAAGCAGTCCTTATCAGATTATCAGAGATGATAAAGAGATCTGGAGAGATTTCTTCTGAGCAGTCATTAGGGTAGTGACAGACAAGGGCGAGGGTCCTCTAATCAATGACTAGAAGAGTCACCTAGGCAGACCTAGGATTTAGGAAAATCACTTTGACAGGTGAGTAGAGGAGCATGGACTGAAATGGAGAGACTTCAGGCAGGCCCACCAGGGGCAATTGCAATAGTTCAGGTGCAAAATAAGGAGGACATGCATTAGTATGTATGTGGCAGTATCAGAGGAGAGAAAAGGACTTTTATACAAGTGTGGTGAGGGCTGTCCCTGATATGTGACATGGAAGTGCCATTGTGTGGCTCAAAGGAAAGCAGACAGAATCTTCTTCTCCCTTCCTTCTTCAAGGAAGACTTTCAATCCTGACAGGTGACAAAGAATGAAATTGGGGTCAAAGGCCAGCAGTCTTCTAACCTCAGAGAAAGAGATAATAGGCTTACGTAGATAATATATCTATCTGCTCCCTTAAATATTATTAGTCAAGAGGACATGGTTTTCCTGTACAAGCTAACTCCTGATCATTATTTCATTAATAAGGGAGAAAAGAGGACCCCAAGCTCTGTATCTCAGTGTTTACTCCTTTCCCACCAAATACTCTCTCCAAGCTGAAAGCCAGAAGCACCAGCAGTGACTGGAGATCCTGAAGAGACTCAAGTGACTAGAAGAAAACTGAAGGTCTCTCCTCTCCCTGGCTCTCAGCAATTGTACCCTGTCTCTCACACAGGACAGGTTATTAATCCCCCCAAATGAAGAGAATTTTATGCCAATGGTCTTTGAAACTCAGGTGACATAACTCCCCTAGACTGAAACTCTGTACTCCCTTACAAAGATTGCCTAATTCAGGTCACAAACCTGTAACTATACAATAGAAGCACAAACATCAGCACTTTGTAACAACAAGGATGATACAATTGAATTAAAATAAATGTTCTTTAAGAATACATGGAGTAAGGGGGCAGCTGGTTAGCTCAGTGGATGGAGAGTCAGGCCTAGAGACGGGAAGTCCTGGGTTCAAATCTGGCCTCAGACACTTCCCAGCTGTGTGTCCCTGGACAAGTCACTTGACCCCCATTGCCCACCCTTACCACTCTTCTGCCTTGGAGTCAATATTGACTCCAAGATGGAAGGGAAGGGTTTTTAAAAAAAAAGAATACATGGAGTAAAATAATATAATACATTATAATATTAACTGTGGTGTCCATAACCTCAGCTTCTGAACCTCCAACTGACTGTGTAAGGGTTTGATGGCTGATGGGCAGAGATTGCTGTTCCTGTGCTTCCTGATGATACAGTAGTAAGCTTTGGCTGCAGAAAAAGAGGAGCAAATATACATGATGTAGAGATCAATGTTCCTGATTGCTGTCCCAGGAAAGAGGGCTGTAAAAGATGCTCACCATCTCTGGAGAAACAGCAAGGGTTAACAATGTTGGAATTGATAGAGTTGCTGAAGATTCTGCAACATAGCAATTAGAGGAACAAAGAAGGCAAAGATCCCGGAAAGCTCAGGAAATAACAACAGCAACCACAACCACAAACTAAACTCTGAGACTTTGTACCTTGTAAGTGTTAAAATTAATGGTCAGGCTAAATATATGAAAATTATAATATGAGTTTCTTTACAAAAGAGGTGGAAAGAGTGAAAGCAGAGGAATACAAAAGGGTAGAGAAGACATTAGCCTGTCTAAGTAAATGTTGTTCCAGTGTTTGGCTCATCCAGAACTTGTTAACCTCAACAGGAATTAAACTCTGTCCAGAAGACAGGAAAGTCCACTATCCACTCGCCTCCAAGAGGCAGGTCAAGACATGACTTGAGCTGAAGGTGACTCCTGAGGCTGATTTTCTTCTTTGAGCGCCCTTCTTCTTAAAGCCAACTTCTTTCTTGGAGTCCACTCCCCTAGCCTCTGAAATTCAGGGCCTTTTATAGTGGCTTTTTGTCTCCTCCCCTCTTTACAGGGGCCAATCACAGCTTCCAAATAGCCTAGCACTGCCCAGAGGGCAATGTTTGAGGGAATCAGTTCATACCTTCTGGAGGGGTGAATACTTATTAAAAG
This sequence comes from Gracilinanus agilis, assembly GCF_016433145.1. Classification (NCBI taxonomy): domain Eukaryota; kingdom Metazoa; phylum Chordata; class Mammalia; order Didelphimorphia; family Didelphidae; genus Gracilinanus; species Gracilinanus agilis. Next base: position 18,721,482 of record NC_058132.1, on the reverse strand, counting down.
GATTCACAGTTTCTGACTGTTTCAGTTAGAAAAAAGGGTGGAGCTCTTCAAGTATCTTGCTGGCTTCTCTCCTAGCACTAAATAGGATGTGAATTCACTAAGTGGTTTGCTAGTTCCTCCACCTAGTTCAAGCTTGAACTTAAGTTAGTGTTGATCAAAGTATTAGCTCAAACTAGGCAAAGAGAATAAAGGATTCCCTTTCACAAGTGTGAACTCAAAGAGAACCAAGAATTCTCTTTTATAATCCCCCCTATGATTCTTGAGGAGACTAGTCTCCCCAATTAATCATTTTACATAATCAGAAACTGCAATAGTTAGAGAGATGAGGGAAAGGAAAGATAGGAAGAGAGAGAGAGCAAACCAGTGTTTGCTAGGCGTATTAACAATAATCCCATTAGGGAGGCAATACCCTGTGGCATGCAAGTGTACATTCAAAATGCTTGTGTTCAATACCTCTAAGTTCAATGAGTTATACTCCAAAATATGTGCTGGATCTTCTGATGCTATGGAGGTTTTCTTCGGGTATCTTCATGGTGCCTTCTTCAAACAATTCTTCTTCTAGATTCAAAGAGTTATCTACCTCTTTTCCTGAAATGTTTCTTTCTCAAAAGATTATACAATGCCATGTAATAATTATGCAATACCCCCCCAAAAAGGGTGTTGACCAACATTTGGATCAACTTTGTAGGGGGGAAAAGGGGTTCTATGGGTTCAATATATTAAAAGGTGGTTACCAAGGGAAATTTACCCAATTAAGGAATAATCTCATGTCAAAATTAACTTTTATGGAAGTTTATTTACAATTAGGAAGGTTGAAGGTAGAAAAATTGAGAGACAGAAACTCTGGCCCAGACCAGAGTTCCAGACCAGGTAAGAATTTAGAAGCCCAGCAGTTGGAGCACAAAGGTTAATTAAACAAGGCTTCTAGCCACAGGGCCTTTTAAAATTAGAGAGGCAAGAGAGGCCTCCCTGAGGGTAGAGCCTCCAGAATTGCCAAAGGAAGAGAAAGAGAGTCAGCCTAACTTACCCACGTGACAATTCAAAAGGAAGCAGTCAGAGGTCCCACCAGAGTCTCAGTATTCCAACACTCCTCCATGATCCAGAAGAGGTCCTCACCAGATGCTGTCTTCCACAGAAGACCTCAGCTGACTAAGGATCTTCTCCTTTTAAAGGGGTCACTTATGAGTCCCTTCCTGTTCCTCCCTCCTAATTTGCATGTCCAATGACAATAGACAGTTCTCATAGACCTAAGGGGTGGGTCAGTTGATTCTGATTCGTGCCTCACTCTAGCACAGGTGGGTTATAGACCTCTCAGAATTGGAAGATGTTCTCACCTTTGGTGATTAAATCTAAAGATGGGCAGTGTAGACTTAATCTAATTATCACAACTTGGGATACCTGGTTGAGTTATGGGGTATAGTCAATCAGTTTTCAATAGAAGCTCCTCTCTTTACATGTAAGCAATGAATCCAAGAGTCCTTTTCTCCAATTTTTATAGCTGTTGGAATTTTTAACAATACTTGAAATGGATATTCCCAGGAAGGTTGAGTTGCTCCAGTACACTGGAAGTTCTTTATGTATACCTTGTCTCCTGCATGTAGGTCATGAAGTGAAAAGTCTATTGGTCCTGCTTGTACTGCAGCTCCGGATTCATGGAGTTCACACAATTTGTTCTGCAATTCTTGTATATATGTAGCAATAGAAGTATCTCTCCCTAATAATGATGTATATGCAAGAGGAAAAGGTTTAGTTTGTATAAGAGGGTATCCAAAAAAGCATCTCAAGTGGTGAGATGTGTAGATCTCCTCTAGGCCTGCTTTAGAGATAAAATAAAGCTAGGGGAGCTTCAGGCCATTTTAGATGTGTTTCAGTGCATGGTTTGCCAATCATAATTTTGAGGTCTCTGTTCATTCTTTCAACTTGGCCTGAGCTCTGGGGATAATATGGTACATGGAATTTTGGAATTATCCCCAAATAGGAATAAACCTGAGAAAAAACCAAATCTATAAAATAGCTTCCTCTGTCCCAATCAATATGTTCTGGCAAACCAAAACAAGGAATAATCTCTTTTAAGAGTACCTTGACAAGGGGGCAGCTGGGTAGCTCAGGATTGAGAGCCAGGCCTAGAGATGGGAGGTCCTAGGTTCAAATCTGGCCCCAGACACTTCCCAGCTATGTGACCCTGGGCAAGTCACTTGATTCCCATTGCCTTACCACCCTTTTTCCTTGGAGCCAATACACAGAATTGACTCCAAGAGGAAGGTAAGGGTTTAAATTTTTTTTTTTAAAAAGGAGTACCTTGACAACAAAAGCTGCTGTGTCTTGGAGAGTAGGAAATGCTTCTGGCCATCTGGTCAGCTGATCTACTATGAGTAGATGAAATTTATAATGTCCAGCTCTTGGCATTGTAATAAAATTTATTTGCAGATATTCAAAAGGTGTGTAAGTCAAGGAGCACCCACCAACTTGAGGAGGCTCAGCCTTGAACTCAAAGCCAGAGGGCCAGAGGGTCCTGAAGGTGAATGAAGTGGAAGCTTCAGTCACAGAGTCTCTTTTGAAAAAAACAGTTCCTTTAGAGAAGTCCAGGAAGATTTAGTCATTACACTCACCACGTGTAATTCCAAAGGAGAGATTAACAGCAGTCTCACTTAGTCCAAGGTCTCAGCCAATAGTCAGAGCTCCTCCAGGTCCTAGTCACCTACCACATGAAGAAGTGAGCATCCAAGATCCAAAGGGGGTTTAGCCACTAGGGTTTCTCCCAATCATGGGAGCCTCCCAGAGGCTAGTACCTCCAGACAAGTTAAGGTCATCAGTCAGCCTTTTTCACTCACCAAGGTCTCAGGTTCCCAGCCAGAGCTCCTTCAAGTCCAAGCCACAAACAAGAAGCAATCTGAACTCACTAAACTCTCTTTTAAAGGGGCTTCTTTTGCATTGCTTCCTGCGCCTTCCTCTTAGTTTACATGTCCAATCAAAACAAACACTTTTCTTATGACTGTCCAGGAGGCAGTCAGTAAATTTTGATTCATCACTCACTCTAGCACACATGGATCACAGACCTCCCAACTTGTGAATTAAGTGGAGTTGTTTACATTTTGGTGATTAGATTTGAGACTGGGCAAGATAGATTTAATCTCATTATCACAGTCTACAATGCCTTGGGTGCCAAAGTGACCATTTTTATGCACGGATTGACATATTTGGTGATAAAAACTTTTGGGTTCCAAGGGTTTTCCTTCAGATAACACCCATACTCCATTCATATGTTTAGCCTTAAATTTTTAATTCCACTTTTCTACTTCCTATTCATTATAGGAAAGTGATCAATCTGATTCATTATTTGTTGTTGAAGTTAAAATTAATTCAGGTCCTTCTATGGCCACTAGCTTTGCAGTGGTTTTTGCTCAGTCCTTTCCCCTAGAGATAGGGTCAGTTCCACCTGTATGGGCAGAGCAATGAACTATGGCTAGCTGGAGAGCAGAAAAACTTCATTAATTATTTTTGTATTGGTTATACTTTTTCCAGGTGAGGTTAAAAATCCTCTCTGAAGCCATAACATACCCAATGCATGACAAATTCCAAATGTACATCTAGAGTCTGTGTAAAATGTTGCCCTTTTGTCTCTAGCAATTATACAGGCATGTTTTAACACTATAAGTTCTGAACCTTGAGGACTTATATTTGAGGGCAATGAAACTGACCATACAGTGGTAAATTCTGTGACTACAGCAGCTCCATTGTAACTATATGGTTCTACATATCTACCTCCCAGCTCAAAGAGTCTGTCCATAAATTGGGAAATGTCCTTTGAACCTATGAGCCATTTTAAACCCAAAAGAGACAATGTTTGTCCAACTTGGGTTATGCTGGTAAAATCCATGTTATCTGGCATAATTTTTAAATTTACTTATTAAATTCATAGTAATAGGCAAAAAGTCACTTCTATGAGTGGTCTCTTAGATAAAAATTCTAATGTATTTTTAAGGAGAACTTACCTTCCCAGGTGATAATTGTAGAACCAGCAACAGAAAAAGGCTAACTTGAGATAGTAACAAAGTGAAGGAAAATTCAAGAAAATTGAAGGAAATTTTGAGGGTACTGTCACAAGCTTCATCAGATCAATGGGACATAAGGAAACCCTCTACTGCCTAAAAGTTTTTATCACCAAATATGCTTATCTGTTCATAAGAATGGTCTCTTTGGCATTCATGGTACTGTAGATTCTGTTACAAAGGTATGGATAGCCCCTGGTATAACTACTATAGCTTTTAAAGTGTGTGCAACTTATCCCACTCAACATGCTTTTCATGACAGAGCTTTTGGTGGGCATCCTCTGGCTTATACACCATTTGAACATTTACATATTGATTTTATTAGAATGCCTAAGGCTGGAAATAATACATTTTGTATGGCCACAGTAGCTTTTGTTGCCAAGATGCTCTTAAGGGAGATCTTCCCTTGCTTTGACACACCAGCACAATTTGATTCAGACAAGAGAACTCATTTTGCTAATTCTGTTTTGTCTCAGATTCATTCTTGTTTGGGGATCACTTCCCAATTCCATATACCCTATCACCCCAAAGTCTCAGGCTATGTAGAAAGAATGAATAGGGGTCTTAAAAATATAATTGGAGATCTCTGGGAAAGGAAAGATTCTAAAACCAAGCAAGAGTTAGAGAAAATTACAAAATGTAAATTAAATGGTTTTGATTATATTAAGCTAAAAAGCTTTTGTACAAACAAAAACAATGTAGTCAAAATCAGAAGGGAAACAACAAATTGGGAAAAAATCTTTATAACAAAAAACTCTGACAAGGGTCTAATTACTCAAATATACAAGGAGTTAAATCAATTGTATAAAAAAATCAAGCCATTCCCCAATGATAAATGGGCAAGAGACATGAATAGGCAATTTTCAGGTAAAGAAATCAAAAGTATCAATAAGCACATGAGAAAGTGTTCTAAATCTCTAATAATTAGAGAAATGCAAATCAAAACAACTCTGAGGTACCATCTCACACCTAGCAGATTGGCTAAAATGAAAGAAGGGGAGAGTAATGAATGTTGGAGGGGATGTGGCAAAATTGGGACATTAATGCATTGCTGGTGGAGTTGTGAACTGATCCAACCATTCTGGCTAGCAATTTGGAACTATGCTCAAAGGGCTATGAAAGAATGCCTGCCCTTTGATCCAGCCATACCATTGTTGGGTTTGTACCCCAAAGAGATCATAAACAGACTTGAACAAAAATATTTATAGCTGCGCTTTTTGTGGTGGCAAAGAACTGGAAAAGGAGGGTATGTCCTTCAATTGGGGAATGGCTAAACAAACTGTGGTATATGCTGGTGATGGAATACTATTGTGCTAAAAGGAATAATAAACTGGAGGGGTTCCAGGTGAACTGGAAAGACCTCCAGGAACTGATACAGAGTGAAAGGAGCAGAGCCAGAAGAACACTGTACACAGAGACTGATATACTATGGTAAAATTTGAATACAATGGACTTCTGTACCAGCAGAAAGCAATGACACAGGACAGCTCTGAGGGATTTATGGTAAAGAACGCTACCCACATTGAGAGGAAGAACTACAGGAGAGGAAACATATAAGAAAAACAAATGCTTGAACGCATGGGCTGAGGAGGACATGATTGGGGATGTGGACTCGAAATTACCACACCAATGCAAATATCAACAATTTGGAAATAGGTCTTGAGCAAGGACACATGTTGAAACCAGTGGAAGTGTGCATCGGCTATGGGTGGGGGGACAGCGGGGGTTGAAGGGGAAAGTAGGAACTTGAATCATGTAACCATATTAAAAATGAATATTAATAAATGATTTTTAAAAAATATAATTGGAAAATTGTGCACTGAGACTTACTTGAGATGGCCTAAGGTTCTCCCCTCTAGGGAGTTAAGGAGACCAACCAATCTTGGTGGGATTGATGAGATTCTATGCCATGACAGGAGACTTGAACTTGTTTGGGGTTTGAGGTTGCAGCTGTTTGACATACATAAGATGCAGGTCTTCCCAGTGCCACTCTTCAATCAAGCATCCCACTTTGGCTGCAATTCTGGCTCCCCTATCTCTCCCATGAAGGTAAAATCAGACCAGGGAATGATTTTTCCCATTTGCTGCTGAAACCTACTCCTTTCTCTCTCATAGTTTGGCAATTTTCTGTAGTCCTGGCTGCCGATGGGTAAAGTGCTGTATCAATAAAATTGTCCTACAAGCTCATGGAAGATAAATCACTTTCATTGGGCCTTGCTAATGATTCAAGGACCTGTTACAGGTTTCTTCTTTTTTTCTCAATATTTTATACATGTAAGGTTTTTATTCTATTCTATTTTATTTTTATTTTTTATCCAGAATTTAGTTTTGTTCTTTTATTTGGGATTTTTTTTTGGGGGGGGGATGTTTGGTTTTCTTTATACAATTGCTTCATATACCTCATAACTCAGTCATGTATCCTGGGGTCATTCTGGTGTTGATCAACACCTTCTTCAGAGGGGATTGTGTAATTATCCTAAAATCCAAGGTTTAAAATCTTTTGGAGAAATTTCAGGAAAAGAAACTTGCCAACATCCCAAATCAAGAAAGCAGATCATTTTGGAAAAGCTGCCATAAAGATGCCTGCAGAAGCCACACACTGCATCAAAAGATCCAGAATGAACTTTGGGATATAATGAAGTGGCCTGAAGGGGGTTGAACATACTTATTCTGAATGTAAACTTTTATGTCAAAGGGGACTGCCCTCTAATTGGCATTTTGTCAATGCGTCTATCAATCATTTTTTGTTTTCTTCTCCTTTTATTTCCCTCTTATCTCTAACTATTATAGCTTCCTCTTAGAAGTTGCAATATTGTATGTACTTTTAGCTAGAAGACCTTTAGAGATTTAAGATAGTTATGTTTAAATGATCCATTGGGGAGACTAGTCTCCCAAAGGATCAAAGGGGAGATTGTGTAGGGGGAATTTCAACCCCTCCCCTTCCTGGATTGCTGACACAGTTCATCCCATTTTTTACTTGTTGGTGGACCCCACCTGGTCTCTCTATTTCCCTGAGCAGACAGGGGAGGTCTAACTTGGAAATATTAATTTTAAATCTAACATTTCTCTCTGTGCTTTCTGTATCCTGCTCAGGTGCTCTGTCTGTTTCCCATCTATCCTTGATAAGGAGTTGAGGGCCCATTTCTCCTTTCATATCAGACTTCTCAGTTTCCAGGATAGGTCTGAGTTATATGCCTCTTTGTCTCAGTCTATCATCAAGGACAAATTTGTAGTAGATGCCAACTTTTCCATCTGCTAGACCTGGTCAAAGAGGAGATCACAGGTTGGTTCATTATAAGTCATGTGATCAGGATGAAGGGGTCCTAGGACAGCTACCCTTGACTATCACTTGAGGTAATTCTTTTCTCTCCCTCCTCCTCCCTTCTCCTTTCTCAACCATTCCTGAATTATTGGTGTCTGGGGTTGGAGGACTTGTCAGGAAGTAGGGGGAAAGGTTTGGGACTACTGTAGCAAAAACAAATGGTATTTCTTCACCAAAGTGGCTGCTGATTCCACTATTCCTGATCCATGCTGGGTCAGCTATGGCAAGGAGAGATCAGAGATCCCCATCAGGGATCAGCCAAAGCACCTTTCAGGGCTTCTGGGTCAGCCATAATCACCCATCTTACAGGAAGTAGGAGCCAAACATCTTTGGAGATGACTCTCCAGGGTTGCATACATCTTTGCTCCTGGGTACATAGCCATGGGAAAGTAACTAAACTTCCTCTGAGCATATCATTGGCCCTAGAACTCCTGGGTCTGGACACAATCCCTCTCACACACTCTCTGATCCAAGGAAACTTGTTGATGTCCCCTTGGCTGAATGCAACATCCCCTTCTCTGCCTTTCCATTAGGGATTCCCTTCCTCACCTTTACCATGAGGAACTCCTAACACTGGTTCAAATTTTGGTCACTCCCTTCCTCTTACATTCAGCCTTTCTTGCCTTCACTCTTGCTTTCCCCCATTGTTAGGGCTCTACCAACAATAAAGAACAAAATAAGTACCTCCAGTGTGACATGAACTGTTTTCAACATTGTCCCTCAGACTTCAAAGTTATAGTGAAGGAGTTTAATTTGATTGCGGAGGGACATGTCCTTCAGTGCATTGAGAGTCTGGACCAGAGACTGGAGGTCCTGGGTTCAAATCTTACCTCAGTTTTTTTTTGGCTGTATGACCCTGGGCAAGTCACTTAACCCTCATTGCCTAATTCTTTCTATTCCTCTGCCTTGGAACCAACGCAAAGTATTGATTCTAAAATGGAAAGTAAGGGTTTTAAAAAATAATTAGACTGGGGAAAATGCTTCTGAAGAAATTCTTCAGAGTCAAGCACACTCATTATTTGAGACCCAAATAGGTGAGATGATCTCTGCCTAATCTTATCAGACCTGGATTCTGCCAGCCAGGGTTTTAGCTATACCAAACAGCCTTGTCACATCTGTGAACTAGGTAAGCCCACCACCTGGATGTAACTGAAAACAATAGGGAGGTGAGCCTTCAATTGGCATTGTATGTTTTCCCATGAGGATATGGATTTGCCCCATAATGTCTCCTGCAGAATGGGCTTCCTCATGCTGGCTCAATTGCTTGGTGCCCAGGTTTGGGAGATGGGGGTTTGAAAAAAGAACTACTCCTTTGTTCTGTCTTAGAAAAAGCATGAGGCAAATCCCCCCAGCCCCTTCCTTTATCCTTGTCTGCACTACACTCCTGAATTACTTGACATTCTCAATAAGGTCCCAGAAATGTCTTCATCCTACAAGCTGACTCTACTCCTAGCCTTCACCTCTGAACTTCACACATTGGAATTCCCCTCCTCCCTTTCAACGTCTCCCTCTGATTTAAAATACTATTCTCCCTTTTAATATCTGCCTTCCTCATTTTTAAGTACAATATGACTTATTTTTTCCCAAACTTCCACTTGAAAGAGGACTGATCCCCACACCAGTCAGATCTTCATTCCTTCCCTTTCTGCACTCCTGAGTCTCCCCAGCTATCTCTACAATTCCCCAGAGACTTTCTTTCCCACTCCTCCCTTTCAGGTTCCCTTTTACTCATTGAAGTTCCCCATTAGAATGTCAGCACCTTGGGTGTAGAGATTGTTTTTCTTTCTGCTTCTTTTTGTATTTTCAGCTCTTAGCACAGTCCCTGACATACTTTAACATAATAAATCTTACTTGCCTGGGATGAACTTGACTTGGCTCCCCTTTTCACTGGAACCATTAATGGTTTCTTTGTGTAACATCAGTCTCCATACCCATAGATATAGGACACTTTGGTTTTGTTGGGAGATCAATGCCCTGCAAGTCTGTGAGGGAAAGGGTAGAACTAGAGAGGGAGCAGAGGTTTGCTGTATTTGAGGTACTTCTGGCTTCCAATTTTACTAAAGATGATGGAAAAGCCAACCCCACTTCAGACTGCTGACCACTGGAAAGAAGCTGAAATAAGAAGAAATGAAATGGCCATCTCCACCAGGTGTATCCAAGTTTGGCTACTCTGGAGTCTTTGAGAAGTTTCATCATCCAGGATTCCTTTTAAATGAGCTGAGATATCGCTAATGGAATAACTCTCAACTCTGTCATTATTTGAGAAGAGGCTAGAGATGCAGATTCTACCTCCCCTTGTATCTCAAAATTAGACCCCAATGCTAGATGGAGGGACATCCCTTACTCTACGTGGAAGCTTTCTCCATAGGAATATAATTTGGGTTACTTAGTTTTGTAAGAAATTGTGTGTGTGTGTCTGTCTGTCTACTGTTAAACTGAAAAAAAAAAAACCACAACTATTTGTCAGAAAAACCACACTTTAATTAAGGAGAAGGGTTCAGTACTTTCCTCTCAGACCTCCTCACTAAGCTGCCCACTACAGGCCCACACAGCTCCTCCAGACTCTGGTTGCTCTGGCCACTGACCCCTGGGAACACTAATCATGTTAGTTTGGACCATTCCAAAGAGCCATGAAAGGTGGGGGACTTATATACCTTCTGGGGAACTGAGGGACAGGGAAATATGACTGATTGACATTACCATGGCTAAAAGGAAATGGGAGCATTCAAACTAGCAGACAGGCTTGGGAAAGAAACCATAGCCAGAGGCTAGAGCATCTACCTTACAAAGGATACTAAAAGAGTGGTCCTGCCCAGGTGTTAGTCTTCTTGGGAAGGACCTGATGCAATTGGGATCGTCATTTACCCCAGTTTCTATTATTGGTCTGAAACTGCTAGTCTAAGATTCTCTTCAAGGCATATTCTCACAGGAACAAGAACAAGCTTGGGGTCTCCATCTTTCAAGCTAACTAAACTTGGGGTTCTCTTAGATTCCCATCAACACTGCTAGTTCCTCTAAAAAAGCAGAGGCAAATTTCTTTCTGTCCAGGGCATCTTCAGTATTTTGTTTTTTCAAAAGTATCTCCCAGTGTTCTGAATGGGGCTACTTAAGTACTCCTTTATTATCCCAAATTATTCCAGGCTCTTAAAAAACTCCAGCCTTCATATCCATAAGGTCCATTCTTTTAGGATTGTTTCTATTTTTGCTAGCCTGGAATGAGTGTAAATAGGAATTGTTTCAGGTAGTTGGAGGGCAGAAAACCCTTCATTAATGGTCTCTGCATCTGTGATACTCTTTCCAGCAGGGGTTTCTGTTAGCAGTACAGTGAGGTTAAAAGAAGGGTAAATGCTTTCAAAATTAGTCGTGACTACAATGGACTCATCTTTAAAGGAGGGGGTCTTTTCCTTAAAGCTCTCAATGTCTTGTGGAGAGGTGTATGATGGCCAATGTTCATCAAGCTCTCCTGCTTATTATAAGTGGGACCATCCCCTAGAGCAGTGATTCCCAAAGTGGGCGCCACCGCCCCCTGGTGGGTGCTGCAGCGATCCAAGGGAGCAGTGATGGCCACAGGTGTAGTTATCTTTCCTATTAATTGCTAATAACATTTTTTTAAAAATTAATTTCCAGGGGGCTAAGGAATATTTTTTTCTGGGAAGGGGGCGGGAGGCCAGAAAAGTTTGGGAAAAGGCCTCCATTTGAATTGTCTGTGATGACTGCTGCTTGGCCTGTTGTCTGGGTTGCAATGGAGTGGGTTGTAGTATGGGTTGTAGTGGAGCTGGTAGGGGAAGGTGGAGGAGTGGGTGAGCTGAGAGGGAGGGATTGGTCAGGGGGTGGGGAGGCAGGACTAAATGTTTGGGGGTGGGGTTTGGGGGCAGGGTGGAGATTGAGGCTGGAGGCTGGGAGGAGAGGAAGGAGGAGCTAGGATAGACTAAGCAGGGGCAGGGCTGGGGAGGAGAGGGGAGCACATAGTAGGAT
>NC_058132.1:18613723-18705161 GCF_016433145.1 Gracilinanus agilis | reverse complement strand
TTGTGTTCTCTCTCTCTCTCTCTCTCTCTCTCTCTCTCTCTCTCTCTCTCTCTCTCTCTCTCTCTCTCTATCTCTATCTCTATCTCTATCTCTGTCTCTCTCTCCCCTCTCCTCACTCCCCCTCCATTCCTTGCCCCAGAGCTACCCAAGGTCTTTCTTTCCCTCACCTCATACATTTGACTTTTCCTCTCTCAGAGCTGAACCTCCCAGCCCAGGCCAGGCCTCCCCCCAGCCAGATCTGCCCCCTCCCTGCAGGAGGGCTGCTCCAGCTCTAACTCCTGGATCTCCCCAACCTCCCCTCCAGGCCTCTCTGCCCCGCCCTCCCTGGCAGCCCTGCCCAGCTCTGAGGTGGCCTCAACACAGAACTTGACCACTGCAGTATGGATCAAAGTGATGGTGTGACTGGTGTGTCCTGTGCAAAGATGGAGAAGAGATCATCTTCCCACATTCATCACCTGAGACATAATGTCCAGCAGGCACGCAAAATGGTATGCAGGAAATCAGCCCACAATCCAGGCCAGGAAGGGGGTAGAAATTACTTTTACACACTAAGAATAAAAGAAATGTAAAAGTCAGGGTTTTACTTCTATAATTTCTGCATTGTGACAAATGCACTTTGGCTGTAGTTGCCACATGAACTTAGACAAGAGTAATTTCTCCCAGAAAAAAACTCTGAAGCTCACATCAGAGCAAAGCATGATTGAGAAATGCAAGAAGAAATTCCAGTGAGCTGCTTCTTCTGCCACAGAAGAAACAACCAGAAGCCCATTGGCTCTTCACAAAGACAGTGCCAAAACAGGCAAAGGAGCATTACAACCAGAGTGACCTAAGGCAGGGCTACGAGGCTCTGCGTCTAGAGGCAGAAAGAGGCAAAGACTCCCTGAGAAAGATCCTGTAGGGTCAGGAACTTCCATGGGAATATTATAAGGTTGAGGGTGGAACAGTGACCCATATATTGTTGCATCCTCCGTCCTAGAGAGCCCAGATCCTCCAGGGCTCCTCACTCTATGGCCTCAGTCACCACAGTGGAACGTGAAGATCAAAGATTTGAGAGACTAAATGCCAGGAGGTGGAAGTCTGCATAGGAATCTAGGGCACTCAGGGAGGGATGAAGAAAATAAAGAAAATGAAAAGAAGCGACTACAGTAGACTTATTGGATCTAGAATAAAGAATTTTTTTAATCCACTAATCAGTTCTTGAGCTTGTAAATATTTATTAAAAAACATACCTTGTGCCAGGCTCTGAGCGAAGAAATAGGTAAGCAAAGAAAGACCAAAAAAATCCACTTCTCAAGGAGTTCATTCTTCCTTGTGGTAGACAATATGCAAACAAGTATGTATAAACAAGATAAAATAAATGAGAAATTATGGATTGAAGAAAACCCCAAGAATAGGGAGGAATTGGGAAAGCCTTCTTGGAAAAGATGGGGTTTTTCATGAGACTTAAAGGAAGTCAGGGCGGACTGGAGTCAGTCAATACTTAATAAACATTTGTTAAGGGGACATCTAAATGTCTCAATAGATGGAAAGCCAGGCCCAGAGATGGGAGGTCCTGGGTTCAAATTTAGCCTCAGAAACTTCCTAGTTGTGTGACCCTAGACAAGTCACTTAATGCCCTTTGCTCTTACTACTCTTCTGCCTTGGATCCAGTGCAAAGTATTGATTCTCAAATAGAAGGTAAGGGTTTTTTTTTAATTTTTTAAATTTAAAATAAAAATTTTTTCAATCAAAAAAATTCTAAAAACAAAAAAATTTTTAGTTAAAATTTTTTTCAATAACATTTTTTTAAACCTCTTCTATGTGCCAGGAATTGTGCTCAGTCTGGAGCTACAAGGAAAGGCACAGATAGTCCCTGCTATCTAATCTAATAGAGGAGACAATACATACCACAACTATGGCCAAACAAGACAGGATAAGTGAGAAGAAACCCACAGAACTAAGGAAAGGTGGGCAAAGGAGTTTCTTAACAGTAAAAATTTAGGAGACAGTTGAAGGAAGTCAAAGAGTGGAAGGAAAAATAGAAGGGGAAGTAAGAAAAGAGGAGATGAATGAAGAGGAGAGGAGAAAGGAAACAAGTATTTATTGTGCACCTAATAGGTGCCAGGCTCTGTGCTAAGCACCATGCAAATATTTTCCTGTTTGCTACTCATAACAACCTTAGGAGATGGCTATTATTACCCCCATTATACAGTTTAGGAAATTGAGGAAGATAGAAGTTGAGAGAAGACAGGAAAGAAGAAGAAAGAAGAGGCATGAGGAGAGAAGAGAGGTGAGAGATATGGAGAGGAGAGATGGGGAGTTCTTTAAGTGGATACTCATCCACTGGGCAATGGCTGAAAAGATAATGGTACAGGAAAGTCTTTGTGGGTTGGTTTTGTGTGACATTACTTGTTAGAAATTTTTCTTTCTTTAGGTTTTCTGATTGGGAATGGGACTTGTGAAGAGAAGGGGATTAAAAGGGAGGGGTTTATCATAACTGTGATAGCATTAACAAAAAGTCACCTACTGTTTTAAAGTTATAGATATGGGGGCAGCTGGGTAGCTCAGTGGATTGAGAGTCAGACCTAGAGACGGGAGGTGCTAGGTTCAAATCTGGCCTCAGACACTTCCCAGCTGTGTGACCCTGGGCGAGTCACTTGACCCCCATTGCCCACCCTTACTACTCTTCCACTTATGAGACAATACACAGAAGTTAAGGGTTTAAACCAAAAAAATAAAAAATAAATAAAGTTACAGATATGAGGAGAAAGACAATTAGAAAGCAGAGCCAAGCAGATCAGTTTTGAAAGTAATATGTGAAGTATGTTGAATATTTAAAAATGAAAAGAAACAATAAAATAGAAGTTCATTTTATTTTCCCCCTCCTACTCCACCATCTTGATTCTGCCTAATTAGCTCTCTTCTTTTTTTTTAATTTTTAAAACTTTTTCCCTAATGACACATAAAAAATGTTTCCAACATTTTAAAAATGATTTTCAGTCTCATATGCTCTCCTCTTCTGCACCACCCAGTCCTTGCAAAAATGGTAAGGAATTTGATATAGATTTTACATGTGCAATCATGTCAAACATTTTTCCATATTAATTTTTTTGTGAAAAGGAATTTGCATAAAAATAATTTTTAAGTGAAAAAAGTTTGCTTTGATCTGGTTTCAGGTTCATTCAGTTCTTTCTCTGGAAGTAGATGGCATTTTTTTTCTCATGAATTTGTTGGGATTTTTTGGATCATTGTATTGCTGAGAAGAGCCAAGTCATTCATATCATATACCGCTCATTGTTCAGTATTGCTGTCACCATGTACAATGTTCTCCTGCTTCTTGTTTCATTCTGCTTCAGTTGGGGTAGGTCCTTCCAGGTTTTTCTGAACATCTGCTCATTATTTTTTTTTCCAGCACAAAAGTATTCCATTACAATCATATACTAAAACTTAGTCATTTCCCAATTGATGGATATCCCCTAACTTTAGAAATCTTTGTCCCCACAAAAAGAACTGTTTTAAATATTTTTGCACTTATAGGTTCTTCCCCTTTTGTTTTTTATCTCTTTGGGATATAAACCTAGTAATGGTATTGTTGGGTCAATAAATATGTACAGTTTTATAGCTTTTTGGGCATAGGTCCAAATTGCTCTCCAGAATGCTCCAACTCCCCCAACAGTGCATCAGTGTCTTAATTTTCTCATATCCACTCCAAGTTTTGTAATTACTTTGTATCACTCTCTATTCTATCTTCCTGGATTTTTTTAACAACTCCCTAATAAAGGTGACATTTCTCAAACACATAGAGAAATGAGTTGACAGTATAAGAATACAAGTCATTACCCAAATGATAAATGATCAAAGGACATGAACAGGCAGTCTCAGAAAAAGTAATTAAAGCACTCTATAGCCATGCAAAAAAATGCTCAAAATCACTAGTAATTAGAGAAATGCAAATTAAGACAACTCTGAGGTACTACCTCACACCTATCATATTGTATATTATTAAAGTAAAAGGAAATGACAAAACTTGGCAAAAAGATTCCCAAATATGTTCAATTATGTAGAGGGATTTTAAATGGAGTTTCTCTATCTCTTTGTGCTGAGTTTTGTTGGAAAAATATAGAAATGCTGATGATTTATGTGGGTTTATTTTGCACCCTGAAACTTTACTAAAGTTATTCATTATTTCCACTAGCTTTTTAGTTGATTTTCTCATATTCTCTAAGTATACCATCATATCTTCTACAAAGAGTTTCCTCATTGCCTACTTTAATCTCTTCAATTGCTTTTTCTTCTCTAATTGCTAACATTAGAATTTCTAGTACACTATTAAAGAGTAGTGGTGATAATGGGCATCCCTGCTTCTTTCCTGATCTTATTGGGAAGGCTTCTAACTTGTCCCTATTGCAGATGATACTTGCTGACGGTTTTAAATAAATACTGCTTATTTTGAGGAAAGGTCCTTCTACTTCTAATTTATGTACCTCTATTTCAAAATCTTTAGAGATATAAGTTGGTTACATGTACTGATTTATTGGGGAAACTAGGCATGTAAATCTGGGAGATTTCTACATGCTCATTTTCCAATGGAATCAAAGGGGGGATTGTGTAATTAGGATTTGCTCCCCAGAACTCTAAATTCCAGCATCCTATGTTCCCTTTCACATAACATGCTAAAGTAGGGAGAATATAAGTTTTGTGTAGCTCTGCCCCTCACTCTCTTTTCCCCTGATCGTGACTGGGAAATCAGGCTTATATACCAGGCAGGATAATCTATATACATAGGTTTATTTTTTTTTTAAATTTTTTTTTTATTTTAAACCCTTAACTTCTGTGTATTGACTTATAGGTGGAAGAATGGTAAGGGTAGGCAATGGGGGTCAAGTGACTTGCCCAGGGTCACACAGCTGAGAAGTGTCTGAGGCTGGATTTGAACCTAGAACCTCCCGTCTCTAGGCCTGGCTCTCAATCCACTGAGCTACCCAGCTGCCCCCATAGGTTTATTTTTTGTTAGATTATTAGGTTTGAACTTATATTTCTTTTAGCTTATGTTCTTTCTACTTCAAGTGATTTATTAATAAACTTTATATTTTTAAATATATTAATTTAAATTTTACACTATACTTTTTAGTATTTTCAATAGGCATGGGTATTATATTTTGTCAAAGGCTTTTTCTGCTTCTATTGAGATAATCATGAGATTTTTGTTAGTTGTTTTGCAACATGATAAAAAGGTAAATATGAATCATATAAAAATATACATACAACATATATCATAATACCTATCATGAGGAAAGGTATAAGGGAGTAAACCATAGAAACTAACAAAAGGAAGAAGAGACAAGGGAGGAAAACCCAAAAAGGCAGGAAAGGAAAATAAGGGAGAGATTAAAGAAGGGGTAGGGACTGGGGTATTAAGAGAGAGGAAAAACTGATTTTTGAGGAGGAATAAGACAAAAAGAGAGTCAAAGAAGGAAAGACAGTACAGAAAAATAGAATGGAGAGAAATGTTAATAATCATAACTTTGAATGTGAGTGGGATGAATTTATCCATAAAATGGAAAATTCATAGCACATTAGTCAAAAACTTAAACCCAATTATATGTGCCTTGGAAGAGCAGGTCTTCTTTTATTTAATGAATGCAAGAGTCTAACTCAGTGAAGTGCCTGGCTCATAGTAGGCAGTGATTAAATGCTCATTGATTAATTAATTGATTGATTAGACCCCCTGAAGAGTAAGAGAAGGGTAACAATGACCAATTAGTTTTAAATGACTTTTTAAGAAAGCATACTTTGTTTTCCCAGTTACATGTGATAACAATTTTCCACATAGCTTTTCTGAAGTTTTAAAATCCAAATTTGTCTCCCTTTCTCCTTTCCTCCCCTCTCCTCCATATGCCAACCAATTTGATCTGAGTTATACATGCCTTCTCATCCAAAACATACTTCCACATTGGTCTTTTTTGTTAGAGAATACTCATATAAAACCAAAACACAAAATATAAATACAAATAAAGGGAAAAATATTGAGCTCTGATCTGCATCTGGACTCCAACAGTTCTTTCCCTGGAAGAGGATAGCATTCTTTGCCATAAGTTCTTAGAATTATCCTAGATCAGTGATGGGCAAACTACGGCCCAAGGGCCAGATGTGGCCCCCTGAAATGTTCTATCCAGCTGCACAACATTATTCCTAATCTGAAGAATACAATGAGTTGGATATAATACAATGAAACTTTGAAAGAGTTGCCTTAGAAACAGACTGACAGAGGAGCATTTCCTTTCCTTTGGCCCCATCTTTAAAAAGTTTGCCCATCACTGTCCTAGATCATTATATGGCTGAGAGTAACTAAATCTTTCACACATGATTATTATACAATATTGTTGGTATTGGGTACAGTGTTCTCCTAGTTCTGCTTTTTTCACTCTCCATCATTTCCTGTAGGACTTTCTAGCTTAAAATTAACTTTTAAAAAGGCATTAAGACAAAAAGACAATGCACCAGAGATAACCATATGTGGAAATACCCTGAACACAGAAAGCGATCTCTTTAATGAGGAAGCTATTATATATAGAAACTCAGCAACTGAGCCAATGATTGAGGGAGAGGGACCCCTCTCTAGAGGAAGGGGATGGTTGAAGCCAGAGTGACCAGCAATTATTCTAATGTCCTTGCAGATGGGCACTCTAACATGGGATATGCCTGTCCCTCTGAGTTGTCTAACACGTTTTGTTGGAAGGAGGAGAGATATGATCTGAGGGCTGGTCAGCCTTTTAGGAGAAGGGACGAGCCAATAGCCATGCATGAATGGAGAGACACTGAAGCTGGGATATTCTTTTCTCTGGTCTCTGAGAGGAGAGAGGAGGCAACTCGTCTATCTCTTTACCTCTCGCTAGATATCTCTGGTCTAAGGGTTAGAGGGCAGGTTCAGAAGAAAAGGCATTTCCTTCGTTGCTTTGGGAGGAGGAAGAAGCCTTTAGATGACACTAACCAGTTTATTTCTTCCCCACCAAGTGCTGGTCCTACAAAGGACAGTCACAAATGTTGAACAGCTAGTAAATAAATTTATCCAAGCAAAACAGGAAACAGAAATTGAAAAGTTCTACAGATTAGTGAATGTAATTAAACAGGCTGAACCCAGATCCACACTCTGACCTGATCATCAACAGTGCTGACCCACTGCCCATCCCAGTGCTTTATCCCATGCCTGATAGACAGCCCCACTCCCAGGATGGTGTGGTATCAGGAATGCACCATTGCTGTGCAAATAAAAGTACTCTAAAAGGCTCAGAGGTTGCATCTCTTCAACAGAGCTCAGCAGAGAACATGTGGGGCTGCATTTCAATCTGACTCCCCACCTACCCCTCCCCAGCCTTCCCACACCTTCCCAACCCCACTCCTCTTCTCCTGTTACGCTAAGTCTAGCAGCAGCCCCCTCATTTGACCCCTATGTAAAAATGGAGATTTTAAACCTTGGACTTCATCCCCCATAAGTCCCTTACTTTTCCCAAGATTCCCTTTAATCTCTCCTGCTCCTCCACATTTGTGTAGTCCCATGTGTCTATAGTTAATTATATTTTATTATGTATAGTATATTATATATTCCCTCTAAAAACTAGAGGGAAAAGATCCTCACCCAGCCTGCTCACTGGAACAAAAGAGTAAAAGGGAAGAGTTACAGCAAACTATATACAGACAAACAGGACCACTCAAACATGGAGGCACAGGAGAGATTAAAGGGAATTTTGGGAAAACTAAGGGACTTATGGGGGATGAAATCCAAGGTTTAAAATCTCCATTTATACAACCAGCATGGCTGGATGCAGCAGGAGGCAGTTTCCACCTGAACCTGAGCAGGATCTGAGCCTCACCCCCACCCCCAAACATTAGGGGGGCCCCACGCAGGCTCTAGGGGGTGAGGCATGGCACATGGTGTCTAAAAGATTCTAAAAGGTTTGTCATCGCTGCTCTAGATGATTAAAGGCAAGGAAATCCTTACAGGTTGGTGTATGAATGCAGTCTGTGGACATCTCACAACAATTCTGATTGGTAAACAGTTAATAAGGAGGTTGTCCATTAAAATGCTCAACCCTTCCCAAACCCCTCAGGTGATTGGGGAGGGAAGATAGTAATGTACTGGCGGAAAGAGCCTTATCTATTAATTAGGTTTCTTGGGATAGAAACATTCCTTGGGTTTCCTGATGTTAGATTTAAATTAATAATGTTAGGGTCCAAATGGATCACCACCCAAGGAGCACACGGAGACAATGCAATCCAGGCAAAGGGAAGTCTTTGTTTCTAGTGCGCGCCAGGGGAGCTCAGCCAAGGAGTTCCTGGGGGAGGGGGATAGTCAGAGAAAAGATTATATATGTTTGGGGTGGCGGGAAACTCAGGGGGTGGCGGGAAAGGTGGTGGGTATCGGCAGCCTCAGGGGCGCCCTGTAGTTCCTGAAGTAGCCTTTGTAGTCAGTGGTCTCCCCAAGCATGGGGTCTTTATGCTACATTTGGGAGCCTAATAACACCCTATTGTGAGTGACTGGGGATTTCTCTAAGACATCCTGACCTGTTAGTAACTTTGGGTTTCTTGGAGCCATCCTGATCGGGGAGTCTCTAGTTTGTGTTTGCTTGTGGTTGCTTAGTTTCTGTGTCATAACTTTGGGGTTCTATAAATAACACCAAGTTCTTATTTTCCATAGAGTTTATTAATAATCCCTTGAAATAAAGAAAGCAGATAGGTAAAAGTTTAAAGCCTATTTTCTAACCCAAGTCTGGCCATGTGTTGGTCCTCCCTCATGGCTCTCAGTTAGCCTCTTCTGCTGCATTCAGGGAAATAGAGAGCCCAGGGTTCTGCAGCACCCCCTTTTATCTTCCCACACCCATCACTTGGAGGTAACATCCAATAGCACGCAAAATGAGATGGGGAACAAATTCTTATAGTCTCTCAGGACCAAGTGAGTGTGAAGAAGGAAGAGGGGCCTACAGCTAAGTGTGGAGTATGGAGAGGGAGGCTTTTGTACTTTATGCTTTACCCTAATTTCTCAGTAAATATCCTTTTGTAAAAGAAATCAGTGTGAGCTAAACCATGTCACTTGGTTAATTAATATTGGAGACACAGCAACTGCCTAAATGGAATGGTGGGACCACACTGGTGGGGGCTCATTAGCAATGGGCATTAGGGAAATGGTGACCTTGTCCTGGGGACATGACCTGCCAGTGTGAGTACAGGTTGGGAAAATGATTCCTAGCACCAACACTCTATAGAAGCTACAAGTCTAGACATTCTTGAGCACAGGTGAAAGCTGTAGAATGAATGGAGAATGAAAACTGTAGAAGAGACCACTCTGGGCTCTAAGGCAGCAGCTCCCTAAGTTGCCCACCCATCAGCCCCTTATTCTGGGGTTTTGGTTTAACCTTTTGGCTCCCAGAAGCCAGGAATCCTTTTATGTCTGGTTAAAGGTTCAGCCCTTTTTAAGGAGGCAGGGCTGGGGGCAGAATCTGGTTGGGAGACTCTAGTGAGACCAGCACTGGTCAGTTATAGGGAGAGAGGAGGGAAGGCAGGAGGCTGCTCCTAAAGCTGACCAGGGGATCTGTCCCTGGCAATGGAGCCTGACTCATTAAGGAAAGGCAAGAATTGTTCCATCATTCTGACCCCAAACCTCTCCAACTATCTCCCCACACACATCTTGCTCCCTCCCACACACACCCTCCCCACTGCATGGCACCATCAGTCAAGCAGGACCCACAGAGAGGAAGGAGAAGTGAAGCTTCTCAGACAGCCTCAGGGTGAGGAAACAGTGCAGAGCTGGTCGTGGTCACATCGGGTGCCTCCAGGTCAGCCTGGGTCCCCTCTCCCAGAAGCCTCTGGGAGCACCATGACTCCTGCCCTCTCAGTCCTACTGTACTTTGGTGAGTTCTGAGCAGCCCCCACCCTGGGGGGAACTTTACCCACCATCAAGTCCTACCTGCCTCCCACCACCACCTCCACTTTGCTGAGGAGGAAACTTTCCTCCAGAGAAGGGCAGTGACAAGACTAAGGTCACACAGCAAGGGTGGGGTTGGGAGGAGAGAAGCTGGGACTCTTAGAGGGGTCTCCTGGGGTCCAGCCTCCTTCACTCACAGCAGCCCTAAGCCCTGTCCTTGGGCTGTCTCTGTTCTTCCTGTGGGGACACTGTGGGGTAGCAGTGAGTAATGAGGGTCTTCTCTGCCAGGGCTGTGTCTGTGCAAGAGGACAAGGACCCAGGCAGCAGGTGAGTCCTTCCTCCCACAATCCCCCTGCCCAGAGGACACAACTGACCCAGGAGAGGGAGCTGGGGGAGGGCTGGGCTGGGCTGACAGGATGTAAAGAGAGAGGGGACCCGATGTGGGGGTGGGGTTCCTACAGAAGGGGGATCCACTGGACCTCACAGCTCTCCTTCCCTTCCAGAGGGACTCCACAAACCCTCGCTCAGGGCTGAGAATGGCTCGTTGGTGCCCCAAGAGGGAGCTGTGACCCTCAGGTGCAGGGGATCATGGGAGGCTGAAGAGTGGCGGCTGGAGAAAAAGGGAGAATCTAATTGGTCACTGATCGAATCTGTGAGAGAAGCTGGAAATGAGGGCCAGTTTTCCCTCCCATCCATGACATCATGTAATGCAGGGACCTACCGGTGCCTCTACAGACATTCATACTATGGATGGTCAGAGTGCAGTGACCCCCTGGAGCTGGTGGTGACAGATAAGGCAGATCACACACACACACACACACACACAGAGAGGCAGGGCTGGCTCAGCATCTCCACAGTTCTGGGTCCCTCCCAGCCCAGCCTGGCCCCAAGTGCCCCCCTGGCTCTGCCCTTCCTGGCTTCTCCCCTGTGTCTGCCTCAGCTCTCCCTCTGGGGTTGGCAGAAGAGGGGAGGAATCAGCATTTCTATAGCACCTGCTATGTGCCAAACATGTTACCCTTGTTGTCTCATTGGATCTTCACAACAATTCTGCCAGGTCAGGGTTAGAGTGATCCCCATTTTATAGATGAGGAAACTGAGGCAGAGAACAAGTGACATGCCCAGGATCACATAGTTGGGAGGGCTGGATTTGAACTCTGGTCTTTCTGACTCCAAGTGCAGGGCTCTCTCCACTGCCCCATGAACTTCCTCACTGAGCTTCCCCCTTAGGGTCAGAGAGGAGGCAGGAGAGGCTCAGCTTGGACTTCAGGAGACCAGACAGAGCTGGGGGCTCCCTGGGGAGGAGTCAGGACTAGTGGGGCATCTCCCACTGCCAGCCCTGCCCCTCCCAGAGCCAGGAGAGGGAACAGAGGGTGCAGGTGCTGCTGCTGCCCCTCTCCCAGCTCAGGCCTGGGGCAGAGTGTTGAGAGGAATCAGGAAGCACAGCGGAGCCTCTTCCTCTCCTCCTCAGGCCTGTCCCAGGGGATCACCCAGGCACCCTCTCCCTCTCCCTCTCTCTCTCTCTCTCTCTCTCTCTCTCCCCTCCCTCCCCCCATTCCTTGCCCCAGAGCTGTCCAAGGTCTTTCTCTCTCCTCATACTCTGACTTTTCCTCTCTCAGAGCTGAACCTCCCAGCCCAGCCCAGGCCTCCTCCCAGCCAGATCTGCCCCCTCCCTGCACAAGGGCTGCTCCAGCTCTAACTCCAGGGTCTCCCACTTCCAGGCCTCTCTAACCAGCCCTCCCTGGCAGCCCTGCCCAGCTCTGAGGTGGCCTTGTTGTACCCAAATTTTAATACCTAACCCAGGTTCCATCTTGGCCCGAGGAAGAATCACACTGACAATGCAATAGGCAAGAAGAGGCTCATTCTTTACTAGCAATAATAGGGAGGGTCTCTAGGCAGAGAGGAGTGCCTGAACCAACCCCTGGGAATTCTCAGCCAAGAGTTTATATAGAAATGTTTGGGGAAGGGGGTTGGTACATACATAATTATCAAGGTGGTGTCAGGGTGGTCAGGAAGCATCTGGCAAACATACATTAAGTAGGCAAACATTGTTAAGGAGGTAAACATAGGTAAAACATTCCTCAAGAAGGTAAATATCCATCAGATAAGATAGCTTCAGTTTTAGGCTTATCATAGGGGGAGATAAGGAAGACTGTGCTGGGAAACCTTGGGGCTGGGGGCAGCTTGTCCAGGCCAGAAATAGTTCAGTGGTCTGCCAGACTGATTTTTCAGTCCAACAACCTCAGGACAGGACGTGACCCTGCAGTGTCGGTCAGACTGGTGGTATGACTGGTGCGTCCTGTACAAGGATGGAGAAGAGATCAGCCGCAGCTGGACCCGGAGCCATGGAAGGGGGCATCAGGCTGACTTCTTCTTCCCTGCTGTGAATCTGACCCACGATGGCACTTACCGATGCTACAGCTTTTAAAGTCATAACCCTAATGTGTGGTCAGCCCCCAGTGGCCCCCTGGAGTTGTTATAAAAAATTAGTACATTGTAGTTGTCTATAGTGATAGCAGTTGTCGGTAGTAAGGGCTCTTAAGATGCTACTGCTTCTAGGGGATATTGGTTGGGAAGCTGTGCCTCCGTACTTCCCCTAGACAGCTGGTGCAAGGGACACCCGAGCCCTGACACCCAGTGGGATGTTATCATTGCCCTATTCTTTATAACAGTGCCCGGGCAGGACCCTTTGTTAGGGTTCGAATGGGTGGCCACCAGAGGAGCACACGAGACGATGCAATCAAAGCAGGAGAAAGCTTTACTACCAGAGCGCTGGGGGAACTCGGCAAGAGAGTCCCAAAGTGGTGCATTTTGTCTGTTTTGAATTCAGGGAAATGTTATTTGGAAATGTCTTGCAGACTTTCTGTTGACACATGGGGGCTATCAGACTACATTTCCCATGATTCCAATGGGTTTCCCGTTTTGGGGCGTGGGGACGTCAAACGTCCCCATGCAGAGGGCAGTTTAAATTCGGAGGAGGGCCTAGAGAAAGCCTCTTGGTGTTCCTGGTTAGCTGGCTGGTGTACGAGAGAAAGAGGATGGGCACCAGCAGTAAATTTAAAGGTAGTCAAGCCCGGTCATAGATATTTCACCAGCAAGGCCATGGCTATTAAACTATTAATCTCTCTTATACTATATGTCTTTACCTTTTTTTTTTAATTTTTTTAAGGTTTTTCTTTTAAACCCTTAACTTCTGTGTATTGGCTCATAGGTGGAGGAGTGTAAGCGTGGGCCATGGGGGTCAAGTGACTTGCCCAGGGTCACCCAGCTAGGAAGTGTCTGAGGCCGGATTTGAACCCAGGACCTCCTGTCTCTAGGCCTGACTCTCAATCCACTGAGCTACCCAGCTGCCCCCTGTCTTTATCATTTTTAATCGTAACAGCTTCCCTGTTCTCAGTTTGTGATGTCAGCCTGCACAGCCTTTAGGAAATATTTACCCTTCACCTCCCTCTGCTTCTTCTCCTTCCCTCCTCCCAGGCCCAGATACCTAAATAGCTAATGATGATCAAATGCCTAAATATCTAGGGAGATTCAGAGCAATGTTCAAAGATCAGAGCTCAGGTCCAAGCTCCGAGAGCAAAGGCCTCTCCCCAGATGGCTGTGAGGGCTATTTATATCCTCAGGCCAACCGACTTTCCCCTCTCCTAAAAGCCTCTGCAAACATTCCGAGGTCTCCAACTGTCTTCCCCTGTCAATCAAGGTGAGACAAACCAACTCTCAGAGCTCGAACATAACAGTGTTAAAGTGAGGCAGCCCCAGCCCCTCCCAGCCCCCCAACTCTCCCAAGCTCCCTCTCTGCCCTGGGGTACCTCCCTGCCTGTTCAGGGCCTGTCCCAGGGGACCCCAGAGGCCAGGGGGATGGGGAAGAGGAGGCTCAGAGGGAAGGAAACTGGGTCATCCTTGTTCAACTTAAAAATCAGTCTGACAGACCACTGAACTATTTCTGGCCTGGACAAGCTACCCGCAGCCCCCAAGGTTTCCCAGCACAGTCTTCCTTATCTCCCCCTATGATAAGCCTAAAACTGAAGCTATCTTATCTGATGGATATTTACCTTCTTGAGGAATGTTTACCTATATTTACCTCCTTAACCATATTTCCCTTCTTAATGAATATTTGCCAAATGCTTCCTGACCCCTGAAACCCCCCCTTGCCAGATGCTTCCTGACCACCTGTCCGTGACACTACCCTGATGATTATGTACCAACCCCCTTCCCCAAACATTTCTACATAAACCCTTGGCTAAGAATTCCCAGGGGTTGGTTCAGGCACTCCTCTCTGCCTAGAGACCCTCCCTATTATTGCTAGTAAAGAATGAGCCTCTTCTTGCCTATTGCATTGTCAGTGTGATTCTTCCTGGGACCAAGATGGAACCTGGGTTAGGTATTAAAATTTGGGCACAACAATCATCAGAGAATGTAGACAGTGAGGCCTCTCCCCTGTGACCCCTCTAGACACCCCCTATCAGCAGCCCATCCAATCATGTTTGTCCCACCCCCAACCCCCCCCTCCTCCTCTCCCTGTTCCATACACCTCAAAGGGTCCTCAGCTCCCCCAAAGCTCTGACACTCCCCTCGGTCTGATGTCCCCCCACCCAGGGAGTAACTGCTTCCTCTGAGGACAGGGTGGGGGTCTCTCTCTCCCTCATTGTTGTCCACCTTCTGTCTAGGTCAGAACCGAGCTAGAGAAAACCTAAGTTTAGTTAAGGAAAGGGGTTCAGTGCTCTTCTCTAGGCCTCCACCTCCGAGCTATGTGCTGCACACAGAGTGGCAAAGCCAGGATACTCAGGCCCTGGTTGTTCTGGTCACTGACCCCTGAACCTAGGAACCGAGTTAGATTGACAACTCTGAGGAACCATAGAATTTGGGGAACTTATATACCTTTTGGGGGAAACTGAGGGGCAGGGAAATATGATGAACATCACCATAGCTACAAGGAAATGGGAGTGTTCAAACTATGCTGACAGGATACCCTCAAGCTTGGAAAGGAATTATAGCCAGAGGCTGGGGTGTAAAGGAAGGGGCTATCTACAATGGGCACTAAAAGGTGCCCAGGTATGGGTCTTTCCTAGGGAAGGGTCTCTGATACAATGGGAAGACTATCTAATATAGAGAGCCAGCTCTCTGTATTTTGGGGGGTCCTGAGTGGCGTTTAGTGGCATCGGATTGAAAAGACAGAAACTGAGAACAGCCATACTAGTGGTTAGCCCATGCTGATCTAAATGCTATGGGATTTGGAGTTTATTTTATACTGGTTTCAAACAAAGAACACAAAGAAAGAGTCACAGCTATGAAGGGGTTACAAATCATACACAACCCATTAAAGTCTAAAAAGTAGAGATATAGGTACAAGGACAAGGGCCAAATTCCAACCACCAATTAGTAGGGGTTAATTCTGGGAGCAGAAATATATTTCATGGAGATGTTTACTAATTGAGTCCTGTCTTCCTGATTTACAGATCTGGACCTGGCCAGATAGTCTGGACTAGATTGTCTGTCTAGGTCTTATCTAAGTAATATATTTTTTAGGGTTCAGGCTTCTTAATTATCAAGGAGAAAATTTGTTAACTCAGTAGCTGCTGATCTGCTTAAGGACTCAAAGCTTTCCAATAAGAATATTGAGAAAAGGTGGGGATCTGAAAATGAGTCAAAAGAGGAGCCTTAGATTTTTGCCTTAGATAGCCCATTCTATCTGCATCTGACATGCAGTGCAGAAAAATCATACACACAGTTTTACTTGCCGATGATTTTGTAATGGGATCCAGATAAAATATCTATTACAGACTCTATTTCTCTAAATGACTCCTAATAGCCTCTTGGAGGGGTCAAGTTGTTTTTGGATTAACCTACCTGCTGGTACCAGAGCTTTTCAGGGCTCAGGTGACCAGGACCAAACACAAAGACTGCCTCAGCCTGGATTGGTCCTGCAGGGAATCCAGATAATAGGCCCTATCCTGACCCTATTTCTCCAACTGGCTCTCAACAATCTAAGACAAAAGACTATTTAGCATTTACCCCAGGGTCCATTATTCAGTCTGAAACTGCTAGTCTGGGATTCTCCTCAGGGTAGATTCTCACAGGAACAGGGAACAAGTCCAAGCTTTGGGGTCTCCAATTTACAATCTAGTCCTAAAACTTGGGGTTCATCATATCTTACTAGGCTACAAGTTTGGGGTTTCTAGATTCCATGTTGATAAGGGGAAGAGCCTGGAATGAGGATCTGCATGCTTGTGGGAGATGAAACACAGTGAAATAGGGGCTGAGCACAGGACAACCATATCTCAGTGACAAACTCTGATCTCCAGATGCTGCTGCCCTGGATTACACTGTGGGCAATCTGGTCCACCTCATCTTGGCTGGGCTGGTCCTCGTCCTCCTGGGGGTCCTGCTGGCTGAGCACCTGAAAAGCTCCAGAGGGAAACCCATCCAGGGTGTCCTTGGCTGAGCACTGTGGCCAGACCAGCCCCCAGGACAGAGAGAGGGGAAAGAAGGAATAAGCATAACCTTTTAAAAATCAAATTTTGAAAATGTAGTGAGTGTTATGGGGTTCAGCCCAAACATAGGCTGTAATGGTGAATCCCTGGGGTTCGGGAAGGTACTTTTTGCAAGAATGTAAGACTCCGAAACTTAGCTTAAAAAATAAAAAGATATTTATTAGTAACATAGAATTATTGGCCAGCAAGACAGCATGAGTGGAACAACCCTGGGGGGTTGCTCCTTGGGAGGACAGCATAGATGAAAAAGTTGTCCCCCAGAGGACATCAATTCTGGGATTTTTATACTCTTTACAAGAGTAAAGATGTGACTCTAGAGTGGTAAGCACTGAGGCAAGGAGTGGAGGAGGTTCTCCTGATTTGGAGGACAGATGGATGAGGTGTGTCTCTTTGTCCATCTCAAATTAATGGAACAATCAAAGGAGGATAATCTTCAAGGTCAGATGTTTTGGGTTGGGAGTCACAAGGGTGTAAGGGATCAAAGGAATTTCCATGATTATAGTTTGCCTGAATTTCTGGGGATACATTGCCGTGCCAGTGAGGGCTGCTGATGTGCCATATCTGTGTTAAGCACCAAGATAGTCATTAAAAGAGCCAGAGCCAGAGCCAGAGGGATGAGAGAGAATTTGTCCAGCACAACTTTAACTGATGAGAGTCTTTTAATCTGTGAAAGGAAACCCTTGACACAAAAACATAGTGTTGTGGGGTTAATGGTGAACCTCGCAGTTTGGGAAGGATACCATTTGCAAGAATGCAAGACTCCAAAACTAGCTTAAAAGTAAAGAGATTTATTAGTAATGTAGAATTTTTTGGCCAGCAAGACAGCATGGGTGGAGCAACCTTGTGGGGGTGGGGGACATTTACTCCCAGAAAGTCTCCAATTCTGGGTTTTTTTATATTCTGGGGGGGGGGGCAGAAGGTTTGCCCCAGGGCATGAGGTGGCTCTAGTAATTTGGAGGGTGTATCTCTTTATCCATCTCAATTCAATGGGGCAATAGAAGGAGGATAATCTTCAAGGTCAGATGTTTGGGGTTGGGAATCAGAAGGGTGTAAAGGAGCAAAGGAATTTTTCTGCTTGCAGTTTGCCTGAGTTTGGGGGTACAATGCTCATGCCTGTAGGGCAGGGTAAAGGAAAGCAGATAGTATAAAGAATACACAAAGATGCCTATTGGAAGTAACCCTGAGGTTTCTTCTGCTTTCTGGGGCTAGGGGTTGTACATTTATTTGCAAATTCACCAATAAGAACCAAGGAATTCACAATACAATAGATTATTGAAAGTAACATCTATTTCCACATAAATAATAGAAGATTTTTGGGAAAGGATGCTGATGCCTAATTCTGCTGATTCTACAAATGAAGTACAATATGTAAACCAACCAGTTTCCTGCCAGTTTATAATGCTGTACATATTTCATCAAATAACCTCTCTATAAGGTCCCTTTCCAGGCTATCACAGGTGTGTGAGAACTGCTGGCTGTGAGACCTTTGGAAAGCTGGGAGATAAACCATCTGCTTACTCAGATGGTGGCTGAGACAATGCACCCCTGTGTAGAGAGAGTTATGTGACCACCAGCAGCCACAAATGAATATGTTTATGGGTGACCACCCAGAGGGGAGGTTGAAGACTGAGGGAGAATGGGTGATGAGGGAAAAGGAGAGGGGGAACAATAAAGGAAGAAAGACTCAGAGCTTAAGGATTCTATAACCTGGGCTCCTCTGATAATGATAAGAGAGAAGAACATAATAAAGAAAGACTCAGACACAAGAGACTAACAGCAAAAAAGGAGACCTTAGGCTCTAGATGGAACTGAGCTCTGATGGTCAATAGTTTGGTGGTCAAGAGCTTGGTGGTCAAGAGTTTGGTGGTCAAGAACTTGGGTGGTCAAAAGCTTGGTGGTCAAGAGCTTGGGTGGTCAAGAGCTTGGTGGTCAAGAGCTTGGGTGGTCAGGAGCTTGGTGGTTAAGAGCCCTTTGTAAAGAGCTTCTTCGTGTTCAGCCATGCTCATTTTTATTGGGGTTACAAAAAGAAAGCAAGGAGGGGACAAAGATGGTCTAAGTTTGGCAACCATCACCAGATGCCCACTGCCAGATCCTAAAACAATACATGTAGCTAAAGCCCCAAATAAAGAGTTCATGTGGCCTAAGGCAGCTAAGCTTGTTTGACCCAGAAGTTAATTGATTTGTTATTGGCAACACAAGCAGAGTGTCATCCTTCCTAAGTGGAGCCTCAGAGCTGTGTCCCAATTAAACAAGGTTGAGTACTGAACCAAGGGCCCAGAACTTAGCTCGGTAAAAATGAGCACAGAGCTCCTAAGTGTGGTTTTTGAGTACCCCTGAAATATAACCAAGGTTTATAAATGCCTGGACTGCTACATACCCCCCTTATTTATCCAAAAGAAAAATAGTAATGATGAAAACTAAAAATTCAAAAGAAAAAACAAAAAGGAAAAAGGAAAAAAGCAAAAATCTCAAAGGGTTAAATTAGTTACAGCAGGAAAACAATGTGCATAGAAATAATAAAAGAAAATTAAAATATACAATGAAATTGAGCGATTCAAAGATTTTAAGTTAAGAGAATAATAATAAAATATTTTTAAGTCTGAAAAATGCACCATAATCATCAGTAGACCGAATTAATCTGAAATATATGTTCCACAAGCCTGTGGGACATTTGTAACAGTGTAACTTTTTACCCATTGGTAGTCAAGGCTGTAGGAAGTTGTCAAACCTTTAAAGAAGGGAGTATAGTTTGAGGTGAGAGGGAAGTCTCATTCCCTTTGTCTGATTATGTGTAGTCTTAGGGATATTGAAGCCCAGATGATAGTCACATTGAGATTTTTGTTGAAACTTTGCTACCAGGCTGTCCTGTGCTTGAGGGAGTCAACAACACCCCATCCTTTTACCTCCAACAAGACCTTAGCAACCGATTCCACCCATCTCATGGATTTCAGGTCTCCTCAGATCTTGGGCTTCCTGGCAAAGTGTAATGGTTCTATTGCAGTCCCTTCTTCTGCAATCAGACACAATAACTCATACCAGTCTCATGATGTTGGCATGGGCATTGTACCCCCAAAACTCAGGCAAGTTATGCAAGGAAATTCCTTTGCTCCCTTACACCCTCTGACTCCCAACCCAAAACATTTGACCTTGAGGATTACCCTCCTTTGGTTGTCCCATTAATTTGAGATGGACAGAGACACACCTCATCCATCTGTCCTCCAGGTCAGGAGAACCACCCCCATGCCTTTGCGCAAACCTCCCCCACTCCTTGCTTCAGTGCTTATCACTCTAGAGTCACATCTTCCCTGTTGTAAAGAGTATAAAATTAAATAATAAAAAAATAATAATAATAAAAGAATTGATGTCCTCTGGGGGACAGCTTTTCCATCCATGCTGTCCTTTCAAGGAACATCTCCCCATCTTGCTGTTCCACCTTGCTGTCCTCCTGGCCATTCTCAACATTACTTTCCAAATTAATAAACTTCTTTTTTTATTTTTAAGCTAAGTTTTGGAGTCTTGCATTCTTGCAAAAAGATACCCTTCCTGAACCCAGGGGTTCACACTCCACCCACAACATTTTGGCACCCAACATTTTTGGTTCTCCTGAAAGCTACTTCTGTACCCCAGATCGTCCATGAGGACACAGCTTCTCAGGTAGGAAGGAGCCTTTCTTGGAGGCTGCCAGATCCTGTGTGATCCTGATTGGTATTCCTTGATATTTGAATTGTCTCTTTCTGGCTTCTTGTAAGATTTTTTTCTTTTGCTTGAAAGCTTTTGAATTTGGCAATAATATTTCTAACTGTTTTCTTCTCTGGATCGAATGTAGTGGGTGTTCTATGAATCCTTTCAATGTCTATATTGCCCTCTTGTTGTTGGACTTCAGGGCAATTTTGCTGAATAATTTCTTTTAGTACGGAGTCCAGGTTTCTATTAATTTCTGGTTTTTCTGGAAGACCAATTATTCTCATATTGTCTCTTCTAGACCAGTTTTCTTGGTCTGTCACTCTCTCATTGAGCTATTTCATATTTCCTTCTATTTTTTCAGTCTTTTGACTTTGTTTTATTTGTTCTTGTTGTCTTGAGAGATCATTAGCT
Source organism: Gracilinanus agilis (assembly GCF_016433145.1). Taxonomy (NCBI): domain Eukaryota; kingdom Metazoa; phylum Chordata; class Mammalia; order Didelphimorphia; family Didelphidae; genus Gracilinanus; species Gracilinanus agilis. Next base: position 18,684,680 of record NC_058132.1, on the reverse strand, counting down.
TCTAATTGCTCAATTCTAGCCTTTAGGGACTGGTTTTCGACTATAATCTTTTGGTTTTCCTTTTCAATATGGTCATTTCTGGTGTTCAATTTGCTTATCAGTTCATTTGATTTCTGAGCCTCACTTTCCAATTGCAAGATTCTACCTTTTAAACTGTTATTTTCTTGCCAGATCTCTTCCATCTTCCTCAGAATCTCAGTTTTGAACTCTTCCATAGCTTGTGACCCGTTTTCCTTATTTGAGGAGGGTCCGGATGCTTGTTTGTTCTCCTCCTCTGTTTGCTCGGTTGTCTGAATTTTCTCTGTGTAAAAGTTGTCGAGTGTTAAAGACTTCTTTTTCTTGTTGGTTAGCTTTCTCTTCTGAACTTCCTGAGACTGGGTAGCCATCGTTAGCCCAGCAGCTTCTCAGCTTTATCCTCCCTGCGGTCTTTTGGCTTCTGAGGTCTGAGTTCTGGTTTTTTCCAAGGTCAAGCCCCCTGGTGGACCCCCTTGCTGGGTTCCTTTACAAGTCTCAGGGCGCTGCTTCCACAGTCGTATACCCGTCTGCACTGGTTCCCCACTCAGGGTTTCAGAGCTTTGGCTCGTGGCTGTGTCTGCCTCCACCCACGCCTCTGCTGCTCCTGTGCTCTCCCATGCTCAAATTTCGGGTGCGTTCTTTGGCTTATTGGGGTCCCAAATCTTGCTGCTCTCAGGAACAGGCCCTGGAGCTGCCAATGGCTCGATGGGTGCCCCAAACTTGCTCTATTTCTTTTTAACTGGCTTCGGCGCTATAGGTGGTGTGTGTGGAGGGGGTGGGGAGGGTGGTTGCTCTGCCCGCAATTTAGTGAGAGCTGTTTCACTCCTTTATAGCATGGAAATGCCTTGATTCCACGTACCTTCCACGCTGTGCCCTGTTGTGGGGTTCCTCTGTTCGTCTGGACTTGTTTTTATGTCCCCTTGAGGAGTTTTGTGTGTTTTGGTCAGGAGAGGTTAAGAGCTGCTTCTTACTCTGCCGCCATCTTAACCCGGAACCAGGAGCCTTTCTTGGACTCCTGAAACCCCCATCTTTTGGGTGATATCTTTGTAGGTCCTCTTTCGCCCTCTCTCTCCCATCAGCCCCAGAAGTCTGGCCTCTGGTTTTGAGGTCCGTCTCCCCTTTTCGATACTAGAAGACGTTCTGGTGTAGGAGAGTCTCTCACCTCACTGCTAACATGAGTGCTCTACGTTGGTCAACCTCTGTGGAAGCACAGTTGTTGACCCTCTGTTGTGGGATTGGGCATTCCGCATCAAAATGGGACAGAGACAGAGCGTACCCCAAGGTTCCCGTTTGGGGTATATACTTGAAATTCGGAAAAAATCGGCTCTAGACAACTTGAGAAAAAAGAAGCTAATTTCTTTTTGTTATGTTGAATGGCCACATTACACCTTTGATAAACAAGAGGCATGGCCTGTCCTTGGCACCCTAAATTGTAATATCATCCTCTATTTACAATTGGAATTTTTTTTAATCAGGCCTAGACAGCTTGTATCCTCCTTTAGGTAGTGGCTGTGCTGCACTTTCTCCCTTTTTGGCCCGGGAAGCAGATAGGGACGAGCCAACCAAAGACAAAGGGAAAAGCATCTTCTCAAGCCCCTCCTGTTGGGACAGATCAAGCCTAGGCAGCCTGAATGAAATTTCAATTGGGTTTTTTGTTTGTTTTTTGTTTTTCTCTCTCATGTTGCACAGCTGAGCAACATCATGCAAAAAGGAGGAAATTGGCTTTTTGAGGCCCTAAATTCTAACACCAGCTGGCAATTGGCCGTATTTTGCAGGAAAGAGGGCATATGGATGGAAGCTCCTCACCTTTTAGCTTTGTCCCCTCACTAGGCTCCCAGTTCTCTTTACTTGGATTTTAGGGCAAGAGCCTGCCCAGAAATCCAGGCTGAGATAGAGAAGGAAACCAGGCAGCTATCAGTTCTCTGTTCAGATCTACCTTCCTCCTCTGCTGCACGGAGGAAGAGGGTTGATTTTGAACAGAAAGACAATGAGAACTGGTGAGACGCCCCTACTTTTGGGATTTTTTTTAATGTATTGAATACTTTGGTATCCCTCTACCAAGACACACATGAGTACTTTTTTTTTTTAAACCCTTGGAGTCAATACTGTGTATTGGCTCCAAGGCAGAAGAGTGGTAAGAGCTAGGCAATGGGGGTCAAGTGACTTGCCCAGGGTCACCCAGCTGGAAGTGCCTGAGGCCAGATTTGAACCTAGGACCTCCTGTCTCTAGGCCTGGCTCTTAATACACTGAGCTACCCAGCTGCCCCCTGGGATTTTTTTTTTAAAGTCTTACACTTTTAAAACTAAGGTGTTTTTTTCCTACTTGTGGAACAACCTATTCTCAATTATCCTCTGTTTTGGGTTAAACAGATAGATAAATAGTCCTGATAATTCTCCTTTTCCTGTTTGCTAGCCAGAAAGAAGTAATGCTTAAATCTCTCTATTAGAGTTCTTTATTGGCATTTTATTTCAAAATTCTGATCATGTATATATGTGGATTTGGAAAATAACATCCTAATTTTAATTATGTTTGTTGGACAGTGAAATTTCAGTCTGTATAGAAAAGCCAGGGATCAGTTTTGTAAAACAGGTTTTTTATAGCAGTATAGCCTCAAGAAGACTGCATTCCATCCTTGTCTATCTTTCCATCATAAGAGGTTTAAAGGAAAAAAATTAGTCTTAACTTACCAAAACTGGGTTTTTGTTTAAAACTATCATAAATTACTTTCATCTTAGTATATTAAAGTTGTCTGACTTTATTATTACATTTAACTTCCTGGTCTTGAAAAGAGATAACAAGCTGCTTGTCAAAAGGCTTGCTTTAAGGTTTACAGTGCTTAAAATAGACCCTGTACTACTAAATGCTTTATGAAATTGTTTTTTGAAATAAGTTATGTTTGTTGCTGCTAAAACATGTATTTTTTAAGTATTGTAAAGTTCATTGTAAAACTGACTGTACCATAGATTTTTGTTCAGTCCTCAGTGGTTACCTCAGTTTACCAATTTATACTATGAACTGAAATTTATAACTGAAGAGCACTATGCTAAAAATACAATGTTTCAATGATGTGATCCTTTAAATCAGGATTCTTTTGGGTTACCGATTAGCAATTGAAGTGATATTGAATGGAATGTTTATTTGACTTATGATGGTAAAAGCAAGTCAGAGTGTTCAGCCTGGTTCTGATTTCCCAGATTTCAGGAGGCACACCAGATAATGTAAGAGCAAGAGGCACTCTGCTTTATTGCAAGCTGGAGCTTGGGTCCCACCGCCTCCAAGGCAAATGGAACGTTTGAATGAGAGACTCGCTAGTTTATATAGGTTGAGTTCCAGAGAGGGTTGGATGTTTACACATGCTTCCTATCATTCATTCAACAGATATCACTGGTCAGGGGTCTTCCTGCCATCTAGAAGATGTTACCGGTTGGGGGTCTTCCTGCCATTCAGTAGGTTGCTGTTTTTATCAGCTCTGCTTCCCAGGCCTATCAAGAGAAGGTGAAGAGGTATTTGGGTTTGAATATGGAAGACTGAGGGACTTTGGTCTAAGTCAGTAAAGCTTGCGTATGCAGATCTGTGAAGGGAGAGTGGAAGTCCTGTTCTTCTTTTTTAAGCCGAGGGTTTTGAAGGAAAAGAGAGAGAGAAGGTGAAAGAGAACAGATTGATGTTCTGCTCTCATAATTGGATATTTAACTTAGGGTTAATCTCTAGAATTGTGGTGTGTGTGATGGGCCTAAAATTAGCCTCCAGCCCCAAAAAAATGTTTCCCAGCACGTACCTGTCTTCCTTATCTCCCCTTTGATGAATGTTTTCCAGATGCTTACTGACCCCTGACCCTGAAACCCCCTCAATAAAAGTTTTCCAGATGCTAACATCCCCCTTGATGATGTCTGTTCCCATATCCCTTCATACAGAAATCTTATAAAAATCCTTGGCTAACATATCCAAGGGGTCAGTCAGGCAAAACCTCTCTGCCTACTGATCCTAGCACCATGCTAGCCAATAAATGAGCCTCTTTTTGTGCATTGCATTGTCAATGTGATTCTTCCTGCCACAACCAAATCTGGGCCAGACCTCAAAATCTGGGTCTAACATGTGGTTTTGGAAAATCACAAATGAACCTCGAATTTCTCTGGACATACCCTAGAGAGATTCCTGACTCACCTCGCCTTAGTTTCTTCAGAGGGCCTCAGGCCAGGATATGATCCAGCCCTGATGTGATCTTCCTGTGGAACTAACCAATTTAACACTCCTGTTCCTTATTTCAGGTTTTGTGACTAAATTGGGATAAATTGATTATTGCCAAAATATGTAAGAATAACTGTTATAATGTAGACTCAGGCTTTAAGGAATCTTTAGAGTGGTCAAGTGATCAGAAAAACTTGTTTGAGGTATATGAAATTTTTTTTATCTGCTGATAAGCAGGACTTCTCTCAGCTGAAATGGGTGAGACTTGTCTTTTAAGGCAAAAAGGCTTCTGGGATCCAATGGCAATGAAGTACTCTAAGGAGAGAGAAAGTCCTAGGATGGTGGAAGGGCAATTCAGGGCTCATCTCAGCTGGACATTCTTGACCTTCTAGGCTGCTAATCCTTGAGTGATACAACAGTGGCATGAGCCAATGACAGCCTTGGCTTGTACCTGAAGCCACCCACTGTGTCCTTTGGGACCTGAGGAAATCTTTTCCCTGTCTGCCTTCTCCTTTGTGACGAATGCCCATAATCAGCACATAATGCAAATTTTAAATTTAAGTTTCCATTTCCCCAAACAATGTATTAGGTTAATAATTGAAAATTATCAAATTGTTAGAAAACATACTTTGAGAAGTAGGTGAAGTTTAGTAATAAATAGTTTGTTTTTGCAGCCTTAATTTACCACAATGGAAGTTTGGATCTTGAGCTTGGAAATATAACCCAAACCTTTCTGGATTTCCTCCAGAATCTGGGGTAAAGAGATTCATCTGTAAAATAGTGTTACTCAAGTGTTTATAGATGCCATATTAATATGAGCTTAGCAAAAGGATATTCTTTAACAGAGACATCACATACCAACTCTGCAAACAACTTAGGAATCTATTCCTGTCAGAAGCTGATTTCTGAAGATAGAGTTGGTTGGCTGAGATACCCAAATGCTAATGTTTAATATCAATTTCTATTGTACTAATTTTCTCTGTTTAAATCTGTTGCTCTAGTTTTTGCCCCAGTCCTGTTTTCTACACTTCTGCCTTAGGGCCTGACTCTCCCCTTGTGACCTATTTGCCAATCAGGGGAAGCAGTCTCTGGACTTGTCCTGTAGATGTCCAAGCAGGTCCCCAGCTACCTAGTGTTAGGGTTCAAATGGGTGGCCACCAAAGGAGCACATGAGACAATGCAATCAAAGCAGGAGAAAGCTTTATTAACAGTGCGTGCTGGGGGAACTCAGCAAGAGAGTCCCAAAGTGGTGCATTTAGAGGAGGGAATAGATACACTCTGGGCCTGGGAGACAGGTACAGGTGTCCTGGAGCTTGACAATAGCCAAACATTCCTTAGTGGGAGTGTTGAGTGTTGATATCTCCAGGTACTGTGGAAACCTTAATGTTTGGGGTTCAGGGTTAGGAGTTAGGACTTCTCTATTAAGGGAGTAGTGGTACTGTTCGATAGAGCATGGTGCTGTCAGGTTATGAGCCAAGTTATGAGCTATGAGTCTCTGGTAGCTACCCTGCTCAACAGAGCATAGTGTTGTCAAGCTATGTATTATGAGTCTCTATTTTTTGGTTACTACATTTCCTCTTTTTCGTTTTGCTCACTGAGGAATCTTCCTCAGAACCACATCATCATATGTGTCAGTGGAGACCATGGCCAGGGGTTGATGCCACTGCTCAAGACTGGACCAAGCGGTTAAGAATGTAGGGGCCTATAGTCAGGAGGAGAAATAGGAGGAATTGTGGAAATAAGCATAGTCAGCCATGGAGAACAATGGAAGAGGCTTCCTATGCCCAACCCTATCAAAATTGGATGAGAATGAGCACTCAGGGTCCATTGTTATTGTGAGCACAGGGAAAAGGGGAAAGGGTCAGGAGTAGTGCTGGCAAAGCAGCTCCCTTCCAGGTAGAGCAGTTTTGTCCTGTAAGTGCCTCCTGGATCCCTCCAGCCCATTCCCAGGAGGCTTCATTGTCCTACCTCAATTCCCTACATAGTGGGAGCAAATGAATTTTCCTACCTATAGTTTGCCTGAAAAATGTCTACACTAGAGTGGTACAATGTCCTATGTCATCTCTCCCCCTTCTCCAAATATCTAAGGGAATAGGGCGATGGTTTCAGCCTTTTGTAATCCCTGAGAGGAGGAGGAGAAGCTGTGGCCACAGAGTCTCCAGGGACATGTCTACAGTGAGTGCCAGGGTCTTGAAGGCTTGGAGACTTGACTGTTTCCCTGGACTGGGGCAAAAACTAGAACACCAGATATAAAGAGAGAAAATTTAGTACAATAGAAACTGATATTAAACCTTAACATTTGGGTATCTTAGCCAACAGACTTCATCTTCGGAAATCATCCTTGGATAGGAATTGATCCTTTTAGGAAGTTTGATTCCTAAGTTGTTTGCAGAGTTGACAAGTGATGTTTCTGTTACAGAATATCCTTTTGCAAAGCTCACATTAATAGGACATCTATAAGTACTTGAATAACAATATTTTACAAATAAATTTCTTTATCTCCCAGATTCTGGAGGAAATCCAGAAAGTTTTGGGTTATATTTCCAATCTCAAGATCCAAACTTCAATTGTGGTAAATTAAAGCTGCAAGCTACAAGTCATCTATTACTAACTTCACCTACTTCTCAAAGCACGTTCCCTAACAATTTGATAATTTCCAATTATCAACCTAATAGGTTGTTTGGGGAAATGGAAACTTTAATTTTATAATTTGTCTCATGTGCTGATTATGGGACTTGTCACAAAAAAGGTAGACAGGGAAAACATTCCCTCATGTCCCAAGGGACATGTAGTGATGGGGCTTCATGTACAGGCCAAAGCTGTCATTGGCTTATGCCATCACTGTGCCACTCAAAAATTAGTAGTTTAGATGGTCAGAAGAGGTCCAGTCCAGGTTGAGCCCTAGAATTGCCTCTCTAACCATCACAGAACTTTCTCTGTATCACCATTAGATCCCAGAAGCCCTCTCCTTCCTTAAAGGACAAGTCTTACCCATTACAGCTTAGAGAAATCTGCCAAGCAGCAGTCTAGAACCAATTTTCCATTCCCTCAAACAAGCCTTTCACATCCCTACAAGGCTGATCACTCAGTTATTCTTACATAGTTTGGTAATAATTAACATCTTACACTTTAGTCACAAAACTGAATTAAGGAACAGGAGTGCTGGATTGAGCAGCTCCATAGCAAATATAAATCAGGGCTGTATTATCTCCTAGACCTAGTCCATCCAAAGGACTAAGACAAGGCTATATAGGAATCTTTTCAGTATAACTGTCCAGAGAAATTTCAGAATCATTTGTAATTTTTCCAACACCATATACGTTAATTTTAGAAATTATCTCTAGGTCATCTTCACCTTTTCTGATTTACTGTTACCATCATAAAAATAAACATGCCAGTTAGTATTCTTGCAAACGTTAAGCAATAACTCCTAAGAATTGAGACACTGTACCTTTAGCATAGGGTTTATCAACTGTAAGTTTCAGTTCATAGTACAAATTGGTAAACAGAGGTAACAAAATCCATGATACAGTCAGGTTTACAATGAGTTTTTCCTTACATTCAAACACTTCTTAAAATACATGTTTTAGCAACAATTCACATAAAAGTCATATTTAGGCAATAAGTACTTCCCTACCCCAAACCAGGAGGGTTCTGATTTCCTCTTTCCAGATGTGGTCAGGCAGCCTCTGAAAACTCAAGCCCCTGAGAAAATCCTTACTGCCAGCTTTTCCCAGAGCAGAGCTAAGCTGGCAAGTCACATTTGATTGGTCACTGTACCTCTCTGAGTCTGTTCACATGAGGCTACTCTACTCGATTGTTCTTACCTATAATAATATTTTCTTAAACAAATTGCATTCAGTCTGATAAGCATTTTTGGTAAGTCTGATCATTAAAATCAGTATTTCATACATTGTAAGTTCCAATAGATAGCTTTTCAATATAAGTTTTGTGCATTCTCAAATTTAACTGAAATTCCATTCCTAACTAGTAGTCAATGCAATTCCTTAGCAAATATATGTTCTAATGGATAGAGAAAGGTCCATGAGTTTTGGGGAGAATGGGTGATGTTTTCTCATAACTACTTCCTGCTGAACTGGGGCAGTGTGGGTGATTCGCTCTCAACATATAATTTTCTCATGGACCAGTCTCTGTCTAAAGGGGTATAATTTTAAAATGTAAGCCAATTGCATTATTCTAATAATCTTTAAGTTAAATTTTCACTAACATCAGTATGATTAATGTTAGGTTGAATTTTTGGTTGTTTAAAGAAGCTTTTCTTCTCTTGGTTAAGCACTGAGCAAGACTGATGGTTTTTGGCTAGCTAGGAAAGTTAAGCTGCACTTCTATACTTCTGTACGCAGCTCAGACTCATTGCTTTCTGTATGAATAAGTTTTCCTTAGATTGCATTTTAAAATCTTTTATAATTTTCATTAGATATATCTCAGTACTTAACCTGTTGATAGAATTTGGTGATGGGATCAAATTTGTCCCTTTTTCTGTCATTTGATTTCTGTGTTCTCTTTCTCATGGCCAGTGAGAATTGGAAGGAGAACTGCTTGACAGATTAGTTTGTTTAACTCTTGCCTTAATAAGAGCAGAGAATAAGATTTCTTTTAACCAATTAAATTATCTTAGAGTTTAAGACATTCAGAAATTAAGATGTTATTTTCTGAATTTCTCAAACGCCTCTGTCTTCCCCATTCCTCCGGAATGAATGAAGGAGGAAGAGAGAGATTCATTTTTCCCAACATGTAACCTTCCCATTGTGATCACAGACAAACAACATATAACACATAGACTGAACAAAGACACATTTCCCAGGCATATCACACACACTCTGACAAACATAAAACATAAATTATATAAACTAGATTCTTTTCATCCTGGCAAAAGATCTCCATGACTAAAGAATCAGAAAAAGGGTTAACTCTTAGCAAGGAGCTGGTTGACATATGATGAATTTCATTTCTTAGTTACTTTTTTCATGCTTCAATAGATATCCTTCCAAAGGCAAAAGAAAAAACTATGACAGAACTGGTTTTTCTAGCTGAAGCAAAGTAGCCCTCCACTTCTAAGAAGGTGGGGGGGGGGGCAGAGAGGAAAATTTCTGGTCACTTTTAAATTTGCCGTTTAATAGTCTATCTTCTTAGAGAGAGAAAAATATGCTTTTCCTGGTGTCCTTCTAAGAAGAACCCAGTGCCCAAATGCTTGTCCTTGGCATCCTTCTACAAGGACCCAGTGTTTCTCCTGGAGTCCTTCTAAAAAGACCCAGTGCCCTAATGCTTAATTTTGAGTCAGGGTGGGAGCTTGCTCAGGGCTCCATCCCCCTTTCCCTGGAGTCCTCTCAAAAGGATCCAGTGCCCTCCTCTTCTGCCCGCGGTGCGTCCACCATGGGACTTTCCAGAACTAGTTCCACCAGGGAATCAAACCCTGGCTTTCCACCCCCACTCAGGGCCCTAAAAACCGGGGGAGCCTACCAAGGGGACTCCAACCCCTTGAAGTTACGTACCCTGTACCCCCATCTCCAAGGTTTCCAACAACTTCCTTCCCTCCCTTATATCCGACTCGCTTCCCGGTTTTCCCTATCTGGCTCCTCTCAGAGAACAGAAAATACGGCATAAACCGGTCCCTTTCAGAAACAGGTGGAAATTTGGACACAGAGCCGCCAGGGGTGGGGTGGGCGGATTATCCCCCTCACCCCAGAACGGGCTGGGCCTCGGGGCTTAGCTTAGAATGTCTCCTATAAATCTGGAGAAAGCATCATCCACTTAGCCATATGCCCATCGAGAGTCCTCAGTTTCCCTATCAAATACACACATCACCCACCATTCAAACACCATTCACTGCTCAACTCTGGAAGCCATCATGAAACCTGGGAGAGAGCTCTCTCTGTCTTGGTGGTCTGGAGGAGGTCGCACACCATCCCAGGATGAGCCCCCATATGTTAGGGTTCAAATGGGTGGCCACCAAAGGAGCACATGAGACAATGCAATCAAAGCAGGAGAAAGCTTTATTAACAGTGCGTGCTGGGGGAACTCAGCAAGAGAGTCCCAAAGTGGTGCATTTAGAGGAGGGAATATATACGCTCTGGGCCTGGGAGACAGGTACAGGTGTCCTGGAGCTTGACAATAGCCAAACATTCCTTAGTGGGAGTGTTGAGTGTTGATATCTCCAGGTACTGTGGAAACCTTAATGTTTGGGGTTTGGGGTTAGGAGTTAGGACTTCTCTATTAAGGGAATAGTGGTACTGTTTGATAGAGCATGGTGCTGTCAGGTTATGAGCCAAGTTATGAGCTATGAGTCTCTGGTAGCTACCCTGCTCAACAGAGCATAGTGTTGTCAAGCTATGTACTATGAGTCTCTATTTTTTGGTTACTACACTAGGACCCCAGCATTCACTGAGGACATGCCCCTAAAGACACTGTGCCCATAGTCCCTTCCTGTTATCTTAACCCGCCCTTGTTTTAGCCTGACCCATGACTATTCCTTTCCTTACTTTCTGGGTCTTCTCTTATGTTTTAAATCATGCATGTCCAGCCAGCTGGGTAATTCTGATTAAACTTAGGGAAGCAGTAGCTAAGGCAGGTCTCCCTGACTGTGTATGAAACACCCCAAAAGTGGAGAGAATCCCAAACCTCTAACCCCCTGATGGCAAACCTTTGACATGAGTAGCCATTTTTGATGACACATAGCTGCATACAGAAAAGTATGGGGCCACATGCTGAAATTATGGTTTTTTTCTCAAGTGACACACCATCCAAGTTATGCTCTGTTTTTTTGTGAATTTTGACACACCAAACTCAAAAGGTTGCCCATCACTGCTCTAGCCCATGGTTTCAGTGCCTCTGAGGCTTACTCAAGACCTGAAGCTTCAAGTAGATCCTCACCCACTCCAGTTTTGGCTACTCCCCTATGAGATATGTGGACCTTGCATTTGTAACCTTGTCACTTCTCTAGTTGCTTCTAGGGTGAAAACTGTCATTGGAGTCACCGAGATGTCATTACAACCCCTGCAACCATCACAGCCTGAATCCCTGGGCATTGCCTACAGCGAATGCTCCTCTCTCTCTCCTGACAAGCAGGGACAGCTCTACAACCATTCTCAGATCTGAAGAAGCTACAGAAGACTGAGATCTTTGCCCCTGTTCCCTTAAATATTTGGAGAGGGGGGAGATGTCATGGGCATTGTACCCCCAAAACTCAGAGAAGTTTTATATAAGCAGGGATATTCCTTTGCTCCCTTACACCCTTGTGACTCCCAACCCAAAACATCTGACCTTGAGTATTACCCTCCTTTGATTGTCCCATAGATTAGAGATGGGCTAAGAGACCCACCTCATCCATCAGTCCTCCATATCAGGAGAACCACCCCCACACCTTTGGGCAAACCTCCCCCACTCCTTGCCTCAGTGCTTACCACTCTAGAGTCACATCTTTACTCTTGTAAAGAGTATAAAATCCCCAAAATTGATGTCCCCTAGGGGACAGCTTTTCCATCCATGCTATCCTTCCAAAGAACATCTCCCCATCTTGCTGTTCCACCTTGCTATCCTCCTGGCCATTCTCAACATTACTTTCCAAATTAATAAATTTCTTTTTTTTATTTTTAAGCTAAGTTTCAGAGTCTTGCATTCTTGCAAAAGGTACCCATCCTGAACCCCAGGGGTTCACCTCTAAACCCCACAACAATATTTAACAAATGTTTGCATGATTCTACAGTCTCAAGCTTTTGGTAAGCATATAGGGCCAATATATGAAATGAGTTTAACCTACAAAATCAAAATGTTAAAACTGATTTCAAAGTACTTCAGTACTAAAAATCTAGGGGAAAAATAAAATGAAAAAAGGAAAGAGAAAAAGATAAAAAAAAATCAAATGTTCTATTGTAAATAAAAACAAAATTAATAATAAAAATTTAAATTTATGGCTCACATTCAATATGGCAGTGGTTTCTCACTCAGAAATTGAAATCATGATTCACAGCTTGTGTGTACAAGGTTTTTTATCATGTAACAGTTTTTCAAAACACATTAGCACAACAATTAATGTGATTTTTAAAAAGTCTCAGTATTCCCAAAATTATAACATTCTATATGTATGTATAACCATTTGGTCCCCTTTTCAATTAAAGTATAGATTTTTTTGGTTGTTTAAATGCAATTTCAAGCCAAATAGGTTTATATACAAGCCAAATTCTAGTAAAGACATACTTTTTTGCAGACTGTGAATAAAGCAGGTAAGACAATTATCATATATATATATATATATATATATATATATATTGGACAATAGAAACAATTTCTTTTGCAAGTGAACAGTATCCAATGTACTGTTATGAAATTTCCAAAAATAAAATTTGTTTTTAGATCAAATTTGAGTAACATGGAATAATCCCAACAAAATAACTGCAAGTTACATATTACACAATACAATTTGAGGTTTTTTTGTACATGAAAAGAGTTATTGTACAACAAATACCCATATTCTTTTAGAAAACAATGTCTGTAAGCAAATTAATAATATTTTGCAGGTAAACTGCCTCTTAGTAAAAGTTCATCTGTGTGGATAATTCATTAGACCTGTTCTTAAGTCAGTGGTCATGCCTTGTTTGTTCTTCTGCTGTTCTTCTAGTGTCAGCTCACTGTATTGTGCTGTGGTTGGTGTTGGACAGACATCTGCTTTCTCTGCTCCCTGGGTTGGCCTTCCCTGGGAATGCTTGATGTCTCTGGTTTTCTTCCATGGATTCCTGATATCTGTGAAAATAGAAGCAAAATCTCAACCCCAAAAGGAAAAGTCATTGGGTCTTTTTCTCTTCTGATAAATATCGTTTTTTTGTTTTGAATTTGGGCTATTAAATTTCTCTTAGTCCTTTCTCCAATTATTTGTTGTTTTAGAATTTTCTAGGATACCAGTCTTATGAGAGATGTTCCATGATTTGTCCAATTGTGCCCATCTCTTGCTGGCATAAGCATTGTTATTCCAATTTTTAAACTGTTTCAGAATGGCCAAATGTGCAAGATTATTTAAAAGATGTGCAATAACATTGTATACTTCTCCATTTTGAGCTTTAACCCATATAGAAACAGGCTGCTTTCTCTCAGGAACAGGTTGAAAGGTCAATAGGAGTAAAGACCTGGATTTTGGAGATGTTTTATCCAGAGTTTCAACTCGACTCTCCCATGGCAGTTACCTTTCTCAGAATTCTAATCCAGGATTCTGAGAGCTTCTCCTGCACTTCCTGTCTCTTCATTCTATCAACTCTGTATCTTCACTCTGGTTTATTATTTTCTTCCCAAATTCCCTAAAATACTCAGGAGTCATAGAAACCTGTAGGCTTTATAATTACCTCCATCAACGGCCAGAGAGTTTATGGGTGGAAGTAGAAAAAATGGTGGGAGCAATCTATCCAGGCTTCATTCTGCCTACCTTTGGTCATCATGGTTCTGTTCTTGTTCAGTTCTGTCTGACTCTTCATGATCCAATTGGAGCTTTTCTTGACAGAGATCCTGAAGTGGTTTGTTATTTCATTTTCCAGATCACTGTAGAGATGAGGTACTGAGGCAACGCAGGTTTAGTGACTTGCCCAGGGTCACACAGCTGGTAAATATCTGAGGCCAGATTTGAACTAATAAGGATGAGTCTTCCAGATTCCAAACCAGATGGTCCATTCAGTGCACCACCTAATTCCCCTCATAGTTTCAAGGGGTCAGATGTGAAGACTCCTGGAATTGAGGTGGAGTTTCCCATACCATCTGTGAGAGCAGCATGTAGGGACCTACAATTGCTGGTTCAGATGGTCATACCAAGAGTCAGAGTCCAGAGACTCTCTGGAACTGGTGGTGACTGTGAGGGGAACCCACCCAGTCCCAGAACCCCCAGGATTTTTGTGCATTCAGCAACTATTTAGAATTCCACAGTGCAGTTATTTTCTCAATCTGATGTCAGAAGATTTTAGGAAAGCATAACAGAGCCTGGAAATTTTACAAATTGATATAGTTGTAAAAACATAAGATGATTGTATTTAACCCTAAACATAATTGGATAAATTAAATGTTATTCAGTTTTATACCTGGAAAGTTGTATACATGTTTCAGCCTGTAAAAACACAGAACCACTAAAGCAGTTACAAAGAACAAGTCCTTAATCAAGGCAAGGGAGACAGAGTTCTCAAGGTCACTAGGCAGAGCTAAGCTCTGGGACTCTGGGAACAATGTCTCCAGGAAAAAGTGCCATGAATGGGAATGGCCATCAGGGGAATTTCCAAGGAACTAAAGAACTTGGGGTCTTATATACCCTTTGGGAAATAAAGGAAAGGAAGCCCATCTGATTGACTTACGTGGAGATTCGGGAAGGAGGTTTCCAGCCAGGGGTTAGACTATATTATAATCATTAATCTGGGATGAGATGGATGCCACCTTGACTGACAGGGATGGCAGTTGAGAGATCCAGAATGTTCCCAGATGCCGTGAGCCATATATATACCCCCTGACAGTTATAGTGGAGGAAGTCTCTGGACTCAGAGGCTCAGAACTGGAGATCACAGATCTCTGAGTTGAGACTTGAGCAAGCCTTTGTGAATCAAACTGGGCAGAGGGTGGCTGAAGGGTGGTTGAAGGGTGGAAGGGTGATTGAAGAAGAGGGTGGGAAAAGCCTGAATCTGTTTCCTTGCTAGACTGTGAGAGCTAGTGAACCATCAATACTACTGGTGAGCAAGCTGAGAGAATAAAAGATCATCAATATCTATTTCAGCAGTAGCCTTCCCTATTCTCTGGCTTGGCTGTGGGCAGGTCTTACCAGAGACAGAGAGAGGGTGAAGACCTCAAGCCTCCACCAGCTTAGTAGCCTTCAGTCCTGATTATCAATTAGGTTAATAGATAATAGAGCAATAGGGTTTCTAATCCCCAATCCTTTACCTTGTTATCTTTTCTCTATTTACAGATAAACCAGTGTTTAATAACAAGTATCTTCCAGAAGGGTCTTTCTATCCTGGCCTTTGGGAAGGGAGTTCAAATACATAGACAGATCCTGATCATTATCCAAAGCTAATCAATAGCCTATTACCAATCTATCCAACCCCAGGTTGGGCCAAGAGAGGTTAACCATCCACCTAACCTCTCAAGGGTCCTCATTTGGGCAGCTGTTAAAGGAATCACAGACAGGTTAATCAACTAAGCCTGTCAGGTAGAAGGGGATAATTTACAGCAGCAGCCAGGGTGAGAGGAATAGATGTTCCTCCCCCACCAACTGCAGTTGAGGAGATCATAGACAGATACACATCATTATCTTCATACATATATATCCATCTCTACCCACATTTTTTTAACAACTACCAGGGAGAGGCTTAGATACCTCTGGAGAAACTTGGAAGACAAAAGAGTACTTAAGATTTAATTATTTCTTTCACTTCTACTCAGGGTGCTTAATGGGTGCTTCATGACTTATTGTTCAGTCTGGAACAAGGATCAGGTTGAGAGTTCCTTAAAGGCAAGTTCCCAAGGGACAAAAATAAATTTGGGGCTTCCATAAAACAAAGTTCTCATTTCCACTTTTTGGTCAGAGCAATTCCATCTTTGACTATAGCAAAGGATAAAGGGTAGTGAGCCCAGGAAAGTCTGACCCTCTTTTACTAAGGGCAGAAGGGAGACAATGGGCCAAAGCATGGACAATTTGTTTCTGGGGGCACTTCCCATAAGGGTCAATGCATTAACAATTAGCCAGAAGACACAGGCACTCTGCCTTCCACAAAATCTTAACAATAAAAACTACCCCATTTCCCAAAGTCTGTCAGGTCCTTCAAGTCCTGTGGGTCCAGATGAAGATGTCAGGGTCCTTTCTCTTCATTTGCAAAAGCCTCCTTTGCAATAGACAGGTTCTTGAAACAGGTTCATTCCTTGAAAAGAAAATGAGAAATCCATACTGTTATGATTATAATAACAGATAGTTTGGAGAAGCAGATAAATGTTTCAGGGCCAAATAGCGCTTTAAGTTAAGAGCCAGAGATTGACAGGCTACAGTGAGGAAAGGAGGAGGTAAAACACTCCTGATTCTCAAACCCCTCCCCCTCTAACTGCTTCTACTTCAGTTGGTAATGAAGACAGGAATAAGATTCTTCTGGTGAGTTTCTGTTATGGCTGAAACCCCAATAATGTTTCTTTCTTAAATTTATATTCCTCTCAGGTCAGTTAGAGGAGATATATAGAAATTATTTATCTAACTGTTGAGGACAGAGGAGAACTTAAACTGGCAGCCAACAGGATTCAAACTAAATATACAGATTGAATTGTAAGTATCTTCCAAATAATTATCAGGCACAGATTTGAAGGTAAAAAGTTATATTAGGAATTAACAAGGAAAATTAGAGAAATTAATGAAGGTATATTGAATAAAGGAAAGGTGACCCTGAACTGTTAAATTGATGCCCCTTCCCCCTCCTCACTGGAGGAAAGGAAGCATTTAACTAAAACTGGCTCTCTTGCTATTGATAAATATTTTACTCTCTAATCACTAAGTAATTATATAATTATATTAATGAAGAATAGTAATGACAAATAGGCTAACCCTATGAGTAGAAATCGCTAGCTTATACTACAATGGTTTCTCAGGAGAAACCCCAAGTCAGGAGAATCAAACAGAGTCTCTGCTTACATCCAATCCCACAAATAAACTGTCTTTCTCAACTGCCCCTCACCCAAAGTTCTCTGGGGGGGGGGGTCCCCTGGAATTCTGGGTGAGGCTCTCCCTGTACCTTTGCAGGGATTCCATGCTTTGCATCTGCACACAACAATACCTAAATTCCCCACTAGGAACTGATTGACTCTTTGGATATTTGCTAGCCACAGCAGACATTCAGTAATTTTGGCCTGATTTAAATCCTCTGTCAGTCCTTCAAAATTACTTGATACTGGAGCTTGAACAATAGTGAAAAATAACTTCTACCAATACAAAATAAAATTCTAAATAAGTATCCTATTATAGATCTCAAACAATATTAAAATATGAGTGCATGACTATTTCAGTTTCAAAAAAGTTTTAAAGTTAAATTCAATATTCCCAAAATTTTAATTTAAATTAGAAAATTCAGAATGATGCTTTTTACTTCCCTTGTGGAGAATGAGATACTGTTGAGCCTAGATTTCAGCCTGACAAACTAACTGAACTATTTCTAGCCTGTTCAGTAAGCTGCTCCCTTGTCCGGGTCCAGCCGGACACAACCGAGGGGTCCGGGAAACGGCAACCTAAGAACCCATAGGGAGAGAAGAGGGGAGACCTTGCGCGCAAGACAGACAGAGTTGTTTGGGTGGAAGCAAGGCTCGTTTATTGCAGGTCTATGACAAGAATATATAGGTTGAGGGCAGAAGGGGGTCGGCCAATACTAAAGGGAAAGGAACGCAGAAAGGGAGCATGAGTTATGTAGAAAATCTCCTGTGGCGTCTTACTGTCTCCAAGCATGGCTGGGCCTATGATCAATATCTTATCTTAGAAGAGTGAATGATATCTATTCTTAGAAGAGTGACTATTTTATCTTAAAGTCTTGGTCCCTAACACTCCCTGAGTCTCTTCCTGAGTCTCCTGGGCAAGCTGCTTCCTGGCCCTGGCCTTGTTCAGTCTCCTGAAACCCCAAGCTTCAAATGGTTCCTAGCACATAAATGTCTTCCTTATCTGCCCCCTTGATGGACGGTTGCTAGATGCTTCCTGACCCCTGACCCTGAAACCCCCTTGATGGATGGTTGTCAGATGCTTCCTGACCCTAACATCCCCCCTTGATGACGGATGTTCCCAGACCCCCTTCTCCAGAAACCCTATAAAAACCTTTAGCTAAGAAATCCATGGGGTCAGTCAGGCATGCCTCTCTGCCTACTGATCCTAGCATTATTGCTAGTAAATAAATGAGCCTCTTCTTGCATATTGCACTGTCAGTGTGATTCCTCTGGCCATGACCGAATCTGGGCAAGATGTTAAAATTTGGGTACAACAATACTAATTGAACACTCTCATTTCTCCGTTCTGGAGAACGAGATGCTGAAGATGTGAAAACAAAACCTTTCATTCACCTTTACTGCTTATTTATTTATTTATAAACTCTTCCCTTCTGCTTTAGAATCAATACTGTGTATTAGTTCCAAGGTAGAAGAGTTGTAAGAGCTAAGCAATGGGGGTGAAGTGACTTGCCCAGGGTCACACAGCTAGGAAGTGTCTGAGGCTAGATTTGAATCTAGGACCTCCCATCTCTAGACCTGGCTCTCAATCCACTGTGCTATCTACCTGCCTTGTTTACTGTTGATTTAACAATCATAATCATGCCCAAATGGATTAGGTATTCATCCACATTAATGACTATTTTTTAAAATGTGTTTCAGATTCCTTTGAACTTTGTGCTTTGAAGATAGCTTTCTCTCTATATGTTAAATCATACCCAAGTAAAACACCATATCTAAGTAAATGGGCTTATGGTTATGGTAACAAGATCACAGGTAATTTTTCCTACTGATAACTAAAACTCAGTATTTATGCACTTAATTTTTTGAATGGCTAAAATTCTACATATCTGAATCTTCTATTCCCATCTATTTCAGCATTCACCTATCTCAGACTTTATACCTTTCTTGATTATAGAAAACTTGTCATAACAGAGAAAAGAGGGACATGATGACAGTAAGAGAGAAATGCTCTAATTAGGAGTATTAATGCCAGATACAAATTGGAAATGACACATAGCCAGGTATAGGAACCTGCCAGGTATACAACTGAAGTTTCATTCTAAGGACTCCAGCCAAGAACCCTTTCAGCTTTCCCATGATTCAGAGCTATACCTTGTGGTTACTAGAAGACACCCAATTGGACTACAGTTTTTTCCATAGCATTTCTTCCAATTACATTCCATGCAATTTAACTTCAAATGGCAATTCTCTACAATCATGTTTAGGATTAACTATAACTACCTACTGTTGTTAACAATAATATCCATCAAAATATTCAGGCTCCACTGTTCTTTCTGAAATTCTTCTCACCTCAAATTGTGAAGTAATTCCATTCTGCACAGTTACTGAACAGGTCATATTTATGCAACCTTATAAAAGCTCTGTGGAAATTTTGTTGTAAATCTCCAAATGAACAGATCCTATATTAAACCTGTTAACCTGGGGAAAACACAGAACTATCAAAGTAGCCAGAAAACCCAAATCTTTAATCAGGAAAAACATAGTGTTCAATGTTTGGCTGCCTTAAAGAGTCTGCTACTCTGGCAACAGTATCTCTGAGAGAAAAGCAATGCTAGATCATCCTTCAAAGAACAATAGAACTTGAGGACTTATATACGATTTGGGGAACTTGAGAACTTATATACCATTTGGGGAACTAAGGACAGGGAAGTATGATTGATTGACATTATCATGGTTACAAGGAAAAGGGAAAGGGATGATCTGAGAGAGGCTGATGCTTTATAATGGGTACAAAGGAAAGGGTCCAGTCAAGGGCTGGGTTTATCTGGGTGGAAGACTCTGAAGCAAAGAGAAACTACCAGGACAAAAGGGTGTTTAACATTTGATTTAGGTCTACTAGTTCCACCCTCCTAGGTCTATTAAGTCCTTAAGGCCTATTTATTATTCAGTCTGAAAAGGCTAAATAAGAAAACTCCCTCAGGGAGAATTCTCAGGGGAACAGGGACAAACTTGGGGTTTCCAGATTTCAAGTTGACAAAGCTTATAACAAAAT
Source organism: Gracilinanus agilis (assembly GCF_016433145.1). Classification (NCBI taxonomy): domain Eukaryota; kingdom Metazoa; phylum Chordata; class Mammalia; order Didelphimorphia; family Didelphidae; genus Gracilinanus; species Gracilinanus agilis. Next base: position 18,664,764 of record NC_058132.1, on the reverse strand, counting down.
ATAATTCAACTGAGTTGAAATTTTCCTACTCTAGTTAGATGTGAGGACTAGCTTCTTCCTTTCTGACTTTTCTAGTTCTCAGGTTAAAGTGTTGTGGGGGAACTTCAGGTGAACCTCAGGTTGCAAACAGGTTACCCTTTGCAAGAATGTAAGACTCCTGAACTTAGCTTAGAAATAAAAGGAGAAATGTATTAATTTTATATGAATTGGCTGGGAGAATGGGACAGGTGGAGTGCTGCCTCCCTGAGAAGATGGAGTAAGGGGATTTAATGCCCCTTTCACATAAGAGGTTATAGGTTAAAAAGGGGGGGGATGTGGTGAGTTAGGAAGGAAAAAGTTTCATTGAGGTTGGGGGGTGTAGGGAATGGTCTAGAGCAGTGATGGGCAAACTTTTTAAAAAGGGGGCCAAAGGAAAGGAAAAAAACATTAGGCAGGCCAATATAATTTATTAAAAAATAACAGTGATATATTTTACAAAATTCTTATATTTTTTGTGATACTAAGCCCTATTAATGACTGGGATAGAACGTTTCAGGGGGCTGTATCTGTCCCTCAGGGCTGTAGTTTGCCCATCACTGGTCTAGAGAGTTCAAAGGTGTAATAATAAAGAAAGCCAGTACCAATGTTATAATAGAGGGGAGATAGAGTCTGTATAGGGTGAGTCTTCCAGCTCTCCCCTCTTGCCAAATATACACTGGGAGACTTCGAGGGGGTGTAACCCCAAAACTGGAGGGTCATGCTGCCCCACAGGAGATGAGGGCAAGGCTTCCCTATAAGATGAGGTATGTGGAACCCCAATCCTATTTTGAATAAGAACGGGGTTCACACAAGCCTCCCCTGAGGTCAGTCAACTTCACAGCGGGTGGTCAGGCTTCAAGATGGAGGCAGCCAGACCAAACTGTGGTTCCCCTCTCCCTAGTTGTCTCTCAGGCACTCTGGAAAGCTAAATGACTAATGAAAGGCTTTTATTATTCACAATTCAGGGATTGGGGAAAGGGGTGAAGAGCAGAGGGATTTGGAGTGCCCTCTTCTCTATTCCTATGAAGCCCAGAGGAAAAATCACACTGACAATGCAATATGCAAGAAGAGGCTCATTCTTTACTAGCAATAATAGCTAGGGTTGCTAGGCAGAGAGGCGTGCCTGACAGGATACAGACCCCTTGGAATTCTTAGTCAATGGGTTATATAGAAATGTTTGGGGAAGGGAGTTGACATACATCATCAAGGCAGGGACAGGGAAACAGGAAGCATCTGAGGGCCATCCATCAAAGGGGAAAAGGTGGGTGTTAGAGTCAGGGGTAAGAAAGCCTCTGGTAAGATATTTATGTCTTGGGAACTTTCTTGCCTGGAAGTTGATTTTAGGCCTGTCAGAGGAAGATAAGAAAGACCGTACTGGGAAACTTTTGAGGCTGGGGGTTTCAAGAGACTGAACAAGGTGGGGGCCAGGAAGCAGCTTACTGAACAGGCTAGAAATAGCTCAGTAGTCTGTCAGGCTGATTTTTAAATCCAACAGTGGGAACGTTAATGGCTCTCACTCCTAAGCTTCTTCCCCTGCCCCTTCTCCTTCTGTTTCTATTTCTATTCCTATTTCTATCCTTTTTCTATAATTGTAAGTTTTGACTGAAAGGGGGTCTCTCAGCAAGGTTGGGTAATGGGGGAAGGAGACTAAGAGATCACTCCCAAAATGGAATCTACACTTAGCTGACTCAATAGTTGAAGCCTTGATGGGTGAAATGAAATGACAAGGCTTAGATCAGGGAATCAGAGTTTCACTTTCCAAAGGAAAGATCCTCAGGAAGCCCTCAGGACTGGATCCAAGCTGGGATGTCCTCCTCCTCTCTCCTCCAGTCCTCTGCCAGAACCCCTTCTCCCTCCTCCTCCAGAGAATTTCCCAGAATTCTCTCTGGTCTCTCAACTGTCAGTAACAGTCACCAACTGCTTTGCTCTGACTCCTTTTGTCCCATCCCCCTTGCACAAATCCCATCCTTACAAAGGGCAATTAGATTAGATACCATCCAGTGTTTTATCAGAGTAGAACCAGAAAAGGCATATCTATTTTAACTGAAGATCTAGGGAAAAGTCCAAAGGGGGTTGGATGCTTTTTTTGGAAGCAGAAAGGAGGGAGAGGACTTTGACACAATGGGAGAAACTACTAGGACTGAAGGGTACTTAACATTTGATTAGGACTGCTAGTCACCTCTAATGGGACCATTAAGTATCTTAAGATCTATTGTTCTGGCTGAAATGCGTACAGCTGAGCCAAGGGCAAAATTGTGGTTCCCGGCCCCCCCCAAAAAAAAACCGGTTGACACTGTTAACTTGGGAAAAACACAGAACTACCTAAGTAGTCAGAAAAACCAAATCTTTAATCAGGATAGAGATAGGTCCAATAGCCCATCACCAAAAAACTTTACAGGACCTACACCCTGGGGTTCTGGGGACTGTAGCCTTGGGAGAAATAGTCTAGCTGGGTAATAGCTCCAAAGAGGTGGCATGGGCATTGTACCCCCAAAACTCAGGCAAACTGCAAGAAGAAAAATTCCTTTGCTCCCTTACACCCTTGTGACTCCCAACCCAAAACATCTGACCTTGAAGATTATCCTCCTTTGATTGCCCCATTGAATTGAGCTGGATAAAGAGACACACCCTACAAATCTACCTCATGCCCTTGGGCAAACCTTTCCTCAACCTCTTGCAAACCTTCCCCCTTCCCCCAAACCCTTTGCTCCAAAGTCATGTCCTCACTGTTGTGAGAGTATAGAGTATAAAAACCCCAGGATTGATGTCCTCTGGGGGACAGCTTTTCCATCCATGCTGTCCTCCCAAGGAGCAGTTCCCCATCTTGCTGTTCCACTTATGCTATCCTCCTGGCCAGGCTCAACATTACTTTCCAAATTAATAAATTTCTCTTTTTATTTTTAAGTTAAGTTTTGGAGTCTTGCATTCTTGCAAAAGGTATCCTTCCTGAATTCCAGGGTTCACCTCTAACACAACAAAGGGGCAGAACTTGGGAATCTTTTATACACTCTGGAGAATTGGGTACAGCCAGCATGCATAGACAAACTTCAAGTAGGCTGCAAAAAGGTCTGCTGCCAGCCTCAGGGGTATCAGGGAGTTGTCAACTATAACAAATACAGAGGAAGGGTCAAACTAAGAACTGGGCTTCTTGAGAGAGGACTTTAATATAATGGAAGAAGCTTCTAAAACAAATAAAGGCACTCAAAATTTACTATATACACTAATCCCACCCACACTAGGGTCCCCAAACAGTTTAAGGTCTATAATTCAGCTCAAAACAAGTGTCCCTAGAACTGGGGTTTCTCAAAGGGAAGGAGTAAAATTGGGGTGTCCAGATTTCACACTGACAACACACATAATTTAACATTTAACATCTTTGACCTAGAATGTTAGTGGAATTGTAGGGTTTTCAGAAGGAAGCCTGTACCCCAAAATCAAAAGTAATTGCCAGCCATAAAAGGGGGCCTCACTCAGAGTAGGTACTACTAGAATTCCCAAGGAAATTTTTAAAATACCAGTTTCTATCACTGGTTCAGGGACATATATAGAGGGCAATGAAAGGTAGAAAAAAAGAACACAGTTTAGGAGTCTTCAGAGACTGAAGTGAGGTGCTTTCTAACACGAGTCCAGACACCCAGAAATTCAATAATCGGAACCATTATTTATTGATTAAAAGAAAGAAAGAAAGAAAAAAGAAAAAAAAATCTACCAGCTGGGACAGCCTTCCCTAATGGAAGCTGTATCAGACTGACATTACAAGACAGCTTATATAGGTTACAAGATACAAGGCTATTTCCTTTCACATCCAGGTTCTTATTTGTCAAGAAAAGCCTCATCACAAACACAGGTATGTGTGGTCAGTGATAAGTGGATAACACTCAGGGGATATTTACTTTTCCACAGGTACCTAAACACTCATCTCTAGTTAGCTATGTGTTTACCTTGCATTCCATCCTGACCTATTTGTTTTGTACTGATGTCCCTTTGTTGTCCATAGGGGAATATGGACTCTGACCCACCACTTTCCCCATGGTATCAGGACTTCCCTCACACTAGAAGTAAGCTGCATTGCCACGAAGCAAGCACCCTGCTCCCCCCCCCCCCCCCCCCGTGTTCACAATCCCCCACTTATTCCCCTGAGATCTGGCCTGGCTCCTCTGCCCTCAGCTCAGGCCTTGAGAAAGCCAAAACCCCAGCAAGGACCCCAGCCAATGTAGGTTGGTTGTGGTGGAGAAAGTGGAGGAGAAATTGCCTCCCTCACCTGTTGGGCCAAACAAAGATTTGGGTTTTCTGGCTACTTTGGTGGTTCTGCATTTCCCCCAAGTTAACAGGTTTAATATAAGATCTGTTCATTTGGAGATTTACAACAAAATTTCCACAGTGCTTTGGTAAGGTTGCATAAATATCACTTGTTCAGCAACTATGCAGAATGGAAATATTTCACAATCTAATGTCAGAAGAATTCCAGAAAGAACAGTGGAGCCTGATAATTTTGATGGATATTATTGTTAACAACAGTAGGTAATTATAGTTAATCCTAAACATGATTGGAGAAAACTGTCATTTGAAGTTTAATTGCATGGAATGTAATTGGAAGAAATGCTATGGATGAAATTGGTTGGTGATGCAAGCAGTCCAATGGGTGTCTTCTGGTATCCACAGGTATAGCTCTGAATCCTGGGAAAGCTGAGAGGGTTCTTGGTTGGAGTCCCCAGACTGAAACTTTTATTAACCCTGTTTAATAGCATTTGGTATGCTGTAAGCTTTATCCTTTGGCCTTCCCAAACCCTGTAATCCTTCTGATATTGGTCCTAAACAATCATTCATTGACCTACTAAAATCCCCATTACCACCAAGTAGCTTATAGATTCTTAAGTCACTCTGAAGATTTGGGAAACTAGGAGGATGCTTTTCTTTTGAGAAAGAGCTTAACTTAAGTTTGTTTCCTGCCTTCTGCATTCTAGTTTTTTAATCCAAATCAATTCTTTGAAGTTTTCAGTACTTATCAATCTTGTGAATTTTAATATAACCATAACAAGAAAATTGCTTTTGCAATTGAATCTTGCTTTCACCTGTCCCCAGAACATTTTCTTCAAGATCAGCTTTGACTATATTTTTAATCTCAAGATTCTTTTGTTCTGACATTGTCAAATGGAATACCTTTGTGCCATTAGAAATGAAGAATATGATGATCCCTAAAAAACTTGGAAATATTTAGATGAAGTGATGCAAAGTGAGTGGAGCAGAACCAGGAGACTATTGAACACAATAACAGTAATAATGATGATGATCAACTGAGAATAACATAACTATTATCAACAAGGCAAGAATCCAGGACAGCTCTAAGAGACTCATCATGAAAAAGGCTTTCCATCAACATACAAGGAAGTGAAAGAATCTGAATGCAGATCAAACATGCCACTCTTCACTTTATTTCCTCCAAGAAGGTTTTTCTCATGTAAGCAATATGTGTCTTCTTTCATAACATAATGGACATGAAAATATGTATTGAATGATAACCCACGGACAGCACATTTCATACTACTTGCCATCTTAGGGAAGAGAGCAGGAGAAACATGGAGTGCAAAATATCAGAAAATGAATATTAAAATTGTATCAACATGTAGAATAAATAAACAAAGGAATCGACTTCAGCCAGAAGCCAACTTTTTCATTATGAGGGTGAGTTAATTAATGAGAAATTAAAATCTGGTTTTCCCTTTAGGCAAGAGGGGGAAGAGGAGAAGGGACAGTCCTAGCAGTATTGTGGGTCTGAGATGTGTGAAGGGAGAATCTTCTCTAAATGGATGGATTTCTGGAAGAAGGAGCATCTGAGCTGTGGTCTTCCCTACTAGCTTGTCCCATCAAGGCTGCTGGCTAGAGCTCTGTGGGCAAGAACACCTCAGAATCTATAGTAATGGGGAGCCAAATTAATTGGTATTTATTCTTCAGAGGAGGAAAATGAAATCCACACAAGGTAAGGGACCTGTCCAGGCAAATAGCAGAGCCAGGTTCAAATCCCAGTCCTTGATCTCCAATTCCAGGCCTCTTTAGATAACTCTGAAAGTCCATGAAAAGACTTTACTTATGGACCAAACTGTGTATAGATTTGGGGAATACTTTTGTTGACTGGGAAAAAAACATAGAACTATTAAATAGTCAGAAAGGCCAGTCTTTAATTAAGGACAGGGGTCACAAGGATGAGGAAAGCCTCTACTCAGAGCTGCATGTCACACACCTACACAGAGTCTGAGGATTGAACTCTGGATGCTCTGGTCCCTGACCCCCTGGGAGGGCCACATCACTAGATGACTCCAAGGAACAAAACAAATTGGGGTACCGCTATACCATTTGGGAAGATCCAGGGGCAGGGAAAGATGACTGACATGACCATACTGACAGTATACAGTGAAGCCTAGGAAAGGAATCATAGCCAGAAGCTGGGGTGTAAGGAAAGGGGCTACTTTCAATGGACACTAAAGGATGTTCCCTGCCCAGGTATGTCTTCCTGGGAAAGGGTCTCTGATACAATGGGCAAGACTACCTAAGAGGGTGGTGGCAAACTGATGATATCCGTGTCAGCACTGACATGCGTAGCCATTTTCAATGACACATGGCCACATGAGGCCACATGCAGAGAAGTATGAGGCCACATGCCAAGGATAAAACATTTACTGTATTGTAGTATAGACATTCTGTGCACTATAAATGACAATTCTACCTATATTAATTTATATCTTTTGGTTTATTAAATACAGTTATATATTATAATTATACATTTTTTATTATTTAAATTATAAATACCATGAAATTATGGTTTTTTCCTCTAAGTAACACACCATCCAAATTATGGTCGGTTTGGGGGTGAATTTTGATACACCAAGCTCAGAAGGTTGCCCATCACTGACCTAAGACAAAAGGATATTTAGCATTTACCTTACAGTGTATCATTCAGTCTGAAACTGCTGGCCTGAGATTCCCTTCAGGGTGGATTTTCATGGGAACAAGGAACAAGGACAAGCTTTGGGGTCTCCAATTTACAAACTAGTCCTAAAACTTGGGGTTCATCAGATCCCACCAGGCTACAAGTTTGGGGTCTCTAGATTCCACATCAACACAGCATTTGGATATAACCCCAGCCTATGAGGAGGCAACCTGGGCCAAAGCGAGCAGAACAGGGACTGTCAGAAACATTCCTGGATTTAGCAGAACTTGCTGACTAGTTTGAGGCTACAGCATCCTCTGAAAGTTCTGGGACTTTTATCCTGTGCAGGTATTTGGGGATTTGGGGAGCCCAGGCAATCCCCCTTCTCACCTGAGGGCCAGCCTCCCCCTCTCCTCTAGAGGTAAGTATGCTCTGCCCTCTCTTATACAGCATATTCCCACCCTACAGTGTAATGACAGGTCTATTATGGGGAGAACCCAGATAATTCCTAATTTCTAGTCATTGTTTAGCCTCTCTGAGGATGTCAGGGGACCCAGCATTCCAGAGGGCACATTCTACTCAGAGGAAAGTTCTTTCTCTCTCAGAACACCATAGATTATTATTCCCCATAGTTTTAGGCTTTTTTGTCTTTTCTGCTTTTCCCCTTGAGGTGGCAAGCAGAGGTCTTAATGGCAGGGTTTCTTGGGGATGAGGTAGGACAAGGTATGCCCTCAAAAAGCAGAGGGAGAATGGATGAGGACCAGATTCTTCCTCTGGGCCCCCAGGCTTAGGCTAAACTCATCAGAGGGCAGCATAGACACTGGGCTCCACAGATCCAGATTGGGGAAGGGGCTCAGCCCCACACTTGAGGCTCTTGTGGTTCAGTTGGGCATAGGTCACTTCCTGAGGGTCTTCTCTTTGGAGATCCTGACAGGAAGAGAGGAAGTAGGAAGAGGTGAGGGAATTGGGGGGGGAGAGAATTGGGGCAGGAGGGCTCGGGAGGTGCAAGGATCCTGAACCCAGCAGCCATCCCAGCTGTGTGTAACCTGGGGGAAGGTCTCCTCCTCTGTTCCTTCCAGTGCCAGGCAAAGGAGGAGAGATCTGTGAGTGACTTTCAGCTGTGTCCTCTTGTCCAGCCTCCTCTGTCTGTCTGTCATCATTCACAGCAGCATCTGGACACATGAGGAGAAGGGATAAGGGGCCAGGACACTGGTTCTTTCCAGGGCAGGCTTTGCCCTCTCACACCCCAGGCCCTCCTATAATATAATAAGTCAGGAACAGCTGAGAAAGAAGGAGGAGGAGATGAGAGAAGATAATTAAATCAATGATAGTCAAGGGTAGCTGTCCTAGGACCCCTTTATCCTGATCACATGATTTATGCTGAGTCAACCTGAGATCTCTTCCTTGAGCAGGTCTAACAGCTGGAGAATCTACTCTGTTGGCATCTCTAGCAGTCCTGGCATGTATAAATCTTGGAAATATTTTAGGGGTTCTCAAAAGTTGACTCTTATGAACAATTTGCTCTTTTAACAGTCTCATGGATATGTTTCTCATGACTGATTTCTGTAACATTGAGTTCAGGTAAGACCTAAACTTTGTCAAATTACAACCCAGCCCCAAAGCTACATTCTGGAAGACTGACCAGCTATCTCAGTCTCCTTGTTTTGCCAATAACAATCATTTAATATTTGTATCAGACAAGCTTAGATGCTTTAGGTCAAATGAATTCCTGATCTGGACATTAGCTATACTTCTTGTTTTAGGATCTGCCAGCTTGGATCTTGTGATGATGACCGCATAATGTTAATTTGTCAGGCCACTTTTGATTATCATTCATCCTTTGTCCTCTCCTGGTACCCCCCAATAAAAATCAGTATGTTGGGCTTAGAGGTAGCTCTTACTACCAGAGCTAACTTGCTGCCAGACTTATGTTATGCTGAAACTCTCTGCATATCTGTGTCTTTCTTCTCCTCTTATGCTCTCCTTTCCTTAGAATTTAACTCATCACCCATTTTCATTCAGTCCCTAGTTTCCCTTTCTAGTGTTCTACACATGATTAGGAGTTGGTGGACAGCTTCATCATCTACTACAAATCAGTCCTTGAGGATAGGCTGAGGCAAAGAGACTAACTCAGGCTTGTCCTGAACACTTGAATCCTGATATGAAAGTGTTGTGGGGTTAAAACCAGATGTTGTAGGGTACAGCCAATGTTGTGGGGTGTAGTGGTGAACCCTGGGGTTCGGGAGGGGCACCTTTTGCAACAATGCAAGACTCAGGAACTTAGCTTAAAAGTAAAAAGAGAGATTTATTACTGATGTAGAATTATTGGCCAGCAAGACAGCATGAGTAGAACAACCCTGGGGGGTTGCTCCCAGAATGCTTCAGTTCAGGGGTTTTTATATTCTTTACAACTGTGAGTATGTGATGCTGTGTCATGGTGTGGATGTGATTCTAGAGTGGTGAACACTCAGGCATTCGGTGGGGTGTTTGGCCATCTGATCGGAGTCTGCCTGAAGATCCTCATAGTTTAGGGGACAGATGGATGCCTGAGATACAGCCCAGTGGTATCAAGATATAGCCTGGAGGTACATCTCTACATTCATCTCAATCTAAAGGATGATCCAAGGATGATACTAATCTCAGGGTCTTACAGGATCTATCATGTTCTTGGGTTAGGAGTCACAAGGTCAGAAAGGAGCAGGGAACTTCCCTGCTTACAGCTTTCCTGCGTTAGGGAGTTACAATGCCCATGCCAAAAAGAGACACATGTCTTGGGCTCCTTAACAAGGGGAAATATAGGAAACACATTGAGCCTCCTGGGTAGTATAATGGGAAAAATAGGAAACTTAAGATAGGGCAGAATGGATGACAGCTTGAGGAAATCTTGGACTTCATGGACATTCCATAAAGGAATGAAGCCAGGTTTTTGAAAGAGGAGAGTGGTTTGGCCAACCTGAGAGAAGGTGATCTTGGCTGTGTGGTCCAGCTTTGGCAAGTATCCAGGGAGCTGACAGAGTGGGATATCACTGCAAAGAAGATACTTCAATCAACTATCATGGCCTAGGTTGAGGAAGGTCTTGGTTATCTGTTGGTGGATAGCAGATTTATCTACCTTACTCTCTAGAGTTTTTTGAGGATTAACTGGCTGTGCAAGGAGTTGGTTCCTGTTATCCTGAAGTCATCAAAGAAGCAGCCTGGACCAACTGTAAAAATCCCAGTACCCAGCTCTCCCTCTAGCCTTCAGTCAAGGCCCTACCCTTAGAACTGCATTACTTGTCAGTTAGCTGTTCCTAGTTATAGAAATACCTCTCCCACTCTCCTTGCCCTTTTTATACATTAAACTGTTTTGTTTTCCTTCCTGTTTGTTTCCTCTCACCTCAAAGAACCCATAGAGTGTTAGGAGTTAACCTTTGTGTTATTCCCTGGTTTGTGACAGAGACTAGTAATCCCAATTGTCATTCCTTTAGTGAAGGATTATCAGATTTACTCTACCCCTGATACACTATCCTTCCTTGTGATTTTGATCTGTGAGTGGCAGTTGCCCAAAACAATTACTGGTTTCCCATAGATTAGATTATATTTATAGGAAGAGCCTGCTCTTCCCTTGGCTGGGTCTCTGGAGGTGGGATGGCATGGCGAAAAATGAAGTGAAAATGAGCCAGAGTGCAAGTCAAGTTGCAGAGGCTGTTCCCCTTAGTGCCATCTGCTGATTTTTATTTTTATACCCTTTTTTCTTTATGCTCTCATACAGGTTTTGATTTTCTCATACATTCAAAATCACACATTAACTTTTAAAACATCATATGATTGGCATTTACTAATTGTCTTACTGAGGTTAAACAAAGGAGCGAGCTTGTTAAGAATTATCCATTACAGAATGGCTTAGTTTGAACTTATTCTTTTCAGCCATAAGGTACTAGAACATCAGTTCCTAGCTAAGCATAATAGTTAATTATATTTTAACTATTTGATTCATGTATATAGTTATGTTATACTGTTCATTCCCATAATCAATCAAGGAGATAGTTATGGTAGTTGATTATATCTAATAAGATACAATAATATCAGTCTGGTCCAGATTTTGTTCACATGCTGTTCTTTCTGCTCTAGGGTTAATAAGAATGCAGTTCTGGTAGGTGATTCTGTGCTAATTTGTCATTCCCTTATTTTCCTTGTGTTTCACTGTTTCTTTGGTCTGTAGGAGTTTGGGAACAAACTCAGGCCAGGTATTTTCTTGCTGGGAACTTTACAAACTTGCATTAACTCACTAACTGCTGGTTTTTTGCTGGACTGATTCTAGGGGAAATCTCTATACTCTAGGGGTTTGTTTAGGGGTTTATTTGGGGATAGTGGGTAGTCTGTGACTGTGGTTGTTCTTGCCATGAACCTGTATTGTTTTTCTGTGTCTCCCTGGGACCGAATAAGGATACTGATTGCAATAGTTTCAATGCAAGTGAATGTCACTGTAGAAAGAATCATGTAGGGGAAACTGAGTGTGGAATTTCCATCCTCCCGACAACCTGCCGTGCTGGATTGTCAGAGCTGGTGAGTAGCCCTGCTAAACATCACAGCCTCAATGGCTTCTGGCATATTTATATTCTTATAAAAGTAGATGCTAAGAGAAAAGGGGAAAGATCCAAGACCTGTTCTGGATACTAAGGAAAAAGGAAACTGGGCCATGTACTGGGCATTGAGGACACACAAGAAGACACATAAGAACCTTCACTGTACCCTGAGAACAAGGAGAGAAGAGTCTCAGGTCCTGTGCTGAAGACAGACAAGAATGAGGGGAATGGGACATGACTTTCTGTGGAGTCCTGAGAGAGCTCCCAGTGGGAAAAGATGCCAAATCCAGTTGAAAGATGGCACCCACTGGGTGGTGGATCTGGTTTTGAGACCATTCAGAGCTGGAGGGTTTAAAAAAAATCAACCTTTAGATAAAAATATATTAAAACACTCACAGGTGAAAACAGTTCCCCTCAAAAAAAAAAAAAAAAAAAAAGGAAGGAAGGAAGGAAGGAAGCTCTGTACAAGGAAATGAAAAGGAATCAGTAATGAAGATTCCTGAGTACTCTGGACCATCCCACCTAAGTTATGTTTTTAAACCACTACTTTCTGTTTTAGTGTCAGTTTTAAGAAAGAAAAGTGGCAAGAGCTAAGCAATCAAGGTGACATGTCCAGGGTCACACTTTTAGGAAGTGTCTGGGGCCAGATTTGAATATGGGTCCTCCTGAATCCAGGACTGACACGCTATCTACTATGCTACTAAAGCCACACTGATATTCTTCTTATCCAAAGGGCCCACACCTAAGTCAGAGGACAATCCACCTAAGATCAAATTAATTCAAAGTGGCCCTTGTCTGCAGCATGAATTATTCCCTTGCAAAAGGCCCCAGTGAGATGTTGAGGATGTTAGGGGTCAATTCACATTTCCCCAGCCTTGTAAGACAGGAAGGATTTCTATGAGGCAGCACAATATGACCCAAGAGAAGAAGAAGAAGTGAGAAATGTGTGGAGGCAGAAAATACACTGAGAGTGAGAAGAGAGCAGCTCCAGTGTCTACACAAGTGGAGGGGAAAGAATCTAGGGAAAGACTCAGGGAACTTCATTTAGGTTCCTGCCTCGGCCCAACCCTTGTTCTATGGATGACCCTTGACGTGCCATATCATTTCTCTGGTCTTCTGTTTCCTCATCTGTAAAATGGAGGAGTGGGATCCAGTGTCCAAAGGCCCTCTGGTTCTGATTCAGAGCTGTTTCTCTTTTTCCTTTTTTCTCACCTTCTCAAAAGGCTGAGGTGCAGGAAGTCCTGATCCCTGATAATTGGTCTAAGCTGTGTCTTAAAGCCTCATCTGTGGTTAGTCTGAAAGAGGGAAACCAAAGATTGGTGTTATGACAGGATAGTTCTGAGGGCCCCTTTTCCTTCTGGAATGGCTAATGGGGAAAGAAACCTGTGAGTCATGAGGAAAAGAAAAGGAGGGTGGACTTGGGTAGACCTAGCCCTTGTGAATCCTCATTTCCTTGAACTGCAGATTTCCTGGCATGAATTTCAGGGCACATTTGAGAGTGAAAGAACAGCACCCCATTGGCTATGCCAACCCCAGAGGGCCATCCACCACAGCAGAGATCCGGCTGATGCTTTCTTGGTGCCCAACAGATCTTCTCCAGGTTTTCTAAGTTTGTCCTGTTCCTCAAAATGTATGTGGCCATAGAATGGGTGATCTGCATAAGAATGTTTGGTAAAGGGAGTCAAAGATGAGAAGAGTCTGGGAGGGAATTATTCATTCTCTCCCTTGAACATCCCAAGGCATCTCTGATTGGTGAACAGTTAATAAGGTGATTGTCCATAAATATACTCAATCCATTCCCATCCCCCACAGGTGATCTGGGAAAGGGGAGTAATGATGTATTAGCAGAAAAAATCTTATCTATTAATTAGGTTTTATTGGGTAGAAGCATTCCTTAGAATTCCTAAGAATAAAGTGTAAGATTAAAGATTATATCCAATACTCCAAGTAATATATTTTATAAGAATTTATTAATAATAAACTTGAAGAAAGGGGGAAAAAACCATGAGTAGAGAGACAGAGAGGAGGAGAGTGTGGGAACAAGAGCCAAAAGGCAGGGTTACAGCAAATTTTTATGTACAATACCTAAGGATGCTATGTGAATGAAGGGGAAAGGATTCTGGGAAATAAAATCCAAGGATTCAAGATTTCTAATTACAAAATGAGTGAGAGTGAAGAAGGAAGAGGGGGCCTATAGCTAAGTGTGGGGTATGAAGAGGGAGGCTTCTGTACTTCCTACTTTACTCTAGTTTCTCAGTAAATATCCTCTTGTAAAAGAAATAAATATTGGTGAAATCAGCATGAGCTAAGCCATGTCACTTGGTTAATTGATATTGAAGACACAGCAACTGGCTAAATGGCATGGTGGGACCACACTGGTGGGGGCTCATTAGCAATGGGCATTAGGGAAATGGTGACCCTATCCTGGGGATTTGACCTGCCAATGTGAGTACAAGTTGGGAGAATAAGTACCAGCACATACACTCTACAGAAGCTAGAGGTCTAGACATCCCTGAGCATAAGTATAAGCTAGTTGGGTGGCAATTAAAACTGCAGAAGAGATCACCCTGAGCTCTAAGGCAGCAGCTCCCCAAGCTGTCCACCCATCAGCCCCTTATTCTGGGGTTTTGGTTTAACCTCTTGGCACCCAGAATCCAGGAATCCTTTTGTGTCTGTTTAGGGGTTGAACCCTCTTTAATGAGGCAGGGCTAGAGACAGAATCTGGTAGGGAGACTCTAGTGAGACCAGCACTGGCCAGTTATGGGGGGAGAGGAGGGAAGGTGTGAGGCTGCTCCTAAAGCTGACCAGAGGATCTGTCCCTGAGGATGGGAATTGAGTCATCAGGAAAAAGCAAGTGTTACATTATTCTGATTCCAGATGACTCTCCAACCATCTCCCCTCCCAACCCTGCTCCCTCCCCACTGCATTTCACCATTAATCAAGCATGACCTACAGAGATGAAGGAGGAGTGATGCTTATAAGACAGGCTCTGGGTGGGGAAAATGTACAGAGCTGACCCTGGTCACATTGTGAGCCTCAGACTAGCTCTAGGTCAGCCTGGGTCCCCTCTCCCACCAGCCTCTGGGAGCATCATGACCTCTGCTCACTCAATCTTGCTGTGCCTCGGTAAGTCCTCAGCAGCCCCTACCCTAGAGGAGACTTTACCCACCATCAAGTCCTACCTGCACCCACCCACCGACCTCCACTTTGTTGAGGAGGAAACTTTCCTCCAGAGTAGGGGAGTGACAAGTCTAAGGTCACACAGCAAGGTGAGGTTGGGAGGAGAGAAGCTGGGACTCTTAGAGGGGTCTCCTGGGGTCCAGCCTCCTTCACTCACACCAGCTCTAAGCCCTGGCCCTGAGCTGTCTCTCTCCTTCCTTTGGGGATGCTGGAGTGGAGTCGTGAGTAATGAGGGTCTTCTCTGCCAGGGCTGTGTCTGTGCAAGGGGACAAGGACCCAGGAAGCAGGTAAGTCTTTTCCCCCACAATCCCCCTGCCCAGAGGACACAACTGATCCAGGAGAGAGAGCTGGGGGAGGTCTGGGCTGGGTTGACAGGATCTATTTAGAGAGGAAACCCAGGGTGGGGGCGGGGTACCTACAGAAAGGGGATCCCCTGGAACTAACAGCTCTCCTTCCCTTCCAGATGGACTCCCCAAACCCTCCCTCAGGGCAGAGAATGGCTCTTTGGTGCCCCAAGGGGGAGCTGTGACCCTCAGGTGCAGGGCATCATGGGAGGCAGAAGAGTGGTGGCTGGAGAAAGACAAAGCATCTGGATGGGAAAATGTCAAATCTGTGAGACAAGCTGGACATGAGGGCAAGTTTTTGTTCCCATCTGTGACATCATCTGATGCAGGGCCCTACCGGTGCCTCTACAGAAATTCATCCTCTGGGTTGTCAAAGATCAGTGACTCCCTGAAGCTGGTGGTGACAGGTGAGGCAGATCACCCCCACCAGCCCCCCCTCACTCACAATCAGGGCTGGCTCAGGGTCTCCACAGTCCTGGGTCCCTCCCCAGCCCAGCCTGGCCCCAAGTGTCCCCTTGGCTCTGCCCTTCCTGGCTTCTCCCCTGTGTCTGCCTCAGCTCTCCCTCTGGGGCTGGCAGAAGAGGGGAGGAATCAGCATCTCTATAGCACCTGCTATGTGACAAGCACATTACACTTATGTCATTGGATCCTCACAACAACTCTGCTATGTAGGTGTTTGCGTGGTGTTGTGTAGAGATGGATGCATCCATCTCTACACAACAGTGGTCCCCATTTTACAGATGAGGAAACTGCGGCAAAGAAGTGGCATGTCCAGGATCACATAGTTTTTAAGGCTGGATTTGAAATTAGGCCTTCCTGACTCCTGGCCCAGGGCTCTCTCCTCTGCCCTATGAACTTCCTCACTCACATCTTGGGGCCAGATAGGAGTCAAGAGAGGCTCAGCTTGGACCTCAGAGGACCAGACAGCGCTGGGGGCTCCCTGGGGAAGGGGTCAGGACTAGTGGGGCATCTCCCACTGCCAGCCCAGCCCCTCCTAGAGCCAGGAGAGAGCAGAGGGTGGAGCTGCTGCTGCTGCCCAGACCTTCTCCCAGCTCAGGCCTGGGGCTTTGTTGGTAAGGATCAGGAGGGAGGGGAAGCCAGAGGCACAGCTGAGCCTCTTCCTCTCCTTCTCAGGTCTGTCCCAGGCGATCACCCAGGTTCTCCATCTCCTCCTCCTCTTTCTCTCTTCCCCCCTCACTTCCCCTCATTCCTTGCCCCGGAGCTGTCCAAGGTCTTTCTCTCCCCTCATACTCTGACTTTTCCTCTCTCAGAGCTGAACCTCCCAGCCCAGCCCAGGCCTCCTCCCAGCCAGATCTGCCCCCTCCCTGCACAAGGGCTGCTCCGGCTCTAACTCCAGGGTCTCCCCCTCCAGGCCTCTCTCCCCCGCCCTCCCTGGCAGCCCTGCCCAGCTCTAAGCCGGCCCCAGGACAGAACGTGACCCTGCGGTGTTGGTCAGAGGGATGGTATGGCTGGTGCGTCCTGCACAAGGATGGAGAAGAGATCAGCCGCTGCAGGACCCGGAGCCATGAAAGGGGGTATCAGGCTGACTTCTTCTTCCCTGCTGTGAATCTGACCCACGATGGCACTTACCGATGCTACGGCTTTCATAGTTCTTCCCCCTATGAGTGGTCCTCCCCCAGCGCCCCCCTGGTGCTCAGGGTCTCAGGTGAGGCAGCCCCGGCCCCTCCCAGCCCCCCACCTCTCCCAAGCTCCCTCCCTGCCTGCTCAGGGCCTGCCCCAGGGGAGCCCAGAGACTGGGGGGGGCAGAGGCTGGAGGCTCAGAGGGAAGGACACTGGGTCATCCTCAGAGAATGCAGACAGTGAGGCCTCTCCTCATGACACCTCTAGACCCCCTACTTCAACAGCCCATCCAGTCATGTTGCTTCCACATCCTGACAATATTCTATTCAGCCCCAGGAAGGGGTTTAAGGAGCTCAGAGGGGGACAAGAGGAGAGCAGAACAGGTCTGAGGTGGGGGGATGGAGGAAATGAGGGGGAGGGGAGGCATGTTAAACCCGCCCAGACCCCCCTCCTCCTCTCCCTGTTCCAGGCACCTCAATGGGTCCTCACCTACCCCAAAACTCTGAGACTTCCCAGTTCTTACATCCTCCCCACCCAGGGAATAACTGCTTGCTCTGAGGACAGGCTGGGGGTCTCACTCTCTCCCCCATTTCCATCCACCTCTATCTAGGCCAATTCTGAGCCCCCCTTTCTCAGGGGAAACCAAGGCATGAGGAGGGCTGGACAGAAGGAACAGGGACAAAGAAATGTCTAGGCTAGGGAAAAAGAAGGAAGGACAGGCCTGGTCAGTTATGGGGTGAAGGAGGGGAGCAGAGATGGGCAGAGCAGCCCCCACCTTTCACCCATATTCTCTCCTTACCTTCCCTGAGCCCTCCCTCTCCTCACTCACACAGCCATAAGTAGGACTAGGGGGCTGAGGGCTCTGCTTCTCCCTGGCTTCCCCAGTATAGAGGGAGGGGGGTCTCTCAGGCACCCACACCCCAATTCTCCTAAGCTGGAAGCACCAGAGGGCCCTCCTCCCCCTCATCCCTCCTCTGCCTAGAACAGTCTCCCACTGATCCAGCAGTCTCAGGGCTCGGGCCCAAGGCAGGGGGCAACCTCAGGACCCTGCAACCAGCCAAGACCAGGAGCCCTGAGAAGGACTCAGAGGGTCCCTCCCTGCCTCACCAGCTCCTCAATTCTTCGGGGATCCCTGTCTGCCCCCAGAGCCCCCCAGGAGCTCAGAAAGGGGTTACAGAAATCACAGGAGCATCAAGTCTCAGAGCCAGGCCAGGAGAGGTCCTGAGCTCGGGCCCATTTGACAGATGGGAAATCCAGGAGGCCCACAGAGAGGAGGGACTTGCCCAACATCCCTCACCCAGCAAGTCTGGGCAGAGCTAGGCTTACACCCCATCTATAGACTCTCCAGCTCTCCAGGCCTTTCTGGACCCCCTGCAGAGCCCCTAACCCTGTCCCTTCCTCATCCCCAGGGACCTCTCCAAGCCCTGAATCAGGGAACAGGCCTTCAGTTGAGTACCTGGAGGATTCTGAATAGAGGAGGGAGGCCTCGGGGCTGGGTGGCTAGTCCTGGTCTACCTGCCCCATCCAGAGTCTCCTCATTTCCCACAACTCCTCCTGAAGCTCCTTCTAATTCTTTCCCACCTCTGGATCTTTTCCCAGGCTGTGCCCCCTGCCTGGAATGCTCTGCTTCCTCACCTAATCCTCTTACTACGCAAAATGTCTCCGAGACTAAGCTTAGGAGTCACCTCCTACAGGAAGCCTTTCCTGATCTACAACATTTGTCCCATTCCCCTGTTGTTAATGATCCCACTCCTCAGAGGAGACTGAGCTATTTTTATAGGGGATAACAGAGCGTTACAGGAGAATGTGAGCCCCTGGAGGGCAGGAGCTATTCTGTTTTCTCTTTGTATCCTCTGGGCCTGGCCTGGCACAGGGTGGGTGATTCAGAGAAGTCTGGAGAACTGAATGATTGAATGAGCCTGGGGGGTCCCTGAGGACAAGGCTGGATCTCCTCCTCTCACACTGGGGCAACTCAGACCACAGGGCTGGGTCTCTTCCCCTTAGATAGGGGCCTCCACAAACATCAGTATTATTCTACCTGCTCCAACCTTTGTCTTCATCCTTAGCTTCTTCCAGTCACTCCTGCCTCCAAGCAGACATACTGATGAGCATTTCAGTCTTCCTCTTCCTGACCTTCCTTTATCTTCACTGAGATTGGTACCAGCCCAGACTGGGTGAGTTCTTGGTGCTGGGGGCCCCCAGGCAGAGGGTCTGATGGGAGTGATCTAAGCCCCGATAAAACCTGACTCCCCCTCTCCTTAAAGGGAAAGGGCCCAGAGAGGCAGACATCAGGAGGTAGGGGCCCTGCCATACCCCACATTTCTCCTAGACCACCCCAGTGTACCAGCCCCCCTTCTCAGAACCTCTCCCTCATCTTCCTCTGTCTTCTTCCTCCACAGCTCAGAACTAGCTGGAGCACCCTAGAGGAAACCCTGTATGAGTGACAGAGATGAGGGGCAGGATGGCCTGGGGTGTGAGAGGGCAAAGCCTGCCCTGGGAAGAACCAGTGTCCTGGCCCCTCATCCCTTCTCCTCATGTATCCAGATGCTGCTATGAATGATGACAGACAGAGGAGGCTGGACAAGAGGACATAGTCAAGTCACTCCCAGATCTCCCCTCCTTTGCCCAGCACTCTCCTTATGGGAGGAACAGAGAGGGAGACCTTCTCCCAGGTCACACACAGCTAGGAGGGCTGCTGGGTTCAGGACCCTTGCCCCTCTTGAGCCCTCCTGCCCCAATGCCCTCCTTAATTCCCTCACCTCCTCATGCTTCCTCTTCTCCTGCCAGGCTCTCCAAAGAGAAGATCCTCAGGAAGTGACCTATGCCCAATTGAACCACAAGAGCCTCAAGTGTGGGACTGAGTCCCCTCCCCAATCTGGACCAGTGGAGCCCAGTGTCTATGCTACCCTCTGTTGAGCTTAGCCCAAGCCTGGGGGCCCAGAGGAAGAAGCAGGTCCTCATCCATTTTCCCTCTGCTTTCAGAGACTAGATCCTGTCCTACCTCATTCCCAAGAAACCATGCCATTAAGACCTCTGCTTGCCACCCCAAGGGGAAAAGCAGAAAAGACAAAAAAGCCTAAAACTATGGGGAATAGTAATCTGTGGTACTCTGAGAGGGAAAGGACTTTCCTCTGAGTAGAATGTGCCTCTGGAATGCTGGGTCCCCTGACATCCTCAGAGGGGTCAAACAATGATTACAAATTGGGAATTATCTGCGTTCTCCCTACAATAGATCTGTCATTACACTGTAGGGTGGGAATATGCTGTATAAGAGAGGGCAGAGCATACTTACCTCTAGAGGAGAGGGGGAGGCTGGCCCTCAGGTGAGAAGGGGGATTGTCTGGGCCAGCCCTAACCCCCAAGCACCTGCACAGCATAAAAGTTCCATAACTTTCAGAGGATGCTGTAGCAAGTTCTGCTAAATCCAGGAATGTTTCTGACAGCCCCTGCTCTGCTTGCCTTGGCCCAGGATCCCTCCTCACAAGCTGAGATTACATCTAAATGCAGCATTCGCTAAATCTATTCAATCTATAAGTTAGGTCATTTCATTGACTTTCAGAGTCACCTAAAGAGACCTGGAATTGAAGACCAAGGACCAGGATTTGAACCTGGCTATTCTATTTTCCTAGCTATTTGCCTGGACCAGCCCCTTTCCTTGTGTGGATATCATTTTCCCACTCTGAAGAATAAATACCAATTAGTCTGGCTCCCCATTACTATAGATCCTGGAGTGTTCTTGCCCACAGAGCTCCAGCCAGCAGCCTTGGTGGGACAAGCTAGTAGGGAAGACCACAGCTCAAATGCTCCTTCTTCCAGAAGTTCATCTATTTTAGGGATTTAAGGAAGATTCTCCCTTCATCCATCCCAGACCCACAATACTCCTAGGACTGTCCCTTCTCCTCTTCTCCCTCTTGTCTAAAAGGAAAACCAGATTTTAATTTCTCATTAATACACTCAACACCATAATGAAAAAGTTGGCTTCTGGCTGAAGTCGATTCCTTTGTTTATTTATTCTACATGTTGATACAATTTTAATATTCATTTTCTGATATTTTGCACTCCATTCTCCCTCTCTCTTCCCCAAGATGGTAAGTAGTATGACATGTGCTGTCCACGGGTTATCATTCAATACACATTTCCATGTTCATTATGTTGTGAAAGAAGACACATATTGCTTATATGAGAAAAACCTTCTTGGAGGAAATAAAGTGAAGAGTGACATGCTTGAATCTGCATTCATATTCTGTCACTTCCTTGTATGTTGATGGAAAGCCTTGTTCATGATGAATCTCTTGGAGCTGTCCTGGATTCTTGCCTTGTTGATAATAGTTATGTTATTCTCAGTTGATCATCACCATTATTGCTGTTATTGTGTTCAATAGTCTCCTGGTTCTGCTCCACTCACTTTGCATCATTTCATCTAAATAGTTCCAGGGTTTTTTAGGGATCATCATATTCTTCATTTCTAATGGCACAATAATATTCCATTTGAAAATATCAGAACAAAAGAATCTTGAGATTAAAAATATAGTCAAAGCTAATTTTGAAGAAAATGGTGAAAGCAAGATTCAATTGCAAAGGCAATTTTCTTGTTGTGGTTATATTAAAATTCACAAGATTGATAAGTGCTGAAAACTTCAAAGAATTGATTTGGATTAAAAAACTAGAATGCAAAAGGCAGGAAACAAACTTAATTTAGCTCTTTCTCAAAAGAAAAGCATCCTCCTAGCTTCCCAAATCTTCAGAGTGACTTAAGTATCTAAAAGTAGGTCAATGGATGATGGTTTAGGGCCAGTATCAGAAGGATTACAGGGTTTGGGAAGGCCAACAGGATAAAGCATACAACATACCAAATGCTTGAAAAGTATGTTCCTATATACCTATAGGATTGGTTATTTTATATGACTTTAAAGGTTTAAATAGATTCTACTGGCTGTGGTGTATAAGTTCAAAACTATTATTTGTATAGTGTTTAGAAACCCTGAATTAAAGCAAATGACTGTTGCACTGCAAGCTAAATTGGATAAAATGGAGGAATGTTGTTGTGATGGTGTTAAGCATAACAATGTTAATGAAAGTGGTCAGCAAGCTTAAGAGGGGGTGCTGAAACATCCCAACATCCCTCTAAGCTTAATAGGGAAACTGAAGCATTGAATGACAAGGCTGCTTCCTTGTTTCCTTTGTGAGATTTGACCTATTTAACACTAGATGTAGGGGATGTGCATGTAAGAACACACAAGCATTTTTCCTCAACTGATTTAGATTCAATTAACACCTCATTTTTACAATGATCCCCACAAAATCATCAAGGTATTTAAAAGGGCTATTAAAATTTTTGATCCTGATTTCTCTGACTTTTCACTATTGATGGAAGAATTGCTAACTAGAAGGGAAAGAGGGCAATCCATTGAGGAAACACATAAAAATGCTGCTTTGACCCCATGGCATGTTAATTTCTAAGAACTTAATTTAAACTCAGTAGAAAACTACAGATTTCTTAATCAAGCTAGGGATTTCGTCAATTTTTTGTTTTAGGTTTTCAAATTTCATCCATGTGCTTGGTCTGTCAGAACAAGTCCTCATTGCTATTAATAATGCCTCTCTATACTGACATAATCTTGTGTAATCCTGTTCATTATTGAAGTTCCATTTTGGGTCATTTCATGGCCAATTAATTGCTTTCCTTCCTTGGGCCTGAATAACGAGAGAGATAATCTTATTTTCCTCTGTTAAAAAGGCTTGCAAAAAAAAAAAAAGGCTTGCAGTAGGTTTTCAATATCCACCCATGCAGGGTCATATGTGCAAAAGATACCCTCTAGTTCTCTGATTATCACCATTGGTTTGTCTTCAAAAGATGGATTGTCTTGTTTGAATCTTTCAGTATCTTGGGAGGTGAATGGTAAATTGTACCTAAGGGAAACTACATCCCCATTCTTATTAAAGGTGGATACTAACTTCAGGGGGTATATGGTTTCAGCTGGATTATTTTGTATTCCTGTCTGTAGGTTTGATGTTTGGTTTTCAATGGGATAGGTAAGGGAAGGGGGAGAAGTAGGTAAGCTGAGAGGGAAAGGTTCTGGGAAGGGAGGAACAGAGGGATAAGAGGTAGGTACAGAAGGGGTAGGGGGAGGAATAGATTTGGCAGGGGGAAAAGGGGCTGAGGCAGGGGCAGGAGGGGCAGAGGGTTAAAAGTTAGGGGCAGGGGGAGGAGAATATGAATGGATATAAGGCAGGGAGAGGAGGTATTGGGGTAGAGGCTGGGTGGGGGGAGATAGGTTGAGTGTGAGGAACAAGATTGTGTAGAGTAGGATGGGACAGAGATAGAATTGGCTCCAATAATGAGGAAGTTTGGAGAGATTTTTCTGGAGGATTTTTAAGTTTCTTCCAGTGTTTTTTATAGAACTTTTTATCTCCCATAAACTTTCATTTTGAGCTTTTAATTCAACTCAGAGTGCAAACAAATGATCATCCTTTTGCTTTTTCAGGTAGAATATGTAGAGTATCAAACCTATTTCACCAGCTAAAGAGAGATACCGTAAAATGTCCTCTGAACATATGAGTCATTTTAAACCCAAAAGAGACAATGGTTGTCCAACTTGGGTTATGCTGGTAAAATCCATGTNGGGTTAAAAGTTAGGGGCAGGGGAAGGAGAATATGAATGGATATAAGGCAGGGAGAGGAGGTATTGGGGTAGAGGCTGGGGTGGGGGGAAATAGGTTGAGTGTGAGGAACAAGATTGTGTAGAGTAGGATGGGACAGAGATAGAATTGGCTCCAATAATGAGGAAGTTTGGAGAGATTTTTCTGGAGGATTTTTAAGTTTCTTCCAGTGTTTTTTATAGAACTTTTTATCTCCCATAAACTTTCATTTTGAGCTTTTAATTCAACTCAGAGTGCAAACAAATGATCATCCTTTTGCTTTTTCAGGTAGAATATGTAGAGTATCAAACCTATTTCACCAGCTAAAGAGAGATACCGTAAAATGTCCTCTGAACATATGAGTCATTTTAAACCCAAAAGAGACAATGGTTGTCCAACTTGGGTTATGCTGGTAAAATCCATGTTATCTGGTGTAATTTTTAAAATTTACTTATTAAATTCATTGTAATAGGCAAAAGGTCACTTTTCTGAGTGGTCCATTAGATAAAAATTCTAATGTATTTTTAAGGAGAAGGAAAAGATTTTAACTTACCTTCCCAGGTGATAATTGTACAACCAGCAACAGAAAAAGGCTGACTTGAGATAGTATCTCCTATTTCTTCTGGCTTCTCCTCTTTTATCCTTATTGCAAATAGAGGAAAGGTAATATATTTAATTGCATGTAATCCTCATGTCAAATCCTACTTGATTTCAGGGCTGGTCAAATTTTCCTTGTTAAGGGCATACAGTTTGCATATCATATATCCTTACCCTATGTAAAAGGGTAGGGAAATCCCTGGGATATTGAAATAAATAAATGGTCAGGTGGTTTTGAAGTGGTTTACCTCAGAAAGTGAGTCCAGACACCCAGAAGTTCAAATTAGTGGATCTTACCTAAATAGCCAGGGCAGTTTCCTAGTGAAAGCTGCACTGGACTAAAAATTACAATGCAGTTTTTATAGGGTGCAGATATAAAGCAAATGTTCATAAATGAAACATAACCTTGATGAAGTAAGCAAACTTTATCATCTGGAAGCTATTTTGGTTATTAGCATGGGAACCAGGACTTTCTATCGTGTATCTTATCCTGGATCTGGACTGTGTTGCTTTGGTTCTGAGCTGACCTTCACAGGAAGGTTCATTTCTGATTTCTACTTTTCTCCAAAGAAAAATGGGTTTTCTGGTCAGTGACTTAGTTTACTTCACTTCAATCTCTCATTTTCTTGTGTGTGTGAGTCAAACTCTTGACTCATGTTTGGTGGCCCATGGGAGGGTAGTGGGACTGCATTCTATATCACCAAAGAATGGTTGGCGTAGAAACAACAGGTTTCTCCCAATGCCACACAGGAAATCCAGCCCCCTTCTATTTCGAAGTAACATCTCAGCCAGCATGATTGTTTTAAGAAATTAACAGAGGTTTCTAACTCAATGAGGTCTAGATCCATTTGATGAGAGAGTGAAAATGTTGACTGCCTTGAGTCAGGGCAGTAGGACCTAGGGCTTTAGTACTTCCCACCCCCAGCCCTATGGTGCTGAACAAGACCAGGGATGTGTTCATCAGTGTTTTTTACACTGTCTTTGGGGAAAGGCAAAGTGGAGGCACTTTCCAACACCAGGCCTTCAGGGGATCAACTTGAGAGGCTATAATAATGCTGAAACAGTGAGGGCAAGAAATGGAAGGCTGAGGTCTGCCTCAGAAGTCACAAACAGGTGCCATTAACCTGCAAGTCCCCAAGGGTGAAGATAGGCTCATATCCCCTTTTACACAGGGTTTTGGCCTCAATGTCTGTGATGAAGTCAACACACAGAGCGTGGGGAGGGTTTGAGTCACTCACAGATCCCTGGATCCCAATACCAAAGCAATAAGAAGGTTGAGAGTTCAAACAGAGGCAGCAGTCAGATGTTTTGGGGGTGGGGGGGTGAGGGATTAGCTGAAGAGTATATTTTCCTTGTACCAGTCTCCTTGGTGATTTGCTGGCTCCTCTGTTCTTCTCTTGATTCTTTCCCCCTTCTTTGTAACATTGTCACATGTTTGGCTATTGTCGTACATCTTGTTGGACGGGTCTCTGGTCCAGATACTGGAATGTGTGAATTGTGTTGCTTTGTCAGTTGTGTTAATCAATTGAGTGTGGGTTTATGTTTTATGCACTTTCTTAGATTTCTGTCTCTTGATCATTGATTTGTTCTTCTTGTTCTAATTGATTTGGATGTTCTGTGATTTGTTTTTCTTTCTTTACATGACTAGTGTATATGTGTGAATTCTCTGTAACTTGGCTTTACAGTTCTCAGATGATGGTCTCTGTGTTCCTTATATACACTCTTCTTGAAACCTTTTGCCTTGATGTAACTTGGGTTTGTGGATTCAATATCCATGTGCATACAGGTTTTCTTTGGAGGTATAACATTCTCCATCATTGGAACTAGAAATCCAGTGTTGCTCAGATCCCACCCATCTGCTGTGCCATCCTTGCTACAGTCTACTCCACATTTCATTGGCAGTCTTTCTCTGTTTTTGTTTTTCTTGTGTGCTCTGCACTTTTGATGGATCATTAGTCTATTCTATGTATGGAACGTAGCCACTGACATCATTCTTCAATACCTATGTCTGGTTTACTGAGTATAGTATAGGTCAGTCTTGATATAGGCTTTTTAATTGCTCTTCACAATCAGAACTTGCGTCATCGGAGTCTATAAAACAGGGTAGTTTCATGATGGTTTGCTATAATCTGTGTCTAATTGCTTCAATGTCCATATCTGCTAAGTCATTTTCTGGTAGCATGCTTGTCATGTGTAGTTCATTGCTTTCTGTTCTTTGATTGACTTGGCTCAAGGGTGCAATTGTTTCTGTAGTTGTAGACCCAATGCTTTTGCTATTTTTGGAGATATTTTGAGGACACTTTTTATAACACCTGTGTCAATTAGTGCAGGATATATTTTGTTTCCAACCCTAATCATTACATGTAGTTCCTTGTTTTCATTCTCTTGCTGAACTTGTACCACTGGGGCTGTTGTTTCTATGGTATCCAAGTATTTCCCTTGTACTATATCCATCCCAGTCTGTTCCCCTCCCACAATGTTTTCTTCCTCTTTGAATGTTACTTCCCCTTGCCTTGTGTGATTTATTATTGTCTTTTTGTATGACCACTGTCCCACGTGGTAGTGTGGATTGGTACATATGTGTTTTGCCTTGTGCTGTCACGATTAGTTGTAATGTTACCATTTGATTTTGTTTCTATTATGGGTTTTGGGTAAGGAAAAGATTCATTTGCTTCCTTGATCATTTCTTCTTGAGATTCATTCTGGTTTGATTCAAGGAACCTTTGTCTGTGATTAAAGGTTTCCTTGCATTGCTCTTTTGTTTCTTCGCAGTTTGCATTAGCAAGATTGAATTCAGGTAGTGTTGATGGATACATCAGTAAACAACAAAGATTTTGTATTGGTATTGTTTCCCTCTATTGCTACTTTTGCTTTTGTATGTGTGTTCTCTTTTTCCTTTCATTCTCTCCTGCTTCTGCATGAGTTTGTTTGTTTGCTTGCTCTTGGGATTTCTTTAATCTATTTGATCTTTCTGCATGCTTTTCTGTGTGTTTATAAGCTGAAAGGATTGATATTCTTGAGACACAACTTATCCTGGGAGATGCTGCAGGAATGAATTCTCTGCTTTTTGGGTTTAGCTTTGAAGTTACCATGATTTCCCAATAACTCATTTCCATTATCACTTTTCCTTTTATCTTGGCGGTGTTTGCTTGTTTGCATGTCTAAAGATCTTTTTCTAATCTTTCCTTCCCAATCCCATGTGTAAAGATTTGCTTTGCTTTGTCTAGTTCTTTAGCAGTTTGTGTTTTAAGTTGATCAGAACATCCACATGATTTTGTTTCTATAGGTTTTGCTCTTGTGGTAAATTGTCTATCAGTGTGATTTGATTTTGCATGTCTGTAGATTCTTTGACTGTGTATGTTAATAATTTGAGGTTTGTTTTTGCTTCTTCTTGTGTATTGAATTGATTTATGTCTTTGCTTTTGCTTTTTCCCATAAGAATATCTCTTGTGCTGTCTTTCCATGCTTTTGTAAGTGCAAGTATGTCTGTTTGTATTCTGCTTTGATTTTTTTCTGTTCTTTGTTATTTTTGTCCCATAAATTTCATTTTTTATATCTTCCAGATCTTTGACTAATTACATCTCCTCTTCTAGTCTGCCTTTACATTCATTCTCTGTTCTACCATCCCCATTTTCTATTTTTGTGTCCCGACTTTTCTCTATTTGGCTTCTTGTCCCTTTCTCATCTTTGCACTCTTTTTCTATTGCTTTGAGTGCTTATATTGGTTCCTGGTTTCATGCACTGGCTTCAGTTCCAGAAAATCTTGGCCTGTCACCTTGTGAAATATACCCTTCCATGGTCTTAACGTCAAGTGCTGTGTTATTTGTATTTCTTGAAACCCCACAATCATGATTGCAGCATCTGTCATTTTTCTTTGAATATGCATTGTTTTGGCTGTATTTTGAGTTGGTGTAAGTATTTGTATAGTTTCTTCTATTGTTATTACTATTAGAGAGTTATTAAAGTTAATTTGTTGCTTGTAATAACAATTTCTCACAAGATGGCCTGGTTTCCCACAAAGAAAACATTTTCTTGTATCAGCATTTTGTCTTGGCTGATGCTGGGTCTTAGTGATGTTATTTCTGGCCTGCAATGTGGCTAAGTTTTTTATCTCTTCTATTTCCTTATGTTTGGTTGTTGATTTTGCTTCCTTTAATTGCCTTTTGAGATCAATAATTGTTTCATCCTTAGTCTTTTCAGTTTGCCTATCTTTGTCAATTATCTCCTGTGACCCAAAATGGACGTAAGTAGATATTTTTCTCAAATCTTTTAGGGGTAGCTCCTCCCACCCCAGGCAATGCAATTGGAAATATGGTTTTGTGGGTTAGCTGCTCCCTTTTACAAACTGTCTGCAGATGTGCTGCAGATTTGTCTCAGCCAGATCCCTGAACCCCAAAATTAATTCTTCGGCCTTGAGTAATCTATCTAGGAAGATACTAGGATGTTCCCCTAACTTTTGCTTTAATGCCTCAGAACTGACCCCAGGCATTTGGCCCCTTTGCAAAATTGGACATCATTTCAGTCAAAACCTCCCTGCAGCATTTTAAGAATGGATGGTTAAGAGGATTAGACAATTCCAGATCAGAGTAATGTTCTGGCCATGATGTAAGTCTACTATTAGTTCTTGTTTCCTGTATGAATTGCTGTGTTTGTGTGGGTGCAAATAATTCCTCTAATAAAATTTCTATGTCCCAGTAAGAAGGATCATAAAGTCTTATGGCTCTTTTCCATTCTTTTAAGCACTTTTTTAGATTTTCATTGGAATCTGGCATTCTGTTTTTTAAACTCTCAAGGTCACTACTTGTGAAGGGTCTATGGGTCTTTAAATGTACTATTCTCTGGTCTTTTTGAAGGATGGACATGTCCTGTATGAGGAGTATAGGAATTGAGGCTTCTGCTCCTTTAACTGTATTGTGGCTATTGCTTTCAGTGCCCTGCTTGTCAGTTTCTTTTGTCTCTACTAGTTGCATTATTTTTTCTTGCTCTTTTGCCTTTTCCCCAAACTTTGTCATCTCATCTTGTATCATCTTTACTAACTCAAGTTTCAAAGTTGCCAAGGAGCAGAAGTAATTAGCTTGTTAAGAGCTCTGCAAATAGCTAAGGACAAGAAAGTTAACATCTACACTGACAGCAGCTGATTTGGAAGAGGATAGAGTCTTTATGAGTTGTGAAGGAAGATGAATTACTCACCATTTTGAACTGTTATTTAACCCGGCTGTGAGCAATTGCCGGGGATCCTTTGGGGCTCATTCAATAGATAACATTCCCCCCCAACTTCTCATCCCTGATTTATCCATATTGGGGAACTTCCTTTTGTGTAACAACCCCGAGCGTGTAAGGGTTAAGTTTAGTGGTTGGACTTAAATTATGTGAAATAACATGGTCACTGGTGTTATTATATCTCAAGTCAGAAGTTTATTTATAAAATAGAGTGGGAAACAATGAGGTAGAGAAATGTGAGAGAGATTAGAGAAGATAACTATATTAGTCCTCAGCCAGGAGAACTGGTAGTGAGCAACTATGAGGCCTCCTCCAAAATGGAAGCTAGTCTTTTAAGGAAGTAGGAAAGTAGTCAGCCCATTTCACTCACTCAACAAAGTAGTCCCGGAGTCAGAATCCAAGGTTGATGCCACGATCCAAGCTGTAGTCTCCAGTGAAGTTCCCTTGAAGACTATCTCCAGAAGACACTCTTCAATAGTCAACTTCACTAGACTGCTCACTCAGAGATGTTCATGGCTTTTATGGTGATTTCCTATCCCTACCCTTTTTCATGGGGGCCAATCACAGTTTCCAAATTGTCCAAGTTCTCACTTTTGGATTCATACCTTTCCGTGATCTCTTAAAAAGGTGGAGCTCTTTAAGTATTTTGCTGGCTTCTCACTGTAAGAGGGGGAAATGGGAATTATTATGGTTGGACTTGATATTTAAATTTTGTTCACTAGAAATCGATGAACTCGATTTCAAAATAAAAGAGACCCAAGTCAGGATGACTTTTATGGTAGTTTATTTACAATTAGGAAGGTTGAAGGTAGAGAAAATGAGAGAGAAACTCTGGCCCAGACCAGAGGCCTGAACCAGATAGGGATTCAGAGGCCTAAGCAGAGGGGGCACAAATGTTAATTAAACAAGGCTTCTAGCCACAAGGCCTCCTCTAAGAAGAGAGGCCTCCTTGAGGCTAGAGCCTCCAGAAATGCCAAGGGAAGAGAAAGAGAGTCAACCTAATTTACCCATGTGATAATTCAAAGGGAAGCAGTCTGAGGTCTCACCTAAGCTCCTTCAACACCAAGTTCAAAGCACCAAAAGCCCCACACAGGAAGTTACCATCATATTTAAAAGATAGCAGCTTTTGTCACTTCCTGAGTCCACTTCCAGTTTCATGTGGACAAATGGCAGCCTCAACACTGTTTTGGACTGCCTAGGGGGCAGTCATTTGTTTTTGATTTGTCATGTACTATCACATGTGGGTCACAGACCTCCCCCTCCCTTAATTCTAAGTTGGGTGGGGTGACATTATTTCTGATGGTTAAAGTCTAAAGAATGAATGAGGATGAGCTAATCACCTAGCATCAAGTAAAGTGTGAATTCACTAAATGATTTGTGAGCTCCTCTAGTAGTTCAAGCTTGTGTTGATTCAATCAAAATGTAGACAAAGGAGAGCTAATCTTGTCCTCACAATCTAGTGAGGTACTAAGTAGGGGCACTTAAGTTGTCAAAGTTTTAACTTCAACTTAGGCAAAGAGAACAAAGGATTCCCTTTACAAATGTGAACTCAAAAAGAACCAAGAATTCCCTTTAGATAATTTGATTCTCTTTTTTCTTTTTTAAAATTAGTTTAACCAATACTTTAACTATTTGATTCATTTTTTTTCAAAGAACAGTTCCTAGTCTTATTTATTGGTTCAATAGTTCTTTTACTTTCAATTTTATTGATTTCTTCTTTGATTTTTAGATTTCCAATTTAGTTTTTATGTGGGTTTTTAATTTGTTCTTTTTCTATGTTTTTTTTTAAGTTGTATGCCCAATTCACTGATCTCCTACCTCTCTATTTTTTTGATATAGGCCCTCAGGGATATAAATTTTCCTGTGAGTTCTGCTTTGGCTAAATCCCATAGATTTTGATATGTTGTCTCCTCGGTGTCATTCTCTTCAATGAAATTGGTAATTGTTTCTTTGATTTGTTCACCAAGACATGCTCAGGAATTGTATGAATACAAATACAAAACACTTTTCACATAAATAAAGCTAGATTTAAACCAGTGATTCCCAAAATAGGTGCCACCACCTCCTGGTGGGTGCTGCAGTGATCCAGGGGGGTGGTGATGGCCACAAGTGCATTTATCTTTCCTATTAATTACTATTAAAATTTTTAAAAATTAATTTCCCGGATAAGTAATATTTTTTCTGGAAAGGGGGCAGGAGGCCAAAAAATTTTGGGAACCACTGATATAAACAAATGGAAAAACATTGATTGCTCATGGGTAGGATGAGCTAATATAATAAAAATGACAATCCTACCTAAATTAATTTGTTTATTTAGTGCCATACCTATCAAATTACTGTGAAGAGTGAATCAATCAGCAACTTTTAAGTTACTAAGTATGAGAGTTCACAAGTCACTTGCTAGAGTGGGTGATAACTCCAGAGGTCAGTGCACCCCCTTGGTCAGTGCTAGGCAAATTGAAAAACTGCAATTGGCTCTTGTAAAAAGGGGGAGAAACAGGAAGTGACCTCAAGAAAACTGCTTTAAAAAGGCCAGCTCGAGGATCCAGTTACTCTTTCTGCATTGGTGAACAGGACTGGTGGAGGAAACTCTTTCCCTGTTTCCTGCATTGGCTTGTGGTGTTGAGTAGAGTGATTCCTTCCTTGATTCTTCAGTGAGGAGACCCTCTCTGTTTGTTGGTGCTTTGATGGGATATTCCCTTCAGGATGAGTACTGGTGAGCTTCTTGGTAATCTTAGCCATATCCAGTCTTTAGCATATCCCAAATCTTTGGATTTCAGCTTCCTAATTAGGTCTTTTAGTTGGACCCTAAAGGCAACAGAGAAGGCCATTTGCTTGTCAAAAATGATCTTTTATTTCTAATTATTTCTAAGAATCTGTCCCTCTATTAATTACTAATTCCTCTGAGAAAGTTTGCATGTTTAGACTCTACTTTCTGAAATGCTTTTACTATTACAAATTCATTATTGATGTACATTTTCAGTTAATTTGTAGAAACAAATAAAAGTTATTTTTCTTTTTCTACATTTCACATTTCCCTGCATTTTCTTGAAAAATATCCTCAATATCTTGGTAAGTCAAATGGTATTTTCTTTTTTTTTTAAACCCTTTATCTTGGAATCAAGTATTGGTTCTAAGACAGAAGAGGTGGGCTAGGTAATTTGGCTGAAATGACTTGCCCATGTTACACAGCCAGGGAATATCTGAGGCCAGATTTGAACCATGACCTCCCATCTGTAAACCAGACTGACTATGTCTCTTGCTTCACAACATGATGAAGAGGTAAATATGAATCATATGAAAATATATGTTCAACATATATCATAATATCTATCATGAGGAGTATTAATATTAAAAATAATAAAGGCTGATATAATAATATATATTAGTATTTTAATTAAAGCCATGCTGATAGATAAAGTTATTAGACCACGCACTTGTAAGCATTCAAAACTTGCCGCCTCCATTTTGTCTCCTTTCTCCTCCTCCGAGTCTGCTAGCCAAGAGTGCGAGCCTCCCTCCTAACTCAGGAGATTATAAACTCCTCTCTGCGTCGACGTAGGCCTCCCCACGCCCAAAGAACCGGAAACAGAAACCCGTTGGACGACGGGAAATGTAGTTTGATACATTTCCCAAATTTCACTTTTACAGGAGAGGTATAAGGAAGTAAACCATAGAAATTAACAAATAGGAAAGGATGGAGAAGAGACAAGGGAGGAAACCAAAAAAAGGCAGGGAAGGAAAAATAAGAGAGGGATTAAAGAAAGGATAGGGACAGGGGTGGTAAGAGAGAGGAAAAACTGATTTCTGAGGAGGAATAAGATAAAAAGAGAGCCAAAGAAGGAAAAGTAATAGGGGAAAATAGAATGGAGAGAAATATTAATAATCAACTTTTTGAATGTGAGTGGGATGAATTCATCCATAAAATGGAAAATTCATAGCAGATGGATCAAAAACCTAAACTCAGTTATATGTGCCTGTAAATGCTCCCAAAGGTGGGGAGGGCAGGATGGGGCCCAAGAGTACCCCAGGTAAGGGCTGGGGAAAAAAGAGTCAAGTCAAAGTTTGGGGTTGGAAGGGCCCCAATTGCTGGTGATAATAGAGTGCAATTTATTGAATGAATACACAAGCTTATATAGACAAAAACCACAAGGAGACTTTCTCATGGAAATTCAAGCAACTTTCCCATAACAAGGGTTAGCCTTGAGCAAAGCACTATAGGTGGGGGGAAATGCAGGAAGATAACAGTAACTGAGAAAGGGGAAATACTGTAAATATTTTTTGCAAGAAGCCATCTTGGGCAAACAGTTGCCAGTTGATAGTTCATATCTTGGAATTTCCAGAGCTGGCATGAGCTGGAATGAGACTGGAAAAGACCATTAGAGAAACCCCTATAAATAGGAGAGCAACCCTAATCTAAGGGACTCAATATTGAGTTATTGGTGGGTGTATAGGGTGGTAGAAAAATCTCTCTGGCCAAATCTAGAAGCTGCACCATAACCTTGTATTAGCTGGTCCTATCTAGGGTCAGTTGCTTAAGTCTGATGATCTCATAGTCTGCTATCAACTATTATTTATGACCATCAATCAAATCATTTCAACAATAACATCAAGATACTGTGTTAGTTAAAATCACCTGGGGTTCTATTTGGAAGGATTGAACCTCAATATAGTGTTTGACAAACTTCTGTGGACCTGTGGGGGTCCTTAAAACTACATTTCCCGTGGTCCAACAGGTTTCATGGGTTTCCTGTTTTGGATGACGTATTAAAGGTGAGGGACTATTTTAAGTAGGGGGTAGTGACTTGGAACTTCCTCTTTAGTTACCTGAGCTCGAGGAGAGAGGAAGGTAAAATGGATGAGGTGAGGTTGGAATAGGTTTTTCTTACAGGCGCGTGATCAGTTTATCTCTATCAGCATGGCTTTTATTAAAATACTATTCTTCCTTTTGATCTTGGCCCTCATTTTTAATCATAACAATACCATCACTGAAGATCAATCATCAAGTTCAAATCTATCACTTCTCACTTAAAGCTTGGTCTAGGTTACCAAGTCAACAGCTGTGTCAAGTTTCCATTTGAGGCTTCCCCTCTGGGGAAGGTCAGAAGGCTTACCAACTAGTTTAGTTCAGTTTATCCTCAACCTTTTTCCTAACCCAACTTCCCTCAGTCCTTATTCATCCTTGAGCTATCCCAGTTAAAGTTAATTAAATTAGTTTACCTGAATATCCAAGATCTGTCTTCTGGCTTGTTCCTCCAACTGGAAGAAGAAACTCACTGGTTTGCCAGTTAGACTGGCACTCTGCTTAAATCAGTTTTCATAGGCAGATACCAACTCCTGCCTGTGACTAATCTCAAAGCTTTCAAGACCATCTATGCAATCACAGTCAGAACAGTACAATCAATTTCATCAAGAAGGCACTGAGTTATTTAACATGGAGGATTTAGTTAGCTGATCCTAATCGTCAGCTGAGAATCTCAGTACCCACTTTTACTGGCCTATTGTAAGGAGGGATGCTGTCCAGCTGCTGATTTACCAGAGCAGCTTGTGAATATTTCCCCCGCCTTACAATACCAAGAGTTGGGTAAACATACTTTTCTGCCTGGGAAAAGATTAATGCCTTAATCAGCAACTCTTAGAGAAATGTGGAAACTGAGGGAATCAGCTATTTTGTTGTTGGGAAATGTGGAAACTGAGAAGTGTCAGGCCTTAGTCAGGCCCTGGACCTCACCTAACATCAGGGGTCAACAGACCTTTGCCTTTTCAGACCCTGAAACCTCAGTCCCTGACATCTCCTCCCTTTTTATTTATATCAAATGAATAGAATAGATGAACCTGAAGGGGGCAGCAATCAGTCACAGCAGACAAGGGTTAACTAAGTGAAATACGGGAAATGAGCACGATATCTAGATGCAAAAAAATTTGGGGTAGAATGTATCATTGAGGGAATAGGGGAATATCTAATTTTGTCTGGGCATTTATGTCTGCTTCTAGATAAGGAAACTTTGTATGCTGAGACGGGGAAATGTTTATGTTCCGACCTTTGTCTAGTTTCCTAGAGTCTCTGTCATCTCCCCCCTTTTTATTTGTTTAAGCTGTAACTTAAGGTTATGGGTGGCAATTTGTATGGCCCATCGTGTACGTGCTAATTTGTGTTGGAGCTGCTGAATACCAAAATATGAGCAGGCTGACTTACAATGATAAGAGCTGAGGTGTTAAGATTTACAATACTTGGATGCTGTGTGATACAAATTACACTCAAGTTATAGTTTGAGCATGAATAATGGAAAGAACTATTACCAATCCCACTGTGGTGGACTGAACTAAAGGTTGTACATAAGAAGACGAGAGATTGAGTGAGGAGGGGGAGCAGGGAAGGCCCAAGTGACAGCTTGCACAAAGGGAGGGTTAGGCATATGTGCCCAGTAAGGCTCTCCTTTTGCAGAAGTAACAGAAGAAGGTTGATAGCTATAAACAGGGCAGCTGGCTTTTCGGCAGGCAGGGCAGGTGGTAAAGTAGCCTCTGCTGAGGCAACAAGGCATTTGCTCCGTCCCCATGTTGGTCAGTGGGCTCTGGTAGTTCCCTGGGCTCAGGATCACCACTGGGGGTGGAGCTGTCGCACTCTTTGTGTCAGATCAAGCAGGTGATCACGATGGTTGGGGGTTGGAGTCATGGTGGAGTCGGATGAGCTGCTCCGGTACCCAAACAGGAAACATACAAACAGATCCTCTTCCCCTTGGGGCAGGAGGCTGCCGTGTGTTAGTAATGGCATCTGAGTTCATGGGATTTGTGACAAAAAATTCTACCCAATAATGAATAATACTCCAATTCTAATCATTATATTTTGAAAATGAAACACTTGAATGTTCACATAAGCTAGCAATTGCTAAAATAATTAACTCATATGAATGGGAGCTTATGTCACTGACTTTCTGCATAGAAGCTTTAATTATAAACAGGTCACTGTAATGGTGAAAAATTATCCGATTAAAGTTAGCATTATCCTACTTAGGATAGTATATTTTAGTGCTCTCGAAGAATCCTGCTTGCTGCAGCAGGAAAAGGGAGGGGTGATGAGACTGGTTCACTTAAAAAAATAAGAATAAAATCTACAATAGTAGTTTTAAAATCATAGGAAATTTGTTTTCAAAAATAGACGTGGTGGAGGGGCAGCTGGGTAGCTCAGTGGATTGAGAGTCAGGCCTAGAGACAGGAGGTCCTGGGTTCAAATCCAGCCTCAGACACTTCCCAGCTGTGTGACCCTGGACAAGTCACTTGACCCCCATTGCCCACCCTTACCACTCTTCCACCTATGAGCCAACATGCAGAAGTTAAGGGTTAAAAAAAAATTCATCAAAAATAGACGTGAGTTCCCATACATAAAGGCGAATAATGGAATCTTTTTTCCAATAACCAATGAAATTATTTATAATCAAAGGATCTGCTTCTGCTTGTCAGCCAACATTTGTTTACTTAATGCTGCTGGGAAGAGAAAAGAAGGGAGGGGAGAAGGGTCTCTGAGTGAGTCATCAAGCTTGCTTTCTATCAATTTTAGCCTCACAAACAATATCCTATGAGGGGCAAATAGACTAAACTCTTCAAAATGTAATCCTAAATTTATATCATGAACGTATTATGGTTCACACAGAAGCATTTTCAGGGAAAAGTGACATTATTTCTGATATATTCATATTAGCATCCAATGCAGTTCATCCAATTATTATTCATAAATCATTGCATGACTAATTTAGTTTAACTAACTCCAACATATTAGCTGTTGTATCTCTAAAAGAAGAATATTCTTTGACCCGAATCTCTTAAAATTCTGAGCTTATAGTTTGGAATCTGAAGTTACACCAATAAATATATCTAGTCTGAGCAACGTTTTGTGCGGTTTCACCAAAAAAAAAAAATCTTTATTCCTGGATGTTACTGGGAAAGCTCCTATTTTTACTTAGTGACAGTATACGCAGATTACAGCTTTTGAATATGCTGACAAATAAACTCCTCAAATTCTGGGCCTTCTACATCTATATGCCATTTTCTTAAAAATGTTACTTTTAACGTTGGTTACGTTATATATCTTAATACCGGATTCAAATTTATTCCAGCTGCCAACTAACATCTTGGGGCTTTCAAGTTATATTTCTAAAGTTTATACAAGGCAGCTGACAACTTTTATAATTATAAGCACTCTGTTCTCCTTCTTGGGTGAGGAAGGGGTTAAATTATTTTTGAAACGCTTCCAAGGCCAAAGCAGTCATTCTGAGAGCCGGGAGGCTTGTGATACCTTTCCAGGCCCTTTTAACTCTTTAGTTACTATGCTTATAAAATGTGCATGATTATTTAAAAACCTGGATAATTAGTCACTTCCAATAAATATGTTATATTAAAAGGAGGTCACTAATATCTATTTGATGGATATGCAGATGATGTACAGAGAGGATAGGATGGCACTTCTCCTTTATAACAGTTGCCCAGGCAGGATCCTTTAGGTCAAAGTGGTTTATCCCTTCAGGACCCACCTGGGGTTAATTGATATATTAATTATTGGGTTCTTCAGCTGAGGTAACGTTGGTCATCTGACTGCGTGACTCCCTTCCCAAATAAGCTTTGGAAACCAATTCAGGAAGGGACTTTAAACTTTGAATATTTTTGATACAGAAGGATAATGGTGTGGGATAGAGGTAACGGGAGACCCTACTTTAAATTGACACTAATGAATCTCTAACTGCAGGCAAATGAAGGAATCACGATGAGAGCTTCCTCTGGTCCAGCCTGGCCAGGGCTCAACCAGAGCGGGCAAACTGCTATGAAATCCTCAGCTTCTTCTTCAACAGATCTTAAGCCTTAACAGTTGAGATATCTCCACCCTTTCTACCCTCTTCTTCTTCTCCTGCCCACTTCCTGGATCCCTCCTGGGCTCTGGGAAGCCTAGATAACTAAGATGGTGAACTTCCTAATATCTACGGGCAGCAGACACAGAGATGGTGGCCAAGTACAGATTGATGACGGTACAGGAAACACAGGAGGAGCTTGCAGGATTGTGTTTGCAAGTCTCTATTTCCCCAAAGACCAGGATCCACACTGATCTCCAGCCTCAGGGACAGGTAAAGACCCCAGAACCTCTGTCAGGGTTCTCAACTGCCCCTCCTGAGTCCGCATGCCTCTCTGGGAACATTCTATCCAACTGACTTATCTGTCAATCATTGAGTGGACTTCGAGCTCCCAGAGATTCAATATAACAATATTAATTTTAAAACTTCACAACTTCCAAATTAACTCTGATTAAAGTCCCTAGCAATGTTTCACTAATACCAATTTTCCTTTCAAACCTCTGCTCAAAGCAGAATAAAAGCTCTAATCTTCTCTCTTTATACTTTAGGACAATGATGGGCGAACTACAGCCAGCAGGCCAGACGTGGCCCTCTGAAATGTTCTATCCAGCCGCATGACATTATTCCTAATCTGACAAATACAATGAGTAGGATACAGTACAATGAAACTTTGAAAGAGTTGCCTTAGAAACAGACTGACAGATCAGCATTTCCTTTTCTTTGGCCCCCTCTTTATTTTATTTTATTTTTTAATAAACCCTCACCTTCTGTCTTGGAGTGAATACTGTGTATTGGCTCCAAGGCAGAAGAGTGGTAAGGGCTAGGCAATGGGGGGTCAAGTGACTTGCCCAGGGTCACACAGCTGGGAAGTGTCTGAGGCCGGATTTGAACCCAGGACCTCCCATCTCTAGGCCTGCCTGGCTCTCAATCCACTGAGCAATCCAGCTGTCCCCTGGTTCCCTGTTTAAAAAGTTTGCCCATCATTGCCTTAGAACATTTTTACATACCTGATTAAATATTTCTTTCATATTCTTGCATTCTTTATACCTTTTTCCACTAACTATTTTTCTCACATGTCATCTGGCTTCTCCTCTCAGCTTTTACTATAAATAGAGGAGAGGTGACGACTCTTTTGCCTGTATTTAATAACCTACTAGCAAGTCCTACTTGATTTCAGGACTGACAAAATTTCCTTTGCCAATTAATTATGTACAATTTGCATAAAAATTAATTTTTCTATACAGTACACTTTCATGCCTATTTGCATTCACTCAATATTGCATTGTAAGAAATTATATTTGAGTACTTGTTAATCCCTTCAATGCATACCACATATTTTAAAAATAACTTCTAAATGCCAATCAAGTACAACTCTGTAGTCGAAATACCAAATTCTAAATAGCTGTGTAAATTCACCTTACAGATCACCAAATTTAAACTCCTAAAATCTCAATGCTATCAAGCAATCAATTGTTGCTATCTAGAAACAGTACCTGTATTAAAAGAACATCTCGTTTAAAATCCAAAATTAAGTCTTAGGAAAAATTCTCCATGATACACTACAACCTTATCCTAATCGCATTGTATACTTCTAGATCTTAAGGTTACCAAGTAGCCAGGACAGCAATAAAAATTCCTTCTAGCAAATCTGGCCTCAGCCACTTCCCAGCTGGGTGACCCTGGGCAAGTCACTTGACCCCCATTGCCCACCCTTACCACTCTTCCACCTATGAGACAATACACCGAAAGTTAAGGGTTTAAAAAAAAAAAAAAGAAAAAAAATTCCCTCTAGGTATCAAGCTGGCTATAAATTCCATTCACACAGTTCTCAAATGCACCTTAATCATTCATTCTACTATTACCAATCCTGATGATCATAAACAAATCTCTAGCTAGAGCAGCGATTCCCAAAGTGGGCGCCACCGCCCCCTGGTGGGTGCTGCCGAGATCCAGGGTGTGGTGAAGGCCGCAGGGGCATTTTTCTTTCCTATTAAAATTTAAAAAAAAAAAATAATTTCCAGGGGTCTAAGTAATATTTTTTCTGGAAAGGGGGTGGGAGGCCAAAAAACATTTGGGAAACCCTGAGCTATAGCGATTGTGCAGAATGAAATTTAGCTGACATTTTCCA
This sequence comes from Gracilinanus agilis, assembly GCF_016433145.1. Lineage (NCBI taxonomy): Eukaryota > Metazoa > Chordata > Mammalia > Didelphimorphia > Didelphidae > Gracilinanus > Gracilinanus agilis. The sequence goes on along the minus strand of NC_058132.1, from coordinate 18,624,730 downwards.
TTTAACGGCTACACAATTATCACCATGAATTACACTGTATCGTAATAGCTCATGGCAATTTTCCAAAGTTACAGGTATCAATCTTTAACATTAAATCTAAGTGAATAGGGGCAGCTGGGTCGCTCAGTGGATGGAGAGTCAGGCCTAGAGACGGGAGGTCCTGGGTTCAAATTCGGCTTCAGACACTTCCCAGCTGTGTGACCCTGGGCAAGTCACTTGACCCCCATTGCCCACCCTCACCACTTTTCCACCTATAAGTCAATACACAGAAGTTAAGGGTTTAAAAAAAAAAGTAAAAAAAAAATCTAAATGAATAGCCAATGAGGGGACAAAATTCCCCTCTGCGCGTTACAAACGAATCTTTTTTCTTGTCTCCGAGGGCCCTTCCGAGATGAGGGAAAAGAACATCCGTGGAACCCGGCGTCAAGTTTAGAGGTCGGGATGAATTGCCTCCCTCCATGGAGGACTCGGGAGCGTATTTTGTGAACGCCCAAAGAGGAAGACCCCAAGACAAGCCCCCGTAAAGACCTTTAAAACAAATGAGCACATGCATATACTCGGGATCCTGCTAGCCAAATGCATCCATACTTACTCTGTGTAAAATAAAAGTCTCCCATCGGGAGTCTCAATGGAAAAAGTCCATCTTGCTTTGTTCCGAGTACTGTCTCTTTAAAAACTGGCACAGGGAAGCCTCCCGCTCCCCAGGGGAGAAAGCTTCCGGCGCGGCTGGCTGCTCTTCTAGCCCAAAGGAAGGAGCAGGGAGTGAGCCTGTCATCAGTCTAGTTTGACGGGAGAATTCTATCCTGCCCTCGAAGTGTGAATGAGGATTTTAAGGCTGAGAAACTTTGGCTCCACGAGCCTCGCGCGTAATCCATGACTGGGGCGAAGAGCCGCCTTTGGTCATAAGAAAGCGATTTTCTCCGGGTTTTACTTCCTTCCAAGGGTTCTCCCTTACCCGGGATTAGGATTTGGGACGCCTTAATCCCCTCCGCATAGCTCGGCACGGAAGCCTTCCTGGGTTAGCTGAGGGGAAGGGAGGGGAGGGGGAGAGATTTATGCTTCAACAGCTTCTTTAGATCTCCTAGCTGGTGGGTTGAAAAGAAGCGGGGCCGGCTCTCGGGAGGAGGCAGCATTAACTCTAGCAGATGGGCGGGAGAAGGGGTTTATCCCTTCTAGGCCTCCCCACCCCCCCCAAGTCACTCAAATGAATGCAGGTGGCGGGGCCAGTGAAAAACGGAGAAAGCAAGCACCGGAAGCGACAGGCGAGAAAACGCAGCTTACAAAATCGATCCACTCCCCAGTCTTTTCTCAAAGGCTTAAATATTTTTTTTGAGAATTCTATCCTGAAGTGGTAGCCATGAATGTAAGTTTAAAAATTAATATACGATACCTCCAAGTATTATGTTTAATAAAAAGTTATTGATAATAACTTGAAGGAAAGGAAAATAAAAAGCTAGAGTAAAGAGGGAGCCAACCGGGAGGAGACCCAGAGGGCGCAGTTACACACAACCTATTTACCAAACTTGAGGATGCAACTTGAATGAAGGGGAAAGGATTCTGGGAGATGGAGTCCAAGGGTTCAAGATTTCTAATTACACACCTCTCAATAATGCCCTTTCAGCCTAATCTTCATTATGGGATTCCTAGATCAATAAGCATGAACAGCTTTATAATTCTTAATGTATATTTCCATCTTGTTTAAAAAAAAAAGACATGGCTGATCTAGCAATGTGATATTCAGCCTGTTTCTCCATGTTCCTATCATGAAAGACAAAAATAAAGCCAGTCATGAGACCTTTAAGGGCCCCTAAGAGTACACATGTCTACTTTTTCCCTCCCCTATTATTTTTTCTCTATCTACTATCTTGATTCCATCAAAGGGTGGAATACATTATAACTTAATCCATTCAGGATCAATCCAATCCAATCCAACTTAATATCAAAACTAAGGTTAATCCTGAGATGCTAAAAATAGAAAAGGGGTACAGACTAGTGTTAAATTCACACACTGATCAGTCTTTCTGCAATGTGGGGAGGAAGAGGCCAGGACACCTGCAAATGGAATTTATTATGTAGATATGAAGAAAAGTAAGCTATACATATTAGAGATTTGTGATTTCATTTATGCACAATATTTTTTGTGCGTATGGAATGGCTTGCTTTATTTAGTTTTATAAAATTTTTTGTAAAAATTTTGTAAAATATTGTAAATTTGTAAATTTCTTGTAAAATTTTTTGTAAAAATTTTTTGTAAAAATTTTGTAAAATTTTGTAAAAAATTTGTAAAATAACAAGAAAGAGGATGGAGGGAGGTTTTGATCCCATTGACACAGAGTAGTCATGAGCAACATTAAGTGGTTATTCTTTATTATGTGGAAATGATAGGAATATATTTGCAACATGGAATTATTTCAGGATAGCGTACCAACAGTCTATCCCCAAAGGATCATTAGAAAGGTATATTTTAGTTGTTATATGAGGAATATACAGTTCTCATGGACCATCACAGAGGGCAGAGAATATAAGATTGCCACCCTACATCAGTAGACTAACTGAACAGAGCAGGCTCTGTAATGGGAAGTGCTACCAGCAAATGGCCTTGGGGAAAATTATGATTCTCTGTGATATTATTGGTCCATACAGATTCAGATGTGATAGAATTTAATCTAGTCTCATTTGAAGTGAGATGTGTTCTTCTTCTATTACAATAACTCTGATGTTTGAGTCTCTATAAGCAAATCAGGTCTTAAAACACACTTAATTGCTGCAATTCAGACAAGATATCTGAAAATAATAAAAGTTAGTTTGTTAGAGATAGATGTAAATTATTCTCTCCTGGTCTTCAATGCAATCAGTGTGGAATGCCAACGTGATCAAACCAACAAAGTGATCTTCTCTGAAAGATAATTTGGAAATTCATTCAGCAGAACTGATGTCATCCCACTGGCTGTTTTCTTTCTTGGTTTAAGTCCATAATATTACCTATGTTATTATTGTGTTTCTCAATGTTGTGCTATGAATTTGGGGAAACCGTTGTATAAGAAATATTCTTAAGAGGATGGTGCAATTGTATCACTGGAAAACTTCACTTCTCTTTTGCTATGGATGCTATAAGATTACTATGCTGTTAGAGGATATTATCATAATGTTAAAATCTATCAAGTCTATAATTGGATATGTTTTAAAAGAGAATAAGAATTAGTTGGTGGACAAAGAAAAAAGGAAACTTGTAAAATTTACTTATTTTCAAACTTGTCACATTCTTTGGGAATTTGCTTGGACAGTCATACAATTTTAGCAGAACTGCAAAGTGTAGTGGATAAAGTTGACACTAAAGTTGGGGATGCTCACTTAATCCTTGCTGAATGAGGAGACGTAGAAGGTGATTGATAGGAGAGGAATGAAAGGGATGGCTGAGTTTAGGGAAGGAATGGATAGGGTGTAAAAGTGAAATTTGGGAAATGTATCAAACTACATTTCCCGTGGTCCAACGGGTTTCCATTTCCGGTTTTTGGGCTTGGGAAGGCTTACGTCTTGATGCAGGGAAGGGTTTAAATCTCCTGGGTTAGGAGGAAGTGGTCTTTTTTGCCAGTAGGCTCGCTCTTTGGCGAGTAGGCACTTGGCTAGGAGGCAGTAATGGAGGCGGCAGTTTTGAATGCTTACAAGCGCGTGGTCTGATAACTTTATCTATCAACATGGCTTTAATTAAAATACTAATTTATATTATTATCACAGCCTTTATCATTTTTCATATTTACAAGGGCGATATTTTGGATGGTAAGGGAATGGGTGAGGTATTTAGGAGAGGCAGCTTAACAGACTAGACACTCAGGCTAGAGACAGAGGATACTGGGGGGAAATAGGCGGAACCCTTCAGGCAGGAAGGTAAGCACCAGGAGTAGGGCCAGTCAGAAATGGTTTAAATCTGCCTTGAGGGCTTTCTTATCAGTTTCTCAAGTCCCTCAAAGAAGGAGTCAAAAGGCTCTTCCCTGTCAATGAAACTGATGAGTTCAGGAGCTCAGGAGGAAGTCTCCAGCAATGACTTCCTCCCAAGATGGATGCTTCCAGTTCCCTCAGAAAATAAAAGAAGATAATTCCTTCCCTCTTCAACCTTTGCCTAATTTTTCAACACAATGATTCACCAGAGGGTTTGATTAGGTAAGAAGGGGATTTATTAATGTTCAAGGTTAGTCAGAAGGAGAGAAGGGTTTGGGGTTTCTGACAGCTGCTACAGAGAAACTCAAGATGGGGGAGGGTCACAGGAGTGGGTTGGACTGAAAGAGAGCCTGCTCTCTCAGCCAGGAAAGATTTGGCTGCGTTTAAAATAGAGTGTATACTAAATCAATAAGATAAGGGATAGTTTGATTCAAGGATGTCCTACCTGCCTATAGGGAAACTAAATCCACAAAGTCTATTCACTAAAACCCAAAATCTACCCTTCCTCTCAGAGCCCACAGGAAAACAGGAAAGGTAACGGAAATAGTATGGAGAAGGTCAGGGAGAGGTCCAGAGAAATTAGCAAGGTTCAAATTGTCCAGAGACAAGGCACAGGCCAAAAGCAAAGCCAAAACCAAAGGCAGAGTTCCAGTTGGACCTTCTGCTCTCTTCAAGCCTCAGGTTCCAACTGCCCTCTGTCAGGATTCTAAGGCTTCTATTTGCCAGAAGTTTTCAGTTAACTTTTGCAAGGGCAAAGCCTTTATTGCATCTTTGCATCACAAAAGTAACTTGCTAAATGTTACAAAATTCCGAAATAATGGTTGACTCAGAAAATGGGATCCCCTCTTCTATCACAAACACTCCTTAGCAAAGTGGAGGAGGGAATTTACAAGTTTGCTTTTAGAATAGAAGTGGTTTTATGATGATTTGTCGTTATGAACAATACTTGGAGGTAGCTAGTATTTTTTTTTGTTTCTGAGTGATCTATTCCTTTCTATGTGGAGTTCCTGGAACAGGTAGGTGGCATATGGATAGAGTACCTGGGCCTGGAGTTGGGAAAATTTCTCTTCCTAAATTCAAATCTCAGATTGGACATGCTGTGTGACCCTGGGGAAATTACTTAATCCTATTTGCTTCAGTTTCCTCAACTATAAAATGAGCTGGAGAAGTAAATGGCAAACCACTCCAGGATCTTGCCAAGAAAATCCCAAATGGAATCATGAAGACATGTAGAGTTGGACATGACTGAAAACTGAATGTAGAATTCCAGAAGGTAACAAGTTTCTTATTTTCTAATGATAGATTTTTATATCAGGATGAACCAAATATTAGAAGAAAAAGGGAAGAACAAAAGAATTAATTACTGGATGGATAATCTGATCAGATTTTGTTGGGTTTTACTAAATTCTACTGTCTTACCCCTAGCAGACTTTAGCCACATTCCCCAGAGGATCTCCACAACTGACCTCCACAACCTGCTCTGATCTATCCAGTCACCTGAATATCATAGACTTTGTCAAAGGATTGGTCACCCCTACAGTTACAACTATATTGGATTTCTTTATTCACCTTATTTTTATATTGCTAGTTTTATGAGTTCCATCTGACTTATGGACCTGTTTTAGGTTTTCAAAGCTGCATATCATGTCTGCTTGAACTGATACCATTCTGGGAACCAATGACCTTGCCCCGCAAGTGTGGGGGTCATGGTTTATCTCTGGTGTTTATGTAGAGATTCATTGTGTGGTCTCTTTCTGCATTTTTACCTTTGGGTGGAAACTCTGTCCCCAGAGAACTACTCCATCCTTCAAGGCCTTTGAAATTTAAAGTGGATAGGCCAAGAGTTTTATTTTTAGAGAACAGGAGGTATTCTAAAAGGTAAGCAGAAAATAATAACTTCTATGTAGGTCCTTGAAAATATTGGGGTACAGAAAAAAAGGCTTAAAGAAACACTAATTCTGAGAAAGACACAGATTATATCCCACTCACCTCTCACTAAAACTTTATCCAACAGCATTGGAACAGCAGGTCTTCTTTTGTTTAATGAATTTCTAACCAAGAGTCTAACTCAGTGAAGTGCCTGGCTCATAGTAGGCAGTGATTAAATGCTCATTGATTAATTAATTGATAGGATAGTCTCCCTGAAGAGTAAGAGAAGGGTAACAATGAGCAATTAGTTTTAAATGACTTTTTTTAATAAAGATACTTTGTTTTCCCAATTACATGTGATAATTTTCCACATAGCTTTTCTGAAGTTTTAAGATCCAAATTGTCTCCCTTTCTCCTTTCCTCCCCTCTCCTGCATATGGCAACCAATTTGATCTGGGTTATACATGTCTTCTCATCCAAAACATACTTCTACATTGGTCATTTTTCTTAGAGAATACTCATATAAAACCAAAACACAAAATATAAATACAAATAAACTAAAGTGAAAAATATTAAGGTATGATCTGCATTTGGACTCCAACAGTGCTTTCCCTGGATGTGGGATAGCATTCTTTGCCCTAAGTTCTTAGAATTATTCTAGATCATTATATGGCTGAGACTAACTAAGTCTTTCACACATAATCATTATACAATATTGCTGTTACTGGGTACAGTGTGCTCCTGGTTCCGCTTTTTTTAACTCTCCTTCATTTTCTGTAGGACTTTCTAGCCTAAAAATAACTTTTAAAAAGGCATTATGACAAAGAGACAATGCACCAATAATGACCATATATAGAGATAGTCTGAATGCAGAAAGTGATCTTTTTAATGAGGAAGTTGTTATACATAGAAACTCAGCAACTGGGCCAATGAGGGAGTGGGACCCCTCTATAGTTGGAGGGGATGGTTGAACCCAGAGTCACCAGCAATTATTCTAATATTCTTGCAGATGGGCACTCTACCACAGGATATGCCTGTCCCTCTGAGTTGTCTAACATGTTTTCTTAGAAGGATGGATAGATATGATCTGAGGGCTGGCCCACCTTTTAGGAGAAGGGACAAGTCAATAGACATGCACAAATGGATAGACACTGAAGTGCCACTGGAGTTGGGATATTCTTTTCTCTGGTCTCTGAGAGGAGATATGAGGCTACTCTTCTATCTATTTATCTCTCACTAGACATCTCTGGTGTAAGGGTTAGAGGGTGGGTTTAGAAGAAAAGACATTTCCTTTGTTGCTCTGGGAGGAGGAGGAAGCCTTTAGCTTAAACCAACCAGTTTATTTCTTCCCCACCAAATGCTGGTCCCACAGAGAACAGTCATAAATGGTGAACAGCTATTAAGTACATTAGTTCAAGCAAAACAGGAAACAGAAATGGAAAAGTTCTACAGGTTAGTGTATATGCAATTTAGCAGGCTGAACCCAGATCCAGACTCTGACCTGATCCTCAACTTCTGCTGACCACTGCCCCATCCCAGTACTTCAGCCCTTTCACCAGCCTCCTGGGAGAAGAAACTGATACAGGTCTGATCCACCTCTCTCTGCAACAACCTCAAAGGACTGAGAGCTCTTCTTCCCATTTGTTCTCATTATTACTTAAATAATTTTGTTTTTCATTTTAATGAAAATGATTTGTTTCTTTCTTATATTCAAATATCTAGTTAACTCACTCTCTCCCTCTCCTCCCCTCACTGGAGAAGGCCTCATTTGACAAAAAAGCCATATGTTGTTGGTTCTGCACATTTCACTCTGAAATTTTATGCAAGTCTTTCCATATTTTTCCAAAATTAACCTGCTCTTCATTTATTATGGTACAGGATTCTCTTTTGCTTTTCCCTTGAGCACCTTAGGAAATTAAACTAATGTTTCTGGGTCAAAAAATTGGTCCTACTGGCTCAAGTGATATACAAAGATTTCTAATTCTCTGGGTATAATTCCAGATTGCTCTCCAGCATGGTTGGATCAGTTCACAGTTCTACCAAGCATATTAGTGTCTCCATTTTCCCACATTCCATACATTTGTCATTCCTGTTCTTCTCTCCATCCCATCTTGTCATTAGAGTGAAGAACAACATGGAAAAAATACTGATTTATCTAAGCATTCATCAGTGAGAGGGATAAAGTTGCAAGAACCCTGGGGTTTTTTTTAGTAGCAATTTTAAGACAGAAGAATAGGAAGGACCAGGCAGTTGTGTTAAGTGATTTATCAAGGATAATATAGCTAGAAAATGTCTAGGGCCAAATTTGAACGCACATGCTCCAAATTCTAGGTCTCGCACTCTCGACACTATGCTACCTGGCTACCCCTAGAACTCTGGTTTCAAAGAGAGAGGAAATGTCTGGTTTTGTCTCTTTTGCCCTGTAGGGTGTGCCTTAGTGGCCATCTTCCATGTAGTACCTCTCATATCTTATAGGATTTTCCAGAGAAGCACTAACACCACAGGATTAAACTCAAACTCTCTCAGGCCTCATGGTATCTCCAGGTACCAGACTTCTTAGAGTCCTATGAGGGTACAGGAGAAATATACTCCTTCTCTCCATTCTAGGTCATGGGTCTTCAGCAATGTACCTCTCTTTAATCTATATTGAAATAGACAAACTCTCTTTTCTCCTTCCCCTTTTTACATATATTAAGAAAACCTACAAAAGTATTGGAGGCTGAAGTCTTTAGACTGATCTGGAAAAGTAGCTTTTGTACTCTTTGGTTGATTATCACTTCCAAAGCAAAGTCCTCCTCTCCCCTCTTAGATCTACTCAAGAAGGATTTCTTCTGAGCAGTCATTAGGGTAGTGACAGACAAGGACAAGTTTCCTCTAATTGATGACTAGAGCGGTGATCTCGGCAGACCTAGGATTTAGGAAAATCACTTTGACAGGTGAGTAGAGGAGCATGGACTGAAATGGAGAGAGACTTCAGGCAGGCCCACCAGGGGCAATTGCAATAGTTCAGGTGCAAAATAAGGAGGACATGCATTAGTATGTATGTGGCAGTATCAGAGGAGAGAAAAGGACTTTTAAACAAGTGTGGTGAGGGCTGTCCCTGACATGTGACATGGAAGTGTCATTGTGTGGCTCAAAGGAAAGTGGACAGTGTCTTCTTCTCCCTTCCTTCTTCAAGGAAGACTTTCATTCCTGATAGGAGACAAAGAAAGAAACTGGAGTCAGAGTCCACCAGTCTTCTCACTTCAAAGAAAGGGATAATAGGCTAGAAATATATCTATCTGCTTCCTTAATTATTATTAGTCAAGAAGATATGGTTTTCCTGTACAAGCTAACTTCTGATCATTGTTTCATTAATAGGGGAGAAAAGAGGATCCCCAAGCTCTATATCTGTCTTGACTCCTTTCCCACCAAATAACATTTCCATAATGAATGTATATAGCAATTAGCAAAGAATTCCATTTATCCAAATCTTAGCAAAACAAATCAGAGAAGGTATACAAATGAGAATGTACATGAGATAATACCTAATTGAGGAGCTCACCCAATGGCAGCGACATAACTCAACTGTACCAAGAAGAGGGCCCTGGATCTCACCCAAAGGGAAATTTCCTGCAGTCTCTTGGTAGGAAGCTGGGGAGTAGGATATAAAGGAGACTGCCAACTGCTCTCTGGACTTTCAACTGTGTTTCCTCCAACAACCTGAGATAAAGTTGGTCTCTTCATCTTCTCTCTTCAAGCTGAAAACCTGAAGCACCAGCAGTGACTAGAGCGCTTGAAGAGATTCAAGTAACTAGAAGAAAACTGAAAGTCTCTATAAAAAGGATGATATAATTGAATTAAAATAAATGTTCCTTAAGAATACATGGAGCATAATAATGTAATACAATATAATATTAGCTGTATAGTCCATGACCTCAGCTTCTGAACCTCCAACCAACTGACTGTGAGGGTTGGATGGCTGATGGGCAGAAGATTGCTGGTCCTATGCTTCCTGGCTAGATACAGTATTAAGCTTTGGCTGCAGAAAAGGAGGAATAAATACCATAATGGAGAGAACCCTGGGAGATCAAAGTTCCTAATTGCTGTCCCAGGAAAGAGGGGTAACACTTTAATACTTTAAAAGGTGCTTCCTGTCTCTGTAGAAACAGCAAAGGTTAACAGTGTTGGAATTGATAGAGTTGCTGGGGATTCTGCAACATAGAAATTAGAGGAACCAAGAGGGCAAAGATCCCGGAAAGCTCAGGAAATAACAACAGCAACCACTACTGCAAATTAAACCGTCAGACATTGTACCTTATATACAGGGAAAACAACCTCATGCTAGTATTGTTGTGGAGGCTTGAGGTGAACCTCCTCTGTTTGGAATGGGTACTATTTGCAAGAAACTTAGCTTAAAAATAAAAAGAGAAATTTTTTAATTTAGAAGGTAATGTTGAATCTGGCCAGGAGAACAGCATGGAAAGCCGCCTCCCCAAGAACATCAAGTCTAGGGTCTTTCTACCCTTTACAACTGTAGAGACATGACTCTCAGAGTGGTAAGTACTGAGGTGGGGGGGGGAGGGGAAGGTTTGCCTGAAGACATAGGGGATGACCGTCATAGTTTAGGGGACCAATGGGTGTCTGAGATATAACCCCATGGTATTAAAGCATAACCTGCAAGTGTATCTCTTTGTCCATCTCAAATCTAAAGGATAACAAAAGGAGAATATTCCTCTCAGGGTCTTATCAGATGTCACAAGAATATAAGGGAGCAAAGGAATTTCCCGCTTACAGTTTGTCCTAAAATAATTCTATAATTTGGGGTACACTGGCCCATGCCAGTATGAAGTTTACAAATAAAAAATATGTCTTTAAAAGTTAAAAGTTTAAAAAGTGAGTAAATAAAGGAGAAAGAAGTCAACCAAAGATAACTTCTATGAAAATCAAGAAGATCAGGGAGAAAATGCAGAAGACAGTGAAGTTAAAACAATCACTTCCAAAACATTAGAGGAAAACATTAAATGGACATAATTATAAGAGTTCTTTGAAGAGACTTAGAAAGACTATTAAAACTAAATGAGGTTCCGGGTTAAGATGGCGGCAGAGTAAGAAGCAGCTCTTAACCTCTCCTGACCGAAACACACAAAACTCCTCAAGGGGACATAAAAACAAGTCCAGACGAACGGAGGAACCCCACAACAGGGCACAGCGTGGAAGGTA
>NC_058132.1:18584724-18599727 GCF_016433145.1 Gracilinanus agilis | reverse complement strand
TAAGCCCCTGGAGGGCAGGAGCTATTCTCTGTTTTGCCTTTGTATCCTCTGGGCCTGGCCTAGCACAGTGCCTGGACCAGGGTCAGTGATTAATAGAAGTCTGGAGAGATGAATTATGTAATAAGACTAGGAGTCCCCTAAGGACAGGGCTGGACAGGGGACTCCAAAAATATTGGGATTATCTTAACCCCATCCTGCCAACCCTCAGTCTTCATTCTGGGCTTTGCCAGGTCTCTCCAGTGTCCATTCAGGCATCCTGGTACATGTCTCAGCCTTGCTCATATTGACCTCCTGCAGGAAACCTCTCCTGATCTCCAGCTTCCCCCCCTCCCCAATTGTTAGGGGTCCCACTCCTCAGAGAAGCTGATTTATTTGTGTCTATGAGAAGGAGCCTCCCAGGAGAATGCAAGTCTCTGGAATGCAGGAGTTAACTTGGTTTTTACTTTATATCTTCAGGTATTGGCTTAGTGCAAGGGCTCATACCCAGGGTGGGACATTAATAAAAGTCTGAAGAACTGAATAATGGAATAACACTGGGGGGTCCCTGAGGACAGGGCTGGGTCTCCTTCCCTCCTGGGGGATAACACAGGCAGAAAGCATTGCCATGGTAACCCAGAGAGAGGAGGATGTCCCAAAGAAAGGGTGAGCCACAGTGTCAGGTGGAGGGTGAGGAGGGGGACCCTTAATCTGGGCAGTGAAGACATCTCTGGTGACATTGGAGGGCTGCTTCTACCTAGGGAGGAGATCAGAGCCAGGCTACAGAGGGGGAAGGAGAGAGTGAGGAGAGGAAGTATAAGCATAGAGGTTAGGGAAAGGAGGGAGCTGGGATGAACTGAAGGGAGAGGAGAGAAAAGACTCAGGGGAAGAATGAAGCAGGTAACTGTCCCAGCCCCTCAGATCCTCCCCTTCCCTCATCCATAGAGCCAGGCCACCAGCAGGGGAATAACAGGCATCTCCCCAGTTAAGGGGAAGGGCCTGGGAGGAGGATCTGAGTGCTTGTGGAAGATGAAACACGGGTGAAATAGGGGCTGAGCAGAGGACAGCCATATCTCAGTGACCAACTCTGATCCACAGATGCTGCTGCCCTGGATTACACTGTGGGCAATCTGGTCCGCCTCATCTTGGCTGGGCTGGTCCTTGTCCTCCTGGGGGTCCTACTGATTAAGCACTGGAAAAGTTCCACAGGGCAACCCATTCAAGGAGTCCTTGGCTGAGCATTCTGGACAAACCAGCCCCCAAAGCAGAGATAAAAGAAGGAAAGAATGAACAAAACCATTTAAAAATCAAAATTTAAAAATGTAGTGAGGGCTGCCTATGTGTCATGTCTGTATTAAGCAACAAGATACAATTAGTAAAAGAGACGGAGGCAGAGGCATGAGAGAGATCCCTCAATTTTGCTGATTATAAAGATGAAGCACAATATGTAAAGCTGTTTCCTACAATTTATGATGTTGTACATATTTTATCAATCTTCCTATCTATAAGATCCCTTTCCATGCTATTACTGGTGTGTGAGAATTGCTGCTACTTGACCTTTGGAAAGCTGGGAGTTCAACAATCATCCTCTCAGATGGTGGTTGAGAGGATGTACCCCTCTGTAGAGAGAGTTAAAATAAGTTTGTTTCCTGCCTTGATACTTTAGCCCCAAATCAATTCTTTTATTAAAGGTTTCAGCACATATCAACCTTGTAATTATTAAATATAGCCATAACAAGAAAGTTGCTTTTGCAACCATATCTTGCATTCACTGTCCCTCATCCATGGTTTTTTGGGATCAGCTTTGACAATATTTTCATCATCCTCAGGATTTGTTATTTCTGAACTCTGCAGAATTAAAGAGTTCCTGGCTTCCAAAAACTTAAAATCTTTAGGTGTAGATAATGACTAAAAAGAGCAAGAACCAGGAAAAAGAATTTCATTGTGGGGTGGTGATGGGGGGAAGGGCAAGGGAGTAAGAGAAAGGATAGATATGCAGTATTATTTAATATTGAACAATGTACTATATTGTTACTGTATTGAATGTTAGTGATATCTTATTGTATACTTAATTCATCAATTAAAAATTATTTTATATCCTGTTCTTTATGGGGTTCACTTATATTCACAGTGTCAGCTATCTTGCTCTTGGAATGTATCCCCTTATAGACACAAGTGTCCTGTATTCTGGAGGGAAAGGAATTAGGATTACAACCAAAAATCATTACTCAGGAAAACTGAGCATAATCCTGCAGAGGGAAAAGTGAATATTTAATGAAATAGAGGACATACAAGCATTGTTGATGAAAAGACAAGAGCTGAATAGGAAATTTGACTCTCAAAAACAAGAGTCAAGAGAAGTATAAAAAAGGTAAAGAGGAAAGAAATCATAAGAGATTAAACTGTTTACATTTCTATATGGAAAATGGTACTTGTAACTCTTAGGAACTTTATCATTATCAGGGCAATTAGAATGAGTATTCAATAGCAGAGGGCTTGGGTGTAAGTTGATGTCTATGGGAAGATATTTTATAAAATAAAATCAAGATAAGTAAGAGAGATACTTTGTGAAAAGTAGAAAGGGGGAGGTAGATTTGGGTAAATCATTTTGCATAAAAGAACTTTAACAATGTATAGGAAACATGAGGATAGGAGTGACAGACACTGGTTGAACCTTTCTCTCATCTGAATTGGCTCAAAAAATGAATAACATACGCATTCAGTGGGTATAGAAATCTAAATTACCATATAGGGAAGATGGTGGGAAAGAAATAAGGGGAAGAGGGCTGGGAAAAGAAAAGATAAACTAGGTGAGACAGTGGTGAGAAACAAAACACTTTTTAGGAGGGACTGGGTGAAAGGAGAAAGAGAAAAGAATAAATTGAAATAGGATGGAAGGAAAGACTCTGTAATCATGAGAGTGAAAAAATATCTATAGCAAGGCCTCATTTCTTAAATGTAGAGAGAAATGAGTCACACTGATAAAAGTACAAGTCATTCACCAAATAACAAATGTTCAAAGGACATAAACAAGCAGTTTTCAAATGAAGAAATCAGAGCTATCTTTATTTATATGAAAAAATGCTCCAAATCACTTCTTACTAGAGAAATGCACATCTTCAAAGCATTGAGGTACCACTTTATACTATAAGACTAGTTAATGTGGCAAAAAAGTAAAATGATAAAATTTGGAGGGGATATGTGAAAATTAGGACACAAACGACACTGCTGGTAGAGTTCTGAACAGATTCAACAACTTGTAGAGTACTTTGGAATTATCTCAAAGGGCCATCAAACTGTCCATACCCTTTGACTTAGAAATATCACTATTAGGTCTGCATCCCAAAGATACCAAAGAAAAAGGGAAAGGTCTTGAATATTCACAGCACCTTTTTGTTGCAGAAAAGTATTAGAAATTGTAATAAGTGGGTAAAGTGGCTGATAACAAGGGATCTGGTGGTACAAGTGAGTCACCTGGACCTGCGAGCCAGTAACTTCAGTAGCAGGTGATTTGAGACTGTCAGGGATGTGTAGCCTGAACCGTGATGCCCAGTCAATCTCCCTGCTATCTATAGGCTCCTTTAAGGTGGACAGTGAGGGGCCCCTCCCTGCTGGAGTGAAACACTAGCCAGGCAGGTGCTAGTCCCAAGAGCTGACAGTTTGAGCTGGGACTATAAAAACCCTTGCAGAACCAACCTGGGGGTTCTGATTTCCTTGACCTCACCCAGACACCCAGCTACCCCTGACTTCCCCTTGGGGACCGCAGGAGGGGGAAGAGAGTTTGAAGGGAGTCAATAGGAAGTGAAGCTCACACACTTCCTGAATAAAATGGATGCTTGCTCAGTACTTCCTTTAGAGTCAAGTGGTTGCTATTCTCCCCTCTCCTCAGCCCCTTAGCCCAAGATGATGTTATAATAACTACAGAAGTTCACAGTTTCAGGCTAAGGGTTTATTTCAACATAGAAGGGGAAACTGAGGTAAGAGGGTTTAGGGCTCTTGAGAGACTGTTGCTAGAGGTGACTGGCAAGTGTTGGCTATGGACCTAGAAGGTAAGGCCAGGCTGAGGGAACCTAATGTTGTTTGGTCCACCAGTTAGACAGATATAGTTGATGAATTGGTTTAGGGGTGTCCCTGTTGCTAGGCTACACTAATCTAAATCCTGCCCACTTTCCACAACTCAAACCTCCCTTCAAACTCCCTTGAAGTTATTCCCTTGTTTGTTAGATAGTGTTAAGGATATTGTGAGGGGAGGGAGAGTGAGCTTCTCAGTCCAAGCTACAGAAGAAACCAGAGCTGCTCTCTGGTTGTGGGGTTCATAGTGAATAGAGAAGTGATCCCTGTACCCTCCTTCCTCAAAGATCCTCCAACATCCCTCACCTGTTATCCTGAATTCCCTTCTCCTTATAATAAATCTTTATTAGTGCATTAGTGGTAGTTTGGGACTGTGACTTGGAGGGGAGAAAGACTGATCTTGTGGCTGAGGGGAAGATGAATACCAAACACCATCTTGAAGGGTGAAGCAACTAGAACTGAGGAGAGAGGAGGCTTGTCTCCACAGTGCTGACTCTGAGGGGGGTATCTAACACATTAGACCAGGGGTTGGCAACGTATGGCTCTTGAGCCATATCTGGCTCTTTTGAGGGCCAGATAGGGCTCCTTCTGTAGGAGCCATAAAGTCAATTGTAGCACAGGAACTAACAGTTTACGCATGACATCGTGCGTCATGTGTCACGTACCTTTCGGTACCTCGCCCATCTTCTAAGCTAGAAGCTCCCTCATTGATATTGCTGTGCGAGACAAATCCTGGTCTTTAGTTCGGCTTGGTAGGTGTGCTGTGTGTTCCTCCTTCTGCCCTCCTTTTACTCTTTCCACACCTGTTACTGACATCTTGGGGTTCTGTATAGTGATTGATCACTTTTGTCTACATTCTCTAGCCCTCTGCCTCTGATTTACATGGCTTTATCTCAGTGCATTCATGGGGTCTGCACTCCCTATTTGTGGGATTGTTATTGTTTTTAACTTTTCTACCTGCTCTTAAAGGGGAACTAGAGTCAGATTACATCTTGACATAGGCTTCATTAGTGAGAAGCATTTCTCCCCAGTAGTTGTTTCATTTGATACAGAATGATTGAGTTGGCAGCACTGATAAACACCTGTACCAGGAAATGTGTGTGATGTGTCCTGGCCAGTTTTCCATGAAAAGGTACCCTCCTCCCCCTCTACTTACTAATGCCTGCACACAAGTCATGTTATTTTCTGTAATCTCCTGATCTCCTACTTAATTTATGTGGCCAAATGGCTTAACCAGCAGGCTGGCAGCTTTTTCTTCTCCTGTTGCTTGACTTGAGAGAGGGAGAGGAAAAAGTATTCTTCCCTGAATTTTTCTCTCTTTATTTCAGCAATTTTCTTAGTGTAAAGGAGTTTTATATGTATGTGTGCAGTTATATCAGTACTATAGTAAACAATTAAGTCTTGTTTTTTTGATTAATAATCAAAATAATTTTGATTAATAATCAGCAAAACCATGCAGCACCAGAAGTCACATTAATGTACTTTATTCATCATTGGTTAGCACATAATAACATTATTAAACAAAGTTCAGAGACTTATTGTACTTTAAAAGTGTTGTTCTTACATAAAATGCACATATTTACTTGTATTCAGTGTTAAGCATATTGTACGGCTCTCACAAAATTACATTTTAAAAAATGTGGCATTTATGGCTCTCACGGCCAAAAAGGTTGCCGACCCCTGCATTAGGGTTACAACTGATCCCCAACACCTTCCTTCAACATCCCCACTACAGCTTTGCCAGATGTGAACCTTTTTGAATTTATTCACTCAAAGGTCTTCCCTGGAGTGTAGGTGAGTGAATAGCTAATTTGGCCCATTTAAAGCTAACAAAGGGAAAGGCTGGATATCCCCCATTTACCATCAATACTCAACCACATACATTATCTTATTTCTTTTCTTTTGGTAGAGCCCTAACAATTTGGAAGAAGGGAGGAGTCAAGGCAAGGAAGAGGGAACAAGTGAGCAGAACTAGAGGCAATGTTGGGGATTCTTCTGGTCAAGGTGAGGGAGGGCATTACAGGAAAGGGGGACCACAATGGAAAGCAGAGATGGAGATGCTGGATTCAGCCAAGAGGACATCAATAAGTTTCCCTGGATTAGAGAGTGTGTGAGAGGGATCGAGTCCAGACAGAGGAGAGATCTGAGCCCTGGAGTTCTAGGGCCAATGACCTGCCCAGGGTCAGTTTCCTTAATTCTCTGTGGCTGCACACCCAGGAGCAAAGGTGTATACAACTCTGGAGTTCCCCTAGGATGTTTAGCTCTTTCTTCCTTGCTTCCTGCCATGATCATGGCAGAGGGAGAACAATGGCTCTGGTACAACCTAAAATTCAGGAAGTTTGGTGCTTTGACTGATCCCTGAGGAGGATCTCTGATCTCACCTTGCCACAGCTGCCCCAGAACAGAGCAGAGACAGTGTGGAATCAGCAGCCACACTAGGGAAGGAGCACCAACTGTTTCTGCTATAGAGGTATTGTTATGGAGCAAACTAAGGCAGCAAGAACAGACACCCAGAAGTCCAAATTACAGGAACTGCTACCTTTATTACTGGCCAGTGGGACAGCCCCAGAGGGGAATCACCCCAAACAAAGGGGCTGAGGTGGTTTTTATAGAGGGACAGAGGGGCAGGAAACTCTCCTTTGGCATTTGCACCAACGTAGTGGATTGGCACATTTGAACAAAGGCATACATCTATATTCCTTATAAGGCTGGCAGAAGCAGGCACTAAATTACAGAAGCAGAAGTGGCTCTTAGTACATCCCAAAGTTTATCAGTGGAGGCATTTCATCCTGCCATAAATTTACCCCTGGCTGCAATGGGTCTGAACCTTTAAAGTTCCCTGGGGGAAGTTGAAGCTTTCAGAGGAGACTGACAGACACTGCCTAGGGATATGGTTTTTGTATCCTTCCCTGGGTTATGGGATTTGTTTTGTTTGTTTGTTTTTAAACCCTTACCTTCAGACTTGGAGTCAATACTCTGTATTGGCTCCAAGACAGAAGAGTGGTAAGGGTAGGCAATGGGGGTCAAGTGACTTCCCCAGGGTCACACAGCTGGGAAGTGTCTGAGGTCATATTTGAACCCAGAACCTCCTGTCTCTAGGCCTGGATCTCAACCCACTGAGCTACCCAGCTGCCCCCATGGATTATGGGTTTTGGTCTACTTGAGTCTCATACCTCTCCCCCTACTTCCTGACATGTCCTCAAAGCCCCAAACCCAACAAGTTAGGAACAGTTGAGAAAGGAGAGGGTAGGAGAGGAGAGAAGACAATTAAATTAATGAGAATCAAGGGTAATTGTCCTAGGACCCCTTCATCCTGACCCCATGACATGCTGAACCAACCTGAGATCTCTTCCTTGACAACATCTAATAGCTGGAGAATTTACTCTGTTGTCATCTACTACAAATCCATCCTTGAGGACAGACTGAGACAGAAACATATGACTCAGGTTTGTCCTGGACACTGAGAATCCCGATATGAAAAGAGACATAAGTCTTGGGCACCTTAACAAGGGGAGAGATGGGAAACAGACTGAGTTCCTGAGTAAGTACTAAGAGAAAAGGAGGAAGATCCAAGCCCTGTCCTAGATACTGAGGAAAGAGGAAAAAGGAATCTGGGTCATGTACTGGGCATTGAGGAGACACAGAAGGAGACAGAGGAACCTTCACTGCACCCTGAGAACAAGGAGAGAAGAGTCTCAGGTCCTGTGCTGAGGACAGACAAGAATGGAAGGAATGGGACCCCACTCTCTATGGAGTCCTGAGAGAGCTCCCAGTGGGAAAAGATGCCAAATATAGTTGAAAGATGGCACCCATTGGGTGGTGGATCTGGTGTTTGAGACCATTCAGAGCTGGAGGGTTTAAAAAATCAACCTTTAAATAAAAATATATTAAAACACTCACAGGTGAAAACAGTTCCCCTTAAAAAAAAAAAAAGGAAGGAAGCTCCAGGCAAGGAAATGAAAAGGAATCAGTAATGAAGATTCCTGAGGACTCTGGAGTATCCCACCTAAGTCTTATGTTTTTAAACCACTGCTTTCTGTTTTGGTATCAATTCTAAGAAAGAAAAGGGGCAAGAGCTAGGTAATCAAGACGACATGCCCAGGGTCACACAGCTAGGAAATGTCTGAGGCCAGACTTGAACAAAGGTCCTTCTGATTGCAGGACTGACATGCTATCTACTATGTTACCAAAGCCACACTGATATTCCTCTTATCCAAAGGGTCCCCACCTTGGTCATAGGACAATCCACCTAGGATCAAATTAACTTAAAGTGGTCCTTGTCTGTAGTGTGGATTTTTCCCTTGCAAAAGTCCCCATTGAGATGTTGAACATGTCAAATTTCTCCAGCCTTGTAAGACAGGAAGAATTTCTATGAGGCAGCACAATATTCCCCAAGAGGAGAAGAAGAAGTGGGAAATGTGTGGAGGCAGAAAATACACTGAGTGAGAAGAGAGCAGCTCTGTTGTCAACACAAGTGGAGGGGAAAGAATCTAGGGAAAAACTCAGGGGACTTCAATTAGGTTCCTGCCTCTGTCCAACCCATGTTCTATGGATGACCCCTGACGTGCCATATCCTGCATTCTGTTTCATCATCTGTAAAATGGAGGAGTGGGATCCAGTGTCTAAAGGTCCATCTGCCTCTGATTCAGAGCTGTCTCTCTTTTTTCTTTTTTCTCACCTTCTCAGAAGGGTGAGGTGCAGGAAGTCCTAATACCTGACAACTGGTTTAAGCTGTGTCTGAAAGCCTCATCTATGGTTAGGCTGAAGGAGGGAAACCAAAGATTGGTGTTATAACAGGGTAGTTCTCAGGGCCCCTTTTCCTTCTGGAACTGTTAATGGGAAAAGAAACCTGTGAGTCATGAGGAAAAGGAAGGGAAGCTGGATATGGGTGGACCTACACCTTGGGAATCCTTATTTCCTTATCCTTTGACCTGCAGATTTCCTGACATGAATTTCAGAGCACATTTGAGGGTGAAAGAGGAACACCCTATTGGCTATGCCAACCTCAGAGTGCCATCCACCACAGCAGAGATCAAGCTAATACTTTCTTGGTGCCCAATCAGATCTTTTCCAGTTTTTCTTTGTTTTGTTCTGTTTGCTAAAATGTATGTGGCCATAGAATGGATGATCTTCATAAGAATGTTTGGTAAAGAGAGTCATAGATGAGAAGAGTCTGGGAGGGAATTATTCATTCCCTCCCTTGGACGTCCCAAGACATCTCTGATTGGTGAACAGCTGATCCGTCCTCACCCCCTTAAGTGATAGGGGTAGGCAGGTAGTAATATACTAGCAGAAAAAGCTTTATCTATTCATTAGGTTTTATTGGGTGGAAGTATTCCTTGGAATTCCTAGGAAAAAAGGGAAAGTGAGTATGAAGAAGAAAAAGAGTCCTATAGCTAAGTGTGGAATATGGAGAGAGGCTTTTGTACTTCCTACTTTACTCTAGTTTCTCAGTAAATATCCTTTTGTTACAGAAATAAATTTTGGTGTAATCAGTGTGAGCTTAGCCCTGTCACTTGGTTAAATGATATTAGAGACAGCAACTGGCTAAATAGCATGGTGGGACCACATTGGTGAGGGCTCATTAGCAATGGGCATTAGGGAAATGGTGACCTTGTCCTGGGGCTCTGACCCGCCAGTGTGAGTACAGGTTGGGAGAATGAGTTCCAGCACCTACACTCTACAGAACTCTATAGAAACTAGAGGTCTAGATACTCCTGAACATAGGTGTAAGCTAGTTCGGTGACAATGAAAACTACAGAAGAGACAACCCTGGGCTCTAAGGCAGCAGCTCACCAGGCTTCCCACCCATCAGCCCCTTATTCTGGAGTTTTCTTTAACCTCTTGGCTCCCAGAATGCAGGAATCCTTCTGTGTCTGGTTCAGGGTTGCACCCTATTTTACGAGGCAGGGCTGGGGGCAGGATCTGGGTGGGAGACTAGTGAGACCAGCACTGATCAGTTATAGGGAGGAGAGGAGGGAAGGTGTGAGGCTGCTCCTAAAGCTGACCAGGGCATCTGTCCCTGGCACTGGGGCCTAAATCATTAGGAAAAAGCAAGAATTGTTCCATCATTCTGACCCAAGATGACTCTCCAACCATCCTGCCCTCCCGTAGACACCCTCCCCACTGCATGACACCCTCAGTCAAGCAAGACCCACAGAGAGGAAGAAGTGAAGCTGGTCAGAGAGGATCAGGGTGTGGAAACAGTGCAGAGCTGGTCCTGGTCACATCATGTTCTTATGGGGAAAATTAGGGGAGTTAACTTAAATATTATATGTGGGTTCAGAAGGGTGAGTAGGAGACAGGAATGGACAATAGGTGGGGCCAAACAAGTTAGGGAAACTGGGTTTAACTGTTAGGGGAAATGATTGTTAACAGAAGTGACAATTAGGCCTTAACTGTCACCCTGCTCCACCCAGCCTGGGATAAACTCAGAGAATAATAAATACACACACTATGGGAACTTTAAGGTACAAAGAAAACACACAGGGAAACAGTTTAATTGTAATTTGATAGGATAGGAGAGGGGGTGAGGTGAAACTATGTCTAATTACCCAGGACTGGAGTCAAAAGGGTAAGTTCCTTAGCCAACCTGGCTTCTGCCAGGTTTGACAGCCTGGATAAGGACCAAAGGAAGAGCGCTTGGGCTTAGGATCTCACAACTGCTCCAGAGATGTCTTCAGGATACCAGGAACCAACTCCTCCACAGCTGATGATCCAAAAGAAACCAGGTAGGGAAAGGTGTCTGCAAAGTGTTCACCAGAACACAGGCCACTTCCCTACTCAGAGTAGACTTGCAGGATGATGTCTTTAGCCTTTACAACCTTCACCAATCTCCAAGATCCCAGGTCAAATAGGGACTGCTGATTGCACATCTGCTCCAAACTCCTCACAAAATAGTAATGTCTGTTGCATAGCTCTCTCCTCTCCTCTCTCCCTTTGCATTCCATTCAGAATGTCCATGACTTCCAGCCAAGACTTTCCCTAATATGCTTGCAAAAATCGGCCTTTATACTTTTAAAGCCTATACCTATTTCAATGTGCAGGAATTCCTAGCCCCATGGCTCCCTGCATCTCCCCTAGCACCAAACCCCTGGGGAAGCCGATCCTGGCTCCTAGTTCCCCTAGATCCCTGTGTGTTCAGCACAGCACAGGGAGCAGGCTGTCAAAAGGGACAATAAACTAACCCAGGGGATGCTTCCTGGCTGTGCAAGTGGGAATGGGGGATGAGGGAGTAAACTGAGGTGTAGGCTCCCACGAGGGACTCCTGTTTATCCTCTGAACCCTGATCTCACCTAGGAGTAGCTGGCTAGCTCTGTGAATTGACAGCCAAACCTAGAGACAGGAGGTCCGGGTTCAAGATCTGGCCTCAGACACTGGTTGGGCGCCCCCTCCAACTTTGAAAACATGTGGCCAGTGGCTTTAGTGGCTTTACCTCTGGGGAGGGGAAAGGACAGAACATTTACAGAGAAGTATTCCTCTTTCAAACATTCCTTGGAGACTGACCACACCCCGTAGGGCTTATCTACAGACATGCCAGTTTTTTTCCTTCTTTTCCTCTCTCCTAATCCTTGTCCTACTCTCTACACATATGTGTAGCACCAACCACAGGGGAGAAGTAAAAACTTCAGGCAATTTAAAATAATACTACTACTAATAATAATCTAAAATAATAACATTAAATTGAATACATTTAAAAAGAAGAATGATTAACAATTAAATATTAAAATACTGAATTAAATTAAAACCAAATTTATAAAATTGAACAAACCAAAATTAAACCAAATCAATTCAATGTAATATTACACATAATAATTTAGGAACACAATAATATTAATAAATTACTATAGGAATTCTGGGAAGATGGTACAGTAGAAGCAGTAAGGCTCCAAACTTCCGTAAAGCCCTTCACCACCAATTAAGGATAAAGGACTCCAAGGGAACAGAAAACCAAATCTGACAACACAACAGAGCTGGGGGATCCTCCAGCTGAACCCAACTAAAAAGATATGTGGGGGGAAAATAGAGGGAAAAAAAGCCTGAATTCTTGGAATTCTCAGGTGGTAGGGGAAAGAAAGGAGAAAGATCCCAGATCCCTTCCTCCACCTAATGTACTGAGTCTCCAGCAGATACTGGAATCCCTGGGTGGGTTGGGCCACTAGTCTGAGAGAGTGTCTTGCTGGCACAGCTGTGCCAAACTCAAGGCTTTGATCACAAACAGCAGGGAAGCTACTGGGGGAGAAACCCAGAGACGGTGAACATACACTCCATCTTGTGCTACATCCCCGCTCCTTTCTCTTGAGGCTTTGACCTCAGGGTACTCAGAGCAGTTTAGATCAACCACACCCAGGCTTAATCCTATCAATACAACAGACAAGAGGTCTTCAGAGGGCCAGGAAGCTCCAACATCTCTCCCCTATAGACTAGAGTGAATGAATCCAAACTCACCTCTCTAGCTTTTACCACCAGCTGGGGAAAATCTGACCTCAGGGCACTTGGATCTGAGCAGATTAATCCCACCTGGCTTAACCCTATCAGCACAGCAGACAAGAAGTCTTCAAAGGGCAGGGAAGTTCCAACAACCCTCCCCAACAGACTATAAGGAAAGTAGCTGAATTCACTTCTTTAGCTTTTACCACCAGCTGGGGAAAATCTGGCCTCAGGTCCCACTAACCTAATTAATCAACAAAACAGAGAAGAAGCCCTCCCAGGGCTGAATAGCCCAAACTCAAAAATATGATCAGAGGATCAAGATTACAGCCAATTACAGGGGAGAAAGAAGGAAAAAACATGAGTAAACAACAGAAAAAGAAAAAAGAAACCACAATCAACAGCTTTTATCCAGAAATTGAACAAAGAGCAAATGAATCAGAAGAAGATAAAGGAACACCAAGAAAAAAAAAACAAAGGAAATCCAGTGAAATGGACACAGGCTTTAGACAAACTTAAAACTCAATTAACTCAAAAATTCAAAATCCAAATAACTCAAGAACTCAGAAAACAGTCAACAGGGGCTGAAGGCAATTGGGAAAAGGAAATACATGATCTAAAACAAGAAAATAATGTCTTAAAATCCCAAATTGACCAGCTGAAAAAATGAAGCAAAGGCAAAAGATGATCTACAAAGAAAAGCAGACCAGAAGGAGAAGGATGAGCAAAAAGCCAGGGATGAAATTCAGTCTTTAAAAATTAGAATTCAACAACTAGAAGAAAATGACTTTACAAGGCAGCAAGAATATATAAAACAAAAATTTTAAAATGAAAAATTTGAAGAAAATATGAAATACCTCATTGATACAGCCACAGATCTGGAAAACAGATCTCGAAGAGACAACTTAATGATTATTGGACTGCCAGGCATCCCAACAAAAGGAAAAGTTTGGCATCATCCTACAGGAAATTATACAAGAGAACTGTCCTGATATTCTTGAACAAGGGGGAAAAGTGGAAATAGAAAGAATCCACAGATCGACCCCTATATTTAATCCACAATGAACAACTTTCAGAAATATTATAGCCAAACTCAAAAACTACCAGATCAAGGAAAAAATATTACAAACTGCTAGTAAGAAGTCATTCAGCTACCAGGGAACCACAGTTAGGATAACACAGGATCTGGCTGCATCTACATTGAAGGACAAGAAGGCATGAAATACAATATTCCAGAAAGCAAGACAGCTAGGTCTACAACCAAGAATTAACTATCCAGCAAATTTGACTATATTCTTGCAGGGGAGAGTATGGTCATTCAACAAAATCGAAGAATTCCAAGCATTCATAAAGAAAAAACCAGACTTAAGCAGAAAGTTTGCTGCTCAAACACAGAACTCAAGAGAATCGCCATAAGGTAATTAAGAGAATTGGGGGGGGGACAAAAAAAAAACATTTTTAAAGGACCCAATAAGCTCAATTGACTTATATCCCTATAAGAAAAGAAGATATTGGTAACTCTTAAATATTGTTATTACCAACAGGGTAGATAGAAGAAGTATAATTAGAGGGAACAGGGACAAATTGTATAGGTTGAAATGTCAGGATATATGTACATATATATATATACATATAAACAAAACTAGAGGTAAAAAAGGAAATAATATTAAGAGAAAGGGTAAAACAGATAAAATGGAGTAAATTTATATTTCATAAAGAAGCTCATGGGGTGAACAGGGGAGAAGACCAATACAATGGAAGGGTAAAGAGGTCAGAGAAAGGAAATACTTAATTCATAAGTGCATTGAAATTAATGTAAAGAGGGAAGAACAATCAGATTCATTGGGGCAGAGAACTGATTTGTGCCCTATAGAAAAGTAGAAGGGTAACAAATGGACTGGTGGGGAGGGAAGCAATACTAAGGAGGGAGAGGGCTTGGGGGGCATAGCTTTAAAGAACAATAAGAGGGGATAAAGAAGGGAGGGGGGAGAAAGGGAAGTACAACAAGGGATCGGGATTATAGGAACTGATTAAAAACAAAACACTAGTATAGAAGGAGACAGTGAAAGAAGAAAGGAAAGGACAAGGAGAGAGAATCAAAATGTTTGGGAATACAGTTGATAATTATAACTCTGAATGTGAATGGGATGAACTTGCCCATAAAATGGAAGCAAATTGTCTACAAAAAACACACATGAGACACGCAGACATACATAGAGTAAAAATGAAAGGATGGAGAAAAATCTATTGGGCTTCAAATGAGGGGGAAAAAAGGCAGGGGTTTCCATCATGATCTCTGAAAGAGCCAAAGTAAAAATAAATCTGGTTAAAAGAGATAGGGAAGGTAATTACATCCTAATAAAAGGCAGTATAAACAATGAAGAAATATCAGTACTCAACATGTATGCACCAAACGGTATACCATCCAAATTTCTAAAGGAGACGCTAGTGAAGCTCAAAGACAAATAGATAGCAAAACCATACTAATGGGTGACCTCAACCTTCCCCTATCAGACCTAGATAAAT
>NC_058132.1:18513829-18540228 GCF_016433145.1 Gracilinanus agilis | reverse complement strand
TCCCCCCATTCCTTGCCCCGGAGCTGTCCAAGGTCTTTCTCTCCCCTCATACTCTGACTTTTCCTCTCTCAGAGCTGAACCTCCCAGCCCAGCCCAGGCCTCCTCCCAGCCAGATCTGCCCCCTCCCTGCTGGAGGACTGCTCCAGCTCTAACTCCAGGGTCTCCCCCTCCAGGCCTCTATGCCCCGCCCTCCCTGGCAGCCCTGCCCAGCTCTGAGGTGGCCTCAGGACAGAACGTGACCCTGCAGTGTTGGTCAGACTGGTGGTATGACTGGTGTGTCCTGTACAAGGATGGAGAAGAGATCAGCCGCAGCAGGACCCGGAGCCATGGAAGGGGGCGTCAGGCTGACTTCTTCTTCCCTGCTGTGAATCTGACCCACGATGGCACTTACCAGTGCTACAGCTTTTATAGTTCTTCCCGCTATAAGTGGTCCTCCCCCAGCGCCCCCCTGGTGCTCAGGGTCTCAGGTGAGGCAGCCCCAGCCCCTCCCAGCCCCCCAGCTCTGCCAAGCTCCCTCCCTGCCTGCTCAGGGCCTGACCCAGGGGAGCCCAGAGGCCAGGGGGTTTGGGAGAAGAGAAGGCTCAGAGGGAAGGACACTGGGTCATCCTCAGAGGATGCAGACAGTGAGGCCTCTCCTTATGACCCCTCTAGACACCCCACATCAAGAGCCCATCCAGTCGTGTTGGCCCCACATCCAGACAATATTCTCTTTGGCCCCAGGAAGGAGTTTTAGGCGGTCAGAACAGACCAGAAGTGGGAGGATGGAGGAAATGGGGGAGGGGAGGCATGTTAAACACCCCCAATCCCTCCCTCCTGCTCCTCTCCCTGTTCCAGGCACCTCAATGGATCCTCACCTCCCCCAAAACTCTGAGATGCCCCCAGCTCTCACATCCTCCCCACCCAGTGAGTAACTGCTTCCTCTGAGGACAGGCTGGGGGTCTCTCTATCTCCCCCATTGCTGTCTACCTTCTGCCTAGGCCAGACCTGAGTCTCCATTTCTCAGGGGAAACCAAGGCAAGAGGAGGGGTGGAAGGAAGGGACAGAGGAAACACCAGGCTGAGGAAGAAGGAAGGACATGGCTGGTCAGGAAGGGGGAAGATGGGGAACAGAGAGGGGCAGAGCAGCCTCCACCCTGCTTCCTTCTCTCCCCTTCCCCAGGAGCCCCTGGGCCCTCCTTCTCTTTACCCACACAGCCATAGCTGGGACTATGGGGCAGGCAGGGGTGGGGGGACTCTGCTTCTTCCTGGCTTCCCCAGAATGGGGGAGGGGTCCCTCAGGCACTTGTAACCCAATTCCCCTAAGCTGGAAGTACCAGAGGGACTTCCTCCTCCTCATCCCTCCTCTGCCCAGCACAGCCTCCCACTGATCCAGCAGTCTCAGGGTTCGGTCCCAAAGCCAGGGGCAACCTCAGGGCCCTACAGCTAGCCAGGACAAGGAGTCCTGAGGAGGATTCAGAGGGTCCCTCCCTGCCACACCAGCTCCTCTATTCTTCCCCTGGGGTCTCTGCTTGCCCCTAGTCGCCCCCAGCAGCTCAAAGAGGAAATCACAGAAGTATCAAGTCTCAGAACTAGGCCAGGAGAGGTCCTGAGCTCAGGCCCATTTAACAGTTGGGAAATCCAGGAGGCCCACAGAGAGGAGGGACTTGCCCAACATCCCTCACCCAGCAAGTCTGGGCACAGCTGGGCTCACACTCGTCTCCAGACCCTCCAGCTCTCCAGGCCTCTCTGGACCCCCTGCAGAGCCCCTAACCCTGTCCCTTCCTCATCCCCAGGGATCTCCTCTCCAAGCCCTGAATCAGAGAACAGACCTTCAGGTGAGTACCTGGAGGATTCTGGATAGAGGAGGGAGGCAGCTGGGCTGGGTGGCCAGTCATGGCCTGCCTGCCCCATCCAGAGTCTCCTCATTTCCCACAACTCCTCCCAATGCTCCTTCTAATTCTCTCCCACCTCTGGATCTTTTCCCAGGCTGTGCCCCCTGCCTGGAATGCTCTGCTTCCTCACCTATTCCTCTTACTACCTAAAGGTGTCTCTGAGAATAAGCTTAGGAGTCACCTCCTACAGGAAGCCTTTTCTGATCTACAGCATTTGTCCCATTCCCCTGTTGTTAATGATCCCACTCCTCAGAGGAGACTGATTTATTTTTATGGGGGAGGACAGAGCATTGCAGGAGAATGTGAGCCCCTGGAGGGCAGGAGCTATTCTGCTTTCTATTTGTATCCTCTGGGCCTGGCCTGGCACAGGGTCTAGCCCAGGGTGGGTGATTGAGAGAAGTCTGGAGAACTGAATGATTGAATGAGCCTGGGGGGTCCCTGAGGACAAGGCTGGGTCTTGAAGAATTGGGGGGGAGGGGAGTCTCTCTGACTCTGATCTTTCAAAAAACTTTATTTTAAAGAAAACAACCAGAATTTCCCTAGCCTGAAATTGACTATCCCCGGCTAAACCTTGAATCTTGTCAGATTCAAAGGTCTCTCCTTGGTGCTGGATTGGTCGTTATATAGACCAATCCTGCTTCCAGAAGTAGCGGAGAGGAACCCTGGGGCATGCTGGGGGATGCAGTAATCCCCAACCCCTTCCACCACAATATTTTAAAACTCAGTGTCCTCCCTCCACACTGGGGCATCTCAGACCACAGGCTGGGTCTCTTCTCCTTGGACAGGGGCCTCCACAAACATCAGTATTATTCTACCTGCCCCAACCTCAGTCTTCATCCTTGGCTTCCTCAGGTCTCTCCTGCCTCCAAGTGGGCATCCTGGTGGGTGTCTCAGCCTTCCTCATCCTGACCTTCCTCTTCCTCTCCCTTGTTTGCCTTCACCACCATTGGTATCGGCCCAGACTGGGTGAGTTCTTGGTGTTGGGGGGACCCCAGGATACAGGTCTAATTGGGTTTGAGCTGGACCCCCCTAAAGCCTGACTCCCCCTCTCCTTACAGGGAAAAGGAACAGAGAGACAGACATCAAGACCACCAGGAGGTAGGGGCCCTGACATAGCCCACCTTCCTCCTAGACCACCCCAGTGTACCTGCCCCGCTTCTCAGACCCTCCCCCTCAACTTTCTGTGTCTTCTTCCTCCACAGCTCAGAACCAGCTGGGAGAACCCTGGAGGAGACCGTGTGTGAGTGACAGGCATGTGGGGCAGGAGGGCCTTTGGGTGTCACAGGGCAAACCCTTCCCTGGGGAGAACCAGCATCCTGGCCCCTCATCCCTTCTCCTCTTGTCTCCAGATGCTGCTGTGAATGATGACAGACAGACAGCGGAGGCCAGACAAGAGGACACGGCCGTGAGTCACTCACAAATCTCTCCTCCTTTGCCCAGAGATCTCTTTATGGTGGGAACAGAGAGGGAGACCTTCCCCCAGGTCACACAGAGCTGGGACGGCTGCTGGGTTCAGGGTCCTTGCTGCCCCAATGGCCCCCTCAATCCCGTCACCTCCTCCTGCTTCCTCTCCTCCTGTCAGGCTCTCCAAAGAGAAGACCCTCAGGAAGTGACCTACTCCCAGGTGAACCACAAGAGGCTCAAGTGTGGGGCTGAGCCCCCTCCTCCATTTAGACCAGTAGAGCCCAATGTCTATGCTGTCCTCCGGTGAGCTTAGCCCAAGCCTAGAGGACCAGAGGAAGAAGCTGGTCCTTGTTCATTCTCCCTCTGCTTTCTCTGGGCAGATCCTGTCCTACCTCATCCCCAAGACACCCTGACATTAGGACCTCAGCTTGCCACCCCAGGGGGAAAAGCAGAAAAGGCAAAAAGGCCTAAAACTACGGGGAATGGTAATCCATGTGAAGGGTTTCAGTAATGACGGATCCTGAGGATACTAAAGATGTATTCAAAAGCTGATGGCCATGAGCAAGGTGTTCATGGATCAGACTTATCTGCACATATTATTAATTCACATCGTTGACTTATACTGGAGAGAATTCTTCTATCAGAGAAGTTAAATTGGGGTCAAAAATGACTGGGCTGTTCCAAGAGTGGCAGCTGCCGTCTGGAAGCTGGCAGGGAGGCTGAAAAGATCTCTGGAATCTGAAAGGCTTACCTTCACCATCTGAGGAAGTTCTGACCAGGGTTCCCCGAAGAGTGAGGTTCAACATTTTCAAATAAACATCTTCCTTTCCCCCTGGCTGAACAATCAGTTTACCCCCTGTTTCTAATTGGACTTGCAATCTTATGTAAAAACTTCTGGTGTTTCCTTTGCTTGGAGGATACCCTGAAACCCCCAGTGATGTGTTAACCCTATAATAAACCGGTCAGAGACAAGCTGAACTCTTTCTCAGACTTGGCTCCCTGACTGACTCTGTGTCTTTCTCTGTGTCTCTTGTCTCTCATTTCCTCTATGCATTTCCATTCCCTGCCTTAAGCCCATTTACCCATTCCTTTCCCCAGTCCTTGGCTTCCTTTCTAGGGTATTAGAATCTTTGAGAGGGCTGGAACTTTTCCCTGTGGTACACTGGGAGAGAAAGGACTTTCCTCTGAGTAGAATGTGCCTCTGGAATGCTGGGTCCCCTAAGATCCACAAAGGGGCTGAACAATGATTACATATTAGGAATTACCTGGGTCCCCTCCACAATAGATCTGTCATTACACTGTAGAGGGGGAATATACTGTATAAGAGGGGGCCGAGCATACTTATCCCCAGAGGAGAGGGGGAGGCTGGCCCTCAGGTGAGAAGGGGAGTTTTCTGGGCCCCCCAGGCTCCAAGCACCTGCGCAGGATAAAGGTCCCAGAACTTTCAGAGGATGCTGTAGCCTCAGACTAGTCAGCGAGTTCTGCTAAATCCAGGAAGGTTTCTGACAGCCCCTGCTCTGCTTGCCTTGGCCCAGGATCCCTCCTCACAGGCTGGGGTTACATCCAAATGTAGCATTCCCCAAATCTGTACACAGTGTAGTTCATCAATTAAAGTCTTTTCATGGACTTTCAGAGTTACCTAAAGAGGTCTGGAATTAGAGACCAAGGACTGGGATTTGAACCTGGCTCTGCTATTTGCCTGGACCAGCTCCTTTTCCTTGTGTGGATTTCAGTTTCCTCCTCTGAAGAATAAATACCAATTAGTCCAGCTCTCCATTACTATAGATCCTGAGATGTTCTTCTGTGACCCACAGAGCTCTAGCCAGCAGCCTTGGGACAAGCTAGTAGGGAAGACCACAACTCAGATGCTCCTTCTTCCAGAAGTGCATCTATTTTAGGGATTTAGGGAAGATTCTCCCTTCACCCATCCCGACCCACAATACTGCTAGGACTGTCCCTTCTCCTCTTCCCCCTCTTGCCTAAAGGGAAAATCAGATTTCAATATCTCATTAATACACTCACCCATAATGAAAAGTTGGCTTCTGGCTGAAATGGATTCCTTTATCTATTTATTCTACATGTTGATACAATTTTTTTTCATTTAAAAAATTTTTATTTAGAATATTTCCCGTGGTTACATGATTCATGATCCCTCCCCCCGCCCTCTCTCTCTTTCCCCCTCCCAAAGTGAGCAAGTAGTTCCACTGGATTATACATGTATCATTGTTTAAAACCTATTTCCATGTAATGCATATTTGCAGTAGAGCAATCCTTTGATATCAAAACCCTAATCACATCCCTATTGCACTACGTGATTGATCATATATTTTTCTTTTTTTTTTTTAAACCCTTGTACTTTCGGTGTATTGTCTCATAGGTGGAAGAGTGGTAAGGATAGGCAATGGGGGTCAAGTGACTTGCCCAGGGTCACACAGCTGGGAAGTGGCTGAGGCCGGGTTTGAACCTAGGACCTCCTGTCTCTAGGCCTGACTCTCACTCCACTGAGCTACCCAGCTGCCCCTTGATCATATATTTTTCTAATGCATTTCTGGTTCCACAGTTCTTTCTCTGGATGTTTTTTAAAATATATATAAATATAAAGAGAAACCAGTAGGTGTTGTGTTTTTTTTTAAACCCTTAACTTCTGTGTATTGGCTCCTTGGTGGAAGAGTGGTAAGGGTTGGCATTGGGGGTCAAGTGACTTGCCCAGGGTCACACAGCTGGGAAGTGTCTGAGGCTGGATTTGAACCTAGGGCCTCCCATCTCTAGGCCTGACTCTCAATCCACTGAGCTACCCAGCTGCCCCACCAGTAGGTGTTTTGGGCAACTGCCACTCACAGATTAAACTCACATAGAAGGATAGGGTATCAGAGCCTGAGTAAATCTGATAACCCTTCTCTAAAGGAATGACCAGGAATTAACACAAACATGAACTACTCACATATTATGGGTTCTTTGAGGTGAGAGGAAACAAACAGGAAGGAAAACAAAATAGTTTTAATGTATAAGAAAGGGGAAGGAGAGTGGGAGAGGTATTTCTATAACTAGGGTTAGCTAACTGACAGGAAATGGAGTCCTAGGAGAGTTTCTCTGTTAACCCAACTTCAGTCAGGCTGGCAGCCTTGACTGAAGACTAGAGGGAGAGAGCTGGGTATTGGGATTTCTCATAAATGGTCCAGGTCGCTTCCTTGATGGCTTCAGGATACCAGGAACCAACTCCTTGTACAGCCAATAATCCAAGAGATACCAGATAGGGGGAAATGCCTGCAAGCTGTCCTCCTGAAAACAGACACTTTCCACTACTAAGGTTTGTCTTGAGATGTTGTCTTCAAGTTTCTCCAATCCCAAAGATCCCAAACTCATGGAGTCACTGCTGGCTGGACCTCTGCTCCAAACGCCTCACACACCAGCACTGACAGTTTTTACACTCTCTCCCAGCTGCATTCTAATCGAGAATGTTCCAAGCTGACAGCCAAGCTCCTATGCCTCCATATTTCTTACTCATGATAAATTTCTATTCTGTTCCCTAAATCACTTCATTACAATGTGTTCTTTCTTCTAAATTCCTCTAGATTATCCTGGGTCATTGCATTGCTGCTAGTAGAAAAGTCCATTATAGGGCCACAGTGTATCAGTCTCTGTGTACAATGTTCTCCTGGTTTGAAAGGTTTCCAAGATTTACATACACAATGAAAAAATATAATGTTACAAAATATTATAAACAAATTTTCTTTTCAACAAATTCTCAATGAATAAATTATCTAGTAATTCTTTCCTGTAATATAGGAAAGAGTAAACAACTTTGCTTGGAATTAAGTTTTCATTACTGTTATCTTGATTAGAGAGGGTTAAGGCAGGGCCTGGTTATTCTCTTAACTTATTGAAATAGTTTACTTTACCCTTTAGTTCACAATACAAATCACATATTATTGCAAATAGGCATGATCAATTTTTAACAAATAGCTTTTACACATAGTTTACATTTGAACATATGTTTTCAGTTTTCACAAAGAAAGATACATGTTTTGATTTTGATATAAAATTATTCTTCAAAGGTTATTCTTTTAAAACTTCAAAAATTTCAACCAGGTACCTTGGAATATTCCTAACTTTACAAATAATAGTCTTATTTCAAGTCCCTTAGGATTACTGAGATGATCAATATTTTTAGTTAAATGCATTCTTCAATTACACTGTTATAATATTGATGTTTGTTAATTAGTTTTAATTGCATCAAAATCACTATAAAGTAAAAGACATTATAATAATATTAATGCCATCACAATCAAGTACATATTAACAATGATATCAAATTATTATGAGGGTTATGCGTTTTGTTATAATTTTATATTCTGGATTTGAATGCATTACTACAAATCACAAATATTATGAGAATACAATCTATTCAATTAACCTTTAAATACTAGTGAAATAGTGAACATAGGAGACATAATTTGACTAGGATCTAGTAACCTAAAGCATAAATTTAAGTTGTCATAATAATTATTTTTGCATTTTCTAATATTATTTGAAATAGAGATAACTCCTTAAATTGAACCAGATTTCTGTAAGTTACAAAATTAACATTAGCTTCTTATTAATTGTTTTACTTTACTGAGTTTGAGTTAGTAAAAACTGTTGCTGAAAATATTTATAGTCAGAGACTCTCCCTCCTATGTGTAGAATTATTTTTGGTTAAATTATTTTTGAAATATGTCCAAGGCTGCAGCCGCTTTTCAAGCAGCTGTGCTCTTTAACTCTTTAGTTACTGCATTTATAAAATTTGCCTCATTATTTTAAAACCTTGATGATTTATCACTTCCAAATGAATATTAATTTAAACTTCACTACATCCAAATTATCCCTGATTAAAACTTCTTAATAAGGTTTCCTAGATATACTAATTATTCTTTCAGACCCCTGCTTAAAGAAGAATAAAACCTGTAGTCTGGCCTCTCTATACCTTAGGACAAATCTACATACCTGATTAAATATTTCTTTTAAATCATGAATTAGTATCCTTATATAATTTGCAATCCTCAAATTCAGTTTGATAAGCATTTTTGGCAAATTTGATTATTTAAATCTGTATTTTACACACTGCAAGTCTTAATAGATAACTTCTCCAATATAAAGTTTGTGCATATTTAAAATTAACTGAAATTCCGTTTTCTAACTGGTAGTCAATAGATTTATACTATACCATCAGTATCCATTCAGATTCTTAGCAAACATGTATCCTAATGAATTAGAGAAAGGGCTGTGAGTTTTGAGAAAAAGGAGCTATGTTTTTTGACTTTCCAAAATTATTTCTTGCTAAACTGAGGCAGCATGGATGATTCAATTTTGGCTTAAATTTTTTTAACATTTATTCATATTCATTTTTAACATGGTTACATGATTCATGCTCCTCCTTTCCCCTTCGCCCCCCGCACTCCCCCCACCCATGGCCAATGCACATTTCCACTGGTTTTGTCATGTGTCCTTGATCAAGACCTATTTCCAAATTGTTGGTGGTTGCATTGGTGTGGTAGTTTCTAGTCCACACCCTCAATCATGTCCACCCTGACCCATGCGTTCAAGCAGTTGTTTTTCTTATATGTTTCCTCTCCTGCAGTCCTTCCTCTGAATGTGGGTAGCATCTTTACCATAAATCCCTCAGAATTGTCCTGGGTCATTGTATTGCTGCTGGTACAGAGGTCCATTACATTCAATTTTACCATAGTATATCAGTCTCTGTGTACAATGTTCTTCTGGCTCTGCTCCTTTCGCTCTGCATCAGTTCCCGGAGGTCTCTCCAGTTCGCCTGGAACTTCTCCAGTTTATTATTCCTTTTAGCACAATAGTATTCCATCACTCGCATATACCACAGTTTGTTCAGCCATTCCCCAATTGAAGGACATACCCTCCTTTTCCAATTTGTTGCCACCTCAAAAAGCGCCGCTATAAATATTTTCATACAATGTCCCAATTTTGCCACATCCCCTCCAACATTCATTACTCTCCCCTTCTTTCATTTTAACCAATCTGCTAGGTGTGAGGTGATACCTCAGAGTTGTTTTGATTTGCATTTCTCTAATTATTAGAGATTTGGAACACTTTCTCATGTGCTTATTGATGCTTTTGATTTCTTTACCTGAAAATTGCCTATTCATGTCTCTTGCCCATTTATCAATTGGGGAATGGCTTGATTTTTTATACAATTGCTTTAACTCCTTGTATATTTGAGTAATTAGACCCCTGTCAGAGTTTTTCATTATAAAGATTTTTTCCCAATTTGTTGTTTCCCTTCTGATTTTGACTACATTGTTTTTGTTTGTACAAAAACTTTTTAGTTTAATATAATCAAAACCATTTAATTTACATTTTGTAATTTTCTCTAACTCTTGCTTGGTTTTAAAGTCTTTCCTTTCCCACAGATCTGAATTTTTCTCATGGAACCATTCTCTGTTTAAAGGGGGCTAATTATGAAATATAAGCCAATGGTATTGTACTAATAATTTATAAGTTAAGATTTTCACTAACTTCAGTGTGATTAATGGTAGATTAAACTTGTGGCAGTCCAAAAAGTTTTTACCACTCTCAGTTAAAGCATTTGGGAGAATTGGTGATTCTGATTAGCTTAAAAAGTCTTAAATTGCACTTCCGTACCTCAGTATGCAGTTCAGAATCATTGCTTTCTCTGTATGAATAAAATTTTTTTCTTAGATTGCAGTTAGAATCCTTGGTAAATTTGATTAAATAAACATCTCAGCATTGAACCTGTTGATAGAATTTGGTGGTAGGATCAAATCTGTCCCCTGTTATTGTCTTACTATTTCTTTGTTCCCTTTCTTATGGCCAGTAAGAAATGGAAGAAGAAATGTAGACAAATTATCTTGTTGATTCTCGCCTTAATGAGAGCAGAGAATATGATTTCTTTTAATCAATTAAATTCTTTTAGAGTTTAAAACCCTCAGAAATCCATTGGAGATGTTATTTTTCTGAATTTCTCAAACTCCTCTGTCTGTCTTTCCCATTCCTCCAGAATGAATGAGAAAGAGAGAGATTTATTTTCTTCAAAATTCCATTGTGATCACAGACAAACAAAACATTACAAACAGATCATAGACACATAAACACAATATATAGACCCAAAGACTGTTCAAAGACATTTCCCGGGCATTTCATGCATACTCTAACAAATATATGACATCCTATCAAAAGATCAATAAATCGCATCTTTCATTGCTAAAGAAATCTGGAGAAAAAAGAAAGTTTATTATTCAGAAAATTGGTTAACTCTAGCAAGGAACTGGCTAAGCTGGGATGAATTCTTGGATTAAATTTAGTCATTGGTGGGGCCGGTGGTTGGCCTCCTTTCCATCTTCCCTGAAATCTCTTATCAGGTAATCTGTAACCATTTCGATGGAATTCGAAATTACAATTTTTCTTCCAGTGGTAACCTTTCTCACATCTAGGACACAAAGAGTTAGGGGCATTGGAACAAGAGCTTTTTACAGCCTTTGAGCCCTTAATCATTTCAGAATATGTTTTTCCTTTCAGGGCTGCTGCGATGGCTATACCCTGCATATATGCTGGAGTAAAGTCCTCACAAGCTTTCACATAGTCACTAATAGTCCCAGATTCTTTAACATTTTGAAGCATGCTCTGACACACATTATTGGCATTGTCATAGGCAAATTTTTTGACTATTATCCAGATTGCATATTCATCAATTGTATATTTTTTTACCTCCTGATTTAACCTTTCTACAAAATCTGAGTATCTTTCCTCTGATCCTTGGCTAATCTCGGCCAAACCTGTGGACAGTTTCTTAGTTACTGGGATCCTTTTCCAAGCCTCTAAGGCACACTACTCTATTTTTTAACCAGTCCCAGCACATTTTTATGATTACCACTTTATAATACAGTTTGAGATCTAGTGTAAACTTCCTTCATATTTTTGTTCTCTTATAATCCTTTACTTTTTTCTCCCAGGTGAATTTTGTTTTATTTTCTAGCTCAATGAAATAATTTTGGGTAGCTTGATTGGGCTGGGACTGAATAGGCTAATTCATTTAGGTAGATTTATCATTTTTAATATCTTAACTCAGCAGATTCATGAGCAATTAATGATTTTCCACTTGTTTAGATCTGACTTTACTCAGATGAAAATTGTTTCATAATTGTGATCAAATAGTTCTTGGGCTTGTCTCAGCACGTAAACTCCCTGGTGTTTATTATATACATTATATTACCTATAGTTATTTTAAATGAGATTTCTTTCTCTATCTCTTGCTGTTGAAATATACTGGTAGTATAAAGAAATGATGATGACTTATGTGAGTTTATTTCATATTTTGTAACTTTGCTAAAGTTATTTTTCAATAAGTTATTGATTGATACTCTAGGATTCTGTAAGTGTGCCATCATATCATGTGCAAAGAGTGATAATTTTGTTTCCTCATTACCTATTCTAATTCCTTAGATTTTTCCTTCTAATCTTATTGTTGTAGCTAGCATTTGTAGTACAGTATTTAATAGTAGTGGTGTATCCCTGCTTCACTCCTCATCTTGTTGGGAAGATTTCTAGTATATCTTCATCACAGATAATGCTTTCTTAAGGCTTTAGATGGATGCTATTCATCATTTGGGGAATGTTCCATTCATTCTAGTATTCCCATGTTTTTTTATATGAATAGGTATTATATTTTGCTATAAGGCTTTTCTTTTTTTTTTAATTTTTTTTAAACCCTTGTATTTCGGTGTATTGTCTCATAGGTGGAAGAGTGGTAAGGGTGGGCAATGGGGGTCAAGTGACTTGCCCAGGGTCACACAGCTGGGAAGTGGCTGAGGCCGGGTTTGAACCTAGGACCTCCTGTCTCTAGGCCTGACTCTCACTCCACTGAGCTACCCAGCTGCCCCCTTGCTATAAGGCTTTTCTGCAAGGATTAAGGCAATCATAAAGTTTCTTTTGATTTTATTATTGATATAGTCAACTATACTGATAGTTACCCTAATATTAAACTATCACTGCATCCTTGGCAGAAATCCCACTAGTCATACTAAATGATCCTTGTGATATATTGCTGTAATCTCCTCGATAATCTTTTATTTTAAATGATTGCATTAAAATTCATTAGGAAAATTAGTCTATATATTTCTTTCTCTTTTTTTTTCCTTTTCTGGCATAAGTATCAATATCTTATTCGTGTCATGAAAAGAAAATGGCTTACATAATATTAAGTTAATTGTCCTTAAAATGTTTAGTAGAATTTACTTATGAACCCAGTTGGTCCTAAGTTTTTTTTCTTAGGGAATTTATTGATAGCTTGTTTCTTTTCTTTTTTTGAGATGGATTGTTTAAGTGTTCTATTTCCTCTTCTGCCAATCTGGGCAATTCATATTTCTGAAAATATTCTTCAATTTCACTTAGATTGCTAGATTTATTGTTATATAATTGGTGTTACAAAAGATGAGAGTAATCTGGATACTACCACTATTAGGCTGGTTATTAGTCATAGTAATCTGAGGTATTAATCTGAGGGAGCTTTGGATTGGTTCCCTAATGGCTGGTGCAGGGACACTCGAGTCCTGCCACCCAGCTGGATGTTATAATAACTGCCCTTCTTTATAACAGTGCCAAGGCAGGATCCCTAAAGATCAATGGATGGGTAACCCTTTCAGGTCCCACCTGGGGTTGATTGATTATTGGTATTGGGCTCTACCAGCCTTGGATAACGTTCATCTGACTGCATTGTTCCCTCCCCAGAGTGGTGATGGAATAACTAGGTACAGGAAGGTACTTAATAACTTTTATCTATGTTGTTTAACAAGGGAAAGGAATGATCAGGAATGGGTTGGGGAACAGGTGACCCTATCACTAAATCTATGACAATAATCCCTCAGGACTGTAGGTTGTTCAGTAATGCTGGGCTTGTTCTTCACTTCCTCTGGCTCAGCCTGGCCACAGCCAAACCAGAGTAAGCAAACTGTTTTTGGATCATGCAAATATTAATGATGGTTTCTCTCAGCTTCTTACTGCTAGTTTTTGTGCCAGTCCTACAGCCTTCAGGCAATAGCACCCTTACTACCCTTCTGCTTCTTCTCCAGCCCACTTCCCAG
The DNA here is from genome assembly GCF_016433145.1 of Gracilinanus agilis. NCBI lineage: Eukaryota > Metazoa > Chordata > Mammalia > Didelphimorphia > Didelphidae > Gracilinanus > Gracilinanus agilis. The sequence goes on along the minus strand of NC_058132.1, from coordinate 18,526,848 downwards.
TCCTGGATACCTAAATATCTAGAGATGGTTTAGGTGCCTAAATATCTAGGAATTCAGAGAGAATCAGAGGAACCACGGTCAGACCCACAGGTCAAATCAATATTCAAGATCAAATGTCCAAGGAAGAGTTTAGGCCCAGGCTCCAAAACCCAAAACCCAAAAAGGTCCCAAAGGATCAAAGGGGTCCCTGTCAGGGGGCTTCCAGGGTATTTATACCCTCTCTGCCCAAGTGCCTTTCCTCTTGTCTTCATGACCTCTGGGAACATTCCGATATCTCCAACTGTCTTCACCTGTCAATCAAGGTGAGGCTCTCAGCTCCCAGAGTCTGATTATGACACCTACCACCCCCTTTCCAGAAAAAATGTTACTTAGCCCCCTGGAAATTAATTTAAAAAAATTTAATAGCAATTAATAGGAAAGATAAATGCACTTGTGGCCATCACTGCCCCACCCTGGATTGCTGCAGCACCCACCGGGGGCGGTAGCACCCACTTTGGGAATTGCTGCCTAGACCTTAGTATTCCAAGGAAGCTGTATGGAAGCAGTCACTGTGCTTTGCTCAAACTCTTTATGGGTCAGGATTTCATTCTTTAATTAAGAAAATAATAAGTCTGCAAATATAAGTGCCTTATGCTTAATTTCTCACTGAGGCTAATTCCTGTCTCAAGGCAGTTAATGGCACAATGGATAGAATTCTGGGCCTGGTATCAGGAAGACCTAAATTCAAATTTTGCTTCAGACACTATTTAGTTGTGTGGATTTGGTCATGTCCTTTCACCTCTGTCTGCCTCAGTTTCCTCATCTGTAAAATAGGGATGATAATATGGTTTCTACTAATGTGGATAAGGCTAATTAGGGTCTCATCCAAAAAACCAATTAATAGCTCAAACTGATTCCATGCTGAGGGAACAAGCCTTATTATAAGGGAATAGAGTAATAGAGCCACTAGGGAAAGAAGCAAGTGGGTAAGGTAAGGTAAGGTAAGGTAAGGAGGTGGTAAGAGAGAGTAATAGGTGAGAATGAAAGATGGGTCAAGGCTCTCAGGATGCTCTTTATCTGGATTAGTTACTAGGGAAGGGCTCAAGTGTTTGGGCAATGTCTCCAGGAAACTAATGTCACTTTATCCATGGGTCACTTTGGTCTCTGCACCTTTATCCATGATTCACTCTGTTTGCCCACTAAGGGGGCAGCAAACCTCAATGTAAAAAGGATGTTAATGATATATTAAATAGCCTAGGGCAACTGTCTGTCTCCATAGACTCTAAGAAAGGCAGTGAGTGTAGAAATTGAGGCCATTGTTTGAACCCAGACCTGTATGACCAGGAAACTGAACTCCCCTGTGTTTGTTGTCCAGAGACCCCTGCCAAGGACCCAGGTTATGTCTAAAGATTGATGCTGAGAGTTTTCTTATCATTGCGAATCTAAGCAACCCATCTGTCTCTTTTGAAAGGTGGCCCCATCCTTATCAACCAGTTATGGCTTCCATGTTCTTTGACTGTTTCTGGTTACTTGGCAGGGTTTGTGGGACATTTCAGCCTGTGCCACTACCTCTCAGGGTTGTTGGGAGGATTAAGTGAGATGGTCTCTGTAAGGCTATTATTGGTATTATTCTTTTTACAAAGGAGATGGTTGAGCTTAGGTAGGGCTTCAATTTGGCTGGCCCTAGGCTTTCAGTCTTCCTACATGCAAACGAGTGATGTCATCGAAATCTAGTCTCCAAAGGACAGTCTGGTGAAGTCAAGTCTGGTGGAGAGTCTTCGAGGGAACTTCATTGGAGACTGTGACTTTGACTGTGACTTGAATTGAGGCATCATCCTTGGATTCTGACTCCTGGATTACCTGGTTGGGTGAGTGAAAAGGGCTGACTACTTTCCTAGTTTCCTAAGAGACTTCCATCTTGGAGAAGGCAGGTAGTTACCCACTACCAGCCCTCATGGCTGAGGACTAGTACAGGTATTTTCTCTAACCTCACTCACATTTCTCTACTTTATTGTTTTCCCTCTATTTTGTAAATACACTTCTGACTTGTGACCATGTTATTTCATATAATTTAAGTCCAATCACTAAATTTAACCTTTACCTATCTGTAGGCCTGGCTCTCAATACACTGATCCACCCAGCTGCCCTCTGGTTGTTCTTTGTTGATGGCATTACTATGTTGAAATCAATGTATAGTTTGTCCAACTATGACTGATCAGATCAATACAAGCTCAGATAGCTCTACCAGAGGTCATGCACAAGTAACTCACATGAACACTTAGGAAGGAGACGTATCTAAATTTGTGGATGTCACGATTCATTTGAGCAATTGCAATTCTGCTTTGTGCCTAGAGCACAACACCTTCTTTGATGAGGGCATACCCTATGGGGCATTCTTGTGCCAGTGTCTTCCGTGACTCATAATCAGTACTAAAGTTCTTCAGAGAAACCTTCAGAACATCCTTGTATTGCTTCTTCTGATGATCGTGTGAGTGCTTGCCTTGAGTTAGCTCTCTGTAAAACAGCCTTTTGGGCAAATGTTTGGTATTTAAACAAAGTGGCTAGCCCATTAGAGTTGGGATCTCTGCAATGGATTTTGAATGCTTAACAGTTCAGTTCAAGAAAGTACCTCAATGTCTTATACCCTATCTTGCCAGATAATCTTCAGAATATTTCCAAGACAATTCAAAAGGAAGTAATTCATTTTCCTATGACCACGGTGCTTGTATAATGTCCAGGTTTCAAAGGCATACAACAATGAGATCAGTACAATAGTTCTGTAGACTTTCAGTCTAATGCCTCTTCTCTCCAACAGTTTCCTTTGGAGCCTCCAAAACACTGCGCTAGCTCTGGAAATGCATGCCTCAACCTTTATTGTCTACATGGACATCTCTGGAAAGCATACTGCCAAACTAAGTGAACTGGTCCACAGCACTTAAAATTTCTCCCTTTGCTGTAACTAATGGTTCCATGTGTGGATGGTGAAGTACTGTCCAGTGGAAAGCCCATTTTTCAGGTGTTGTCAGGCTTAAATTAACATAAATAGGAGAGATTTGATCCATCCCTGTTGCATCTCATTCTCAGAGGCTATAGTGAGTGCATGATCATCTGTGAACAGAAAGTCATGTACCAATTATCCTACTTCTTTAGTTTGAACTTACATTTTTTTCAAGTTCAATAATTTATAATCACAGTGGTGCCAATTTCATCTTCATTGAAGGTATCCAACATCATCACTAAAAACATCATGATATGGGGGCAAGCATATAGCTATTCTTCACTCCACTGGTGACTAGGAAAGCCTGAGAGCATTGTCCATTTTCCAGAACGCACGCAAGTATGCTATCATGGAACTATTGTACAATATTGATGAACTTCTCTGGGCAACCAAATTTTGTTATTTTCAGCTCTCATGTCTTCAATGTCAAAGGCCTTGGTCAGATTGTTAAATGTTATATACAGACCTCTATTCTGCTTCTGGCATTTCTCCTGGAGTTTGGGGGAAGCTAACACTATATTGACCATTTTTTTGGCCCTTTCTGAAGCCACTGACTCTCAGGTAGTTGACCACCTTCCAGATGAAAAATCAGTCTATTAAGGAGAACTGGCATGAATTTTGCCAGCAATGACTAAGAGAGAGAGATCCTTCTATGATTGTCACAAGAGAATCTATTTTCTTTTCTTTTAAAGAGGTGGAAAATGGAAGCATCTCTAATCTCCTTGGAGATTACCTCCTTTGCCATATAACCCAGAAGATTTAAGTCAGCTTTGTAATAAGATATTTGTTAATTAAGAGTTAATTAAGAAATAGGGTTGATTGCAATAAATATAGAAATTTGAGAAAGCTGGATTTCTTTAAGCCAAAATAGAATTTCCAAGAGAAGATCATGGGAAATAAAAATAATTTCTCAGAGGTTCTTGAAAAGGACAGTTAGACCAATGAACACTCACTCTTGGTCTGCCTGACTCAAGGAAGGAGGTCTAAGGGTTTTTGGCTCAGAGAGTTGGAAGTTGAAGAAGATATGGTGAATTTTCTATTTGAGAAATATCCAAGTAAGAAGGAAGGAGATTGTGGTGCAATATCATTGCTTTGCTATTGGTAGCAGAAGAGGGCAAAACTGTGAGGATTCTAACTAACTATTTTCCCATTTAAACAGCAGGAAAGAAATCCAATCCTTTCTGATTGGGATAAGTTATATTTTTTTAGTTTTAGGATAGAAATTTAGAATTGGGTTAATAGACAGATAGGAATATAACTTAACCTTGATTTTTATCAAGGAGAAGTGGGTTCATGCAAAACTTAAGTTGGGGTTTGGGTAGAGTTAGAAAATTTAGATTTAGGGAAAATATTATTTCTACTTGTTACCTTTTTCTTTCTCTTTTTCCTAAATTTTAATACTTCCAATAAATATTTTTATATAACCTGGCTTGAGTTGGAATTTTTTAAGACTACTTGGGAAGCCATCTTTCTTAATGGTCAAACCAACGGCGTGCCTATACAGGACACAATTATTGGTAATACTATACAAATACCAATAATTTATAAGGGCTAGAAAACTCTTACAACAGTTTGGTATGAGCGGTAGATCTCCTGTCTTTTAAATCTCTGCTGGAATGGAATTAGCAACAAGTACTTTGCCACAGGAGAGGAGCCTAATGGCATTCAAACCCCCCTCTTCAATGGAAAGCCCATCTAGAGAGGTAGTGACTTCAACCTGAGGAACATGGTCAATCCATTGGGGAATGGCTAAATAAGTTGTGGTATATGATGGTCAAGGAATACTATTGTGGTGTAAGAAATGATGAACAGGATGATTTCAGAAAAAGATGGAGAGATCTACATGAACTGATACAGAGTGAAATAAGCAGAACCAGGAGAACATTGTATACAGTAACGACAATATTGTTGGGTAGAGGGAATTTCATCCCCTCCCCTTCCTGGACTGTCGACCTACTCATCCCATTTTTCACATGCCAGTGGCTGCGTACAGGAATGTATATAAAAAGGGTGTGGGTGGGGCCTAGGGGGGCTTTTTGGCTCACTACTTCCCTGAGTAGGCAGAGAGGATGGACAGGACAGAGGATCCTGCCAGATGAGTACACATGGTCAGAAATAGAGTAATAAGGGACAGCTGGGTAGCTCAGTGGATGGAGAGCCAGACCTAGAGATGAGAGGTTGTAGGTTGAAATCTGGCCTCAGACACTTCCCAGCTGTGTGACCCTGGGCAAGTCACTTAACCCCCATTGCCTACCCTTACCACTCTTCTGCCTTGGAGCCAATACACAGTATTGACTCCAAGATGGAAAGTAAGGGTTTAAAAAAAAAAGAAATAGAGTAAGAAAGAGACTTTAAATCTATGCTTATCTATCTTTTCTATCTCAAGTGATTATTAATAAACTTTATAGAAAATAAGAACATGGGAAACATTCACTTTAAATATGACATTGTGATAAATCTAGATACTCTTAGCAAAGTGATGATACAGGATAATTCTGAGGGACTTATGACAAAAAATGCTATCCACTTCCAGAGAAAGAACTGTTGGAGTTAGACTGCATATCAAAGCATATAATTTCTCACTTTAGTTTATATGGGTTTTTATTTGGGGTTTTTGGTTTTATAAAATTATTCTCTTATAAAAATGAAAATTGTGGAAATATGTTTTGCATGATAATACATGTATAACACAGATAAAATTGCTTGCCAGCTCCAGGAAGGAGGAGGGAAGGGAGGGAGAAAAAAATTTGGATCATATAACTTCAGAAAACTTATGTGGAAATTTGTTATTATATTCAATTGGTAAAATAAAATATCTTTATAATCAAAAAAGGTGAGAGTGAACTGAGGAGAGAAGATCAGACCCTTTGGTTCCTCCCTCCAAGTCTCTCAATTCAGAGTCAGCTTATCCCTGGAAAGCTCTCCTTCCTCACCTGCCTAGATCTCTCAGCTCAATCACCACCTTTTGTAGCAGACTTTTCTTTGGACCCTTAGAGGTAATTAGGTGGTCAAGTAGATAGAGTCAAGAAGATCTTGCTATATGCCCTTGGGCAAATCACTTCACTTCTGTCTGCTTCAGTTTCCTCAACTGTAAAATGAAGATCATGATAATTACCATCCAAGGTTGAGAATCAAATGAGGGAATAATGTAGGTGCTTAATAAAGCCTATTTCTCCCAGCCCTCTCCTAATAGATAAGGATTTAATATTGAGTTCACATATTTCACTGATTATTTGTCCTGATTATAGAGACTTGCAATAAAAGGAAAGAGAGGTACATGGCTATAATAATGGGAAAATAGTCCCCTAGTTTGATATAAATTCCAAACTAGAGTCAAAGAGATGGCTAATTGACAAAAATTCCATAAGTCAGGCTCAAAATCAATTAGGTGTGAATATTTCCATTCAAGAGGAAATGTCATACTTAGAAAAGCTAAGGCAGGAAAGTCCTACTGTAGCCCGTGCCAACATTGCTCTCCTAGCTTCTCCCTTGAGACAGAACTCCAGCTGCAGTTCACAGCTGTCGCTCCCATCGGGTTTCTAGTACTATGGATCACTGGTTTAATAGTACTTCTTGATGATCAAAACTGGAATAAGTCTCAGAATAATATCATTTACAGTCCCATGAGGTGTCACGTCACATAGAAAGTTTCACTAACTACATCTTAGGACTAAATAATTATTTCTCAATTGGAGTTATAATAATAAAGTTTTGCCAGGCCTAAAATCTTCCTCACACCTTCTTCTAGAGTCTAATTCATCTTGGTATTGTAGGATTTAAATTAATGTACAATATTTCAAGTATTATATTTATAAAGTTTATTATCTGACAAAATAGAACCAATAGAAAGAACAAAACAGAAAGTTTTCTACCTGCTCAAAAAAGCCAGTTCCACCAAAGCTGCCACAGGAAGGAAAAAGAGACCAAGAGATGGAACTCCACCAAATTGATCTCCTGTCTATGTCAGCACGTAACAACAGGAAGAGAGTAGGGTGCTGGGAATTGTAGTTTTGCTGGAGATCATAACAGATTTAAATTACACAGTATAAAAACTATTTGCATTTTGGAATTCCACATGGATAGTAAATATAATGTCGTTTAATCAAAACTCTAGAAAGAAATTTGTCAGTTGCTATAAATCTTCAGACAATGTGCATGTGTGCATATGTGGGTGTATACCCACATAGTTCCAGATTATAATTCCACTGCAGATATAATTACATAATTCACAGTTAAATGGTTTTATAAAAGAAATGGCTAATTACTCTTCCTTTGATAATTACTGGTCCTCTAATCAAAGAGTGGTTATAATGGAGAAAGGGTTAAGGATTTCACATGCTGATATGGCTCTTAAGCAAACAAGGAGATTTAAAAAATTCTCTTCAATTTTCTCCTTTAAATTATAGTCATTTAAATACTTGATTTTATCATTCTCAACATTATACAATATTACACAATATAATATTGCACATTATATCATATTATATTTTAATATCATATATTATATGTCACATTATAGATCATAATGCTATACTATTCTGGGTTATACTATTATGTTACTGTATTACAATTAATACAATTACTATTATTCAGTAACCTTAATAAATTGTTCTATAATTTTCATAAGGGCTCACCAAGCAAATTCATAATGAAAATGCTTCAGAATTACACTTAGAACTGGAATTAAAATGAAAATTCAGAACAATACTTTAGAGTGTTACAATATTTGATCAACAGGGGGTGATAAAATAACATCATTTTTTTTTTTTTGCAAATGTATCTATAGATTTTTCTATTCATCTTCTTTTAAAAGTTTATTTCATAATCTAACAACATCCAGATTATAAGGGAAACTGCTTTTCAATAGTATATCTTTACAATAGTTTACCAAATTTCCTATTATTATAAAAAGATCTCCAATACCAGACTCTGGGAAAGAACAATTCAGTATCCCATCAGTCAGGTCGCTATGAAAAAAAATATGGAACCCACCAGGGAGGAGAAAAGTCGGAAGGCCAAAACAGACCTGGCAAAGATATGCCCAGTTGGTGGAAGTTGCCCAGAACAGAGTCCGTTGGCGTGAGATGCCCAGTTGGAGGAAGTTGCCCAGAATAGAGTCCGTTGGCGTGAGATGGTTGCAGCCCTATGCTCCTCTGGGAGTCAATAGGAATAATAATAATAATTTTAAATTTGAAATCTAAAACAAAACCTATTACCAAATTTTCAAATTATTTTTCACAGAATTGCTTCAGTGTATTATCTTTTTGCATTTTAATCATATCTAAAACCCTGTATAAAGTTATCTATGAAGAGATCATATATAATTATAAGATAATTATATTTCATTAAAGAAATAATTTATAACAAGAATAATTAACATTTACATAGTGTTTGCTAGCAGGATATAAAACCTTTTAGGTGCCAGTATTTCCATTTTCCCCCTTAGACAGAGGTCAAATCACATAGCTAGTTCATTACGCAGATTGGATTTTAACTCAAAATTTTCTGAATTCATATAATTATAATTTTCTAAATGTCAAATAAAATTTGTTATTATTATCATATACATTGAGTCCTGACAACAAAATTATGACCCAATAGCAGAATACATTTCTTTGTTAATGAAACCATAGCATGATTTAGTTTCAATATCTTGGATTTATAATCACTAATCAACATTTAAATTTAATTATATCAAAGAGCCATTTTATTTAAATTAGCTAAAACTATACTTGTCTTCTTTCATATTCTGATCTGACCTTTCACTTGACACCTCCAAAACTGTCTATTGAAATAACCCTTTTTTCTCTGTGAATTCTTAATTTCCTTAATATGCCTTTCTTGACTACCTTCCCACAGCTGGAAAGGGAGAGGAGACTCTCCTTTATTTTAAAAGCTTTTAAAGTTCTCCTTCAAACATCCCATCCTAGCTATGTAGTTATTTTCATCTTTTAACCTTGCAGTTTTCCTTATTTTACATTATAAAAAAAACTCGAAACATCAGATAAAATAGTAAAGACAATTTTCTTTTTAAATTGTCATTATAATCCCAATGAAACCAAATACACACTAAAAAAGAGCAGCACTCTTAAACAGCTCTTTTAACAACTAACTGCATATCCTGGCTATGTTAATGACATAGAAAACAAACATTTTTAAATTTGTCTGAATAGTATCAGAAAGTCCATACGCAGCAATTATCAGTTTAAGTTTGTGCTTGCTATTATTAGGTGTGTGGATAGAATTTACTCCTCAGGACTCTCTTACTTAGCATCTCTGTGTGAACATACAGAGGCTAAAGTTTGGGTGTGACCCCGCCCCTCTCTCTCTTTCCCTGAATGCGGCTGCTGAAGCTGGCTGGAAGCCGGCAGGAGAACTGACACACATGGCCTTACTTTAGTTAGAATATTAGGCTTTGAACTTCTATTTTTAAAATTTCTTCTACTTCAAATGGTGATTAATAAACTTTATAAAAAATAATACTTGGGGTTATTGATATTAATTTAAATCTTATACTTTTGATGAACCACTACAAAAAAAGAATCCTTAATTTTCTTTTAAGAAAGCATTTGAGTAAAAAATGAGGAATAGATACATTTTTTAAAAAATGACATATTTCTCTCTTGCCATTTCTGATGGTCTGCCTGTCTGCAGACTTCCCCATATTTAAGGATAAGTAAGGTGTTTACGCTTCTGGTGATTAAATCTAAAAATGGGCAGGGAGAACATCTGGAGGATAAAGTTTTGGTGTGACCCGTCCCTCTCTCTTTTTCTCTCTTTCCCTGAACGTGGTTGCTGATGCTGGCTGAGAACCAGCAGGAGAATTTACACAAGTGGTCTTACTTTAATTAGAACATTAGGTTTCGAACTTCTATTTTTTATTTCTTCTATTTCAAGTGATTATTAATAAATTTTATACAAAATAATACTTGGAATTATTTATATTAATTTAAATATTACATAGGTTATCTTAAAATATGCTGAATTAAATATTATAAGCCATTGCCTAGAAGACTGCTTTCCACAAAAAAAGAACAACAAAAAATGGCTAAATGAATTCTTACATAAACATAGACTTTAGTTTTGGGAATATTAGGGGGTAGTCCCCTTTGACATAAGAGTGTACATTCAAAATAAATGTGCTCAACCCCCCACAGTTCAATCCACTATATTGCAAAGTTCATTCGGGATCTTTTGGAACAGTGTGTGGTTTCTATAGGCATCTCCATGGTACTTTCTCCAAATAGTTTACTTTCTTGATTTGGGGAAGTACCAAGTTTCTTATCCTAAAATTACTCTCAAAAGAATTTAAACTTTGCGTTATAGGATAATAATACAATCCCCCTGAGGAGGGTGTTGACAAACACACAGATCACCCAGGGATACATGGCCGAGTTATGAAGTTTAGGAATCAATTGTCAAAAGAAAATTAAAAACATAAAAAATCCCAAATAAAAGAGGAAAAATAACGTCTGGATGTCACATTAAATATCAAAGTATCATGTGTAAAAATTTTAAATGTGGAAAAATAAGCCTATAATAGGTTCATGAATTCGGGTCTGATTAAAGTGATATGTGTCCTGCAAGCCTGTAGTAGCAATTATTAAGTTAACTAATCAGCAGCCAGGACTACAGAAAATTGCTATATCATAAAAGAGAGAGAAAAAGGGGACTAGACTTTGAAGCAGAAAGAGAAATATCATTACCTGGTCTAATTTTACCTTTGCTGTTAGGTACACAGGAGTCAAAATTACAGCCAAACTGAGGTACTTGGTATAAGTCTGGATCTGGCACAAGGGAATCCTGCATCTGAGGGTGTCAAACAGCTGCTTCCTCAAAACTCAAAATAAGTTCAAGTCCCCTGTTTTGGCGCAGAATCTCATCAATCCCAGTGGGATTGGTTGGTCTCCTTGACCTTGCGCTCATAGGCCCTGTGCAGGTTAACTTTGTGTTGCTTGGTACTATGCAGTGGCTCTTTTGTGATCCCTTCTCCTCAAACACAATCATTAATCACAGTCCCTTAATATTTGAAAATCAATGGTAGGTTTCCATAGTCTAAAGCTTTTGGGTATGCATTGACATTAGGGCTAATGGACATTTTAAACTTATATTAGTGCAAAAAACCCCATAAATACTGATAACATGTGCTTCAAGTATAAAAAATGAGAGAAAAAAGAAAACTCAAATACTCTATTGCACTTACAAGGAAAAAAACAATAATAAAGATTTAAAAAAAAATCAAAAACATAGAGTTCACAATCAGTGACACAGTGTGTTGCCCAAGGAGCAGCACAATACAAAGGTTTCTCACTCAAAAATGAGATCCATTTCCTTTTTAATTTAGCCATGATCCACAGTGTGAGTGCACATGGTTTTCACCAAGTAACAGCTTTTTAAGGCAGTAGTACAACAGATAATGCACATTTAAAGAAGTACCAAAATTCCCCAAATCACAAGAGTCCATTTAATGACAATAGCAAACAAACTCACTGTCATTAGGATTCACATAAGTTGCTGTGTGACATTTAAAAGACATATGAGTTCTTGGCTGAGATATTTCTAATATCATTCCAAAATATGGAAGGAGAAACCAGAAAAAAAAAAACAAACAATCCTCTGAACTGCTGATGAAAACCTTTTGGGTCTAAAATGTCATCAAGAATCTAGATCATTCTGGTGGAAGGGTAGAGTGAGCTGAAGAGTTACCAATATAAAAACCTGTCTAGAGGTTACAAAGTCCCCTGAGAAAACCTCCCTACCTCTCAGATGAGATTATAACCCATCATAGGGTAACCAAGCCCCTTGAGAAACCTCCCTCTTCTGGTATTAGACTATAATAGCCTTAAAAGGCATGTCTATATTTCCCATCCATTACAATGTAGAGGTGAGGACAACATCCCATGTTACTTCTCACATTACATGCTGATGTAAGGAGGATATAAATTTGGAGTAGCCCCTCCTCTCACTCTCTTTTTTGGTAATAGCTCACTGTGGAGGTGAGGTGAGGGAGAGGCAGGGGAACTTGCTCATGTGGTTTTGTTAGGTAATTTTGTTAGATAATTAGATTTTTTTTAAATTTTATGTCCTTTTTATTCCTTCTACTTTAAGTGATTATTAGTAAACTCTACAAAATATAATTCTTGGAGTGTTGATTATTAATTTAAATCTTATAGAAGATGATTTACTTATCTCCAAGGAGTAAGACAGTTGAGATTCCACCTCCAGCTTCTTGGATGCTTAAGCATTTAAATAATTTTTCACATTCATGGGGACAGGTTTTGGTCAGGTGAGGTTAATAATAATAGAAGATAGGTTTTTTAGTTAACCAAAGTTTTCAGGAAGAATGATTTTAATTCCCAGACAATAACAGGAAAATAATTAAAATTCCCATCATAGTTCTGCTGTTTTAAGGAGATATGTTACAGTTCAGGAAACCAATTCAGTTTCTGTTAATCTGGGCAATATATGTAGCTATATATACATACATATATATATTTAAAATTCATCTATTCTACTTAAATTATCACATTTATTGGCACATAATTGGGCAAAATAATTCCCAATATTAACTTTATTTTCTATCTCATTGCTTATGAATTCACCCTTTTCATTTCTGATAGTGGCAAATTGGTTTTCTTCTGCCCAATGTCATAATCAGACTCTGGGAGCTGAGAGTCTCACCTTGATTGACAGGTGAAGACAGTTAGAAGAGCGGAATGATCCCAGAGGCCATGAGGACAGGAGGAATGGCAATTGGGTAGAGAGGGTATAAATACCCTGGGAATCCCTGACAGAGAACCCGTGGACCCCTTGTCTTAGCTTTGGCTGAGCCTTGCCTAAACTCTTGCCTTGGACATTTGATCTTGAACATTGATTGACCTGTGGATCAGACTGTGGATCCTCTGATTCTCTCTGAATCCCCTAGATATTTAGGTACCTAGACCATCTCTAGATATTTAGATATCCCAGAGCCCTGGGGGGATCTGGGAAGTGGGTAGGAGAAGAAGAAGAGGGTGGTAAGGGTGGAATTTCCTGAAGGCTG
>NC_058132.1:18346921-18509408 GCF_016433145.1 Gracilinanus agilis | reverse complement strand
TATTCATAAATTTAACTTATATATTACATACAGATACAAATTATATTTATCATAGATATAATAGATAAAAATAATTTTTTATTTATACATTTTATTTTTTACATAAATTTTATATATTATGTTTACAATTTATACATTGTATATACATATAATTTATATAATTATATAATAAATTATAAAATCATTCTATAAACAATAGACAGTCTCCAGAGAATTTGAATCATCACATCACAAAGTATGTGTGTGGTGTGCCTGATAGCTACAAGCTTCCAGTATTTCAGACTTTCCCCCAAATGCTTAACGCCCAGGATTCTTTCACTGAGGGTCAGCAAGCTTTCCAACTGGGCAGACTCCCTCCCACAACTTCATGGCTTATGCAAGTTCATTATTTGTAGACCTTGCACTTAAGGTGACGGTTCTCCCAGGTCTTAACTGTCAAGACCTAAATGCTAAATCAGAGGTGGGAGACACATGTTCACCCAAAATATTTCCTAAGAGATGACTTCATTTAGGGCTGGGTTCATATACCACCCCCACATGCCCTCTGGAACCCAAAAGGCTAAACATTTGAGGTTTGAAGTGACTCAAGTCAAGTCTATGCCTTTAAAAAAAAAAAAAAAAGGAGCCCCAGGAAATGTTGTAAACTCTTCTCAGCAAAGGTTTCTCAGTTCCCCTCACATCCCAAAAGGCAGCCTCGAGCCTATTTCCACTGGCAATGGCATGCTCGTTAGGATATTATGGTTGTTCTCTGCTCCAAAAAGTAATTTGTTGATGATACCATTTGCCTCAGTTTACAGAAAAGGAAACTAAGATTCAGAGACGTTAAATATCAAATCCTACTTCAGACACTTCCTAACTGTGACTCCAGACAAGTCATTTCTTCTGCCTCATCTGGAAAACGAGGATATTGAGAGCCCCGACCTCTCTCTGGTGTGGTGAGACACTAGTGAGATTCTATTTCTGAAGAATGTTGTGAAGCTTTACCCCCCATAGAAAGGCTGCCGCTGTTTTCCTGAGACCAATTATTGTCTATGAAGTGTGGCTGGGCAAGTCCAGGAAGGCTATGCCCTACTGGGTGGTCTCTTCCAGACCAAGTCCTGTGAGGGGTGAGCTGTCCCCAAAGGAGGCTCCTCAGTCCTGCTCTGACCATCATTCCTCATACTGACACCTGATTCTAACCCAAGGCCCCCACACTGCCCCCTCCCTCCTTGGGATGATCAACAGGAAACCACAGAAGGAAGGAGCTGGGAAGCTTCTCGGTGAGCCTAGACACAAGAGACTGAGAGCAGTCTGGTCACATCCTGTGCCTCCCTCTGTCTGCCTGGTCATTGGCCCACCCTCCCACTATTCCACTGTCCCCAAGGACCATCATGACCCCCATCCTCTGTGCCCTGCTGAGCCTTGGTGAGTCCTGAGGGGCAAAGGGGGGATGGAAGGAACTTTAGACACCATGGATGGCAGAGACACGACTAGGGTAGCAGAGAAATGGCTGGCTGAGAGAGAGAAGCTAATCTGGGGTCACCCAGCAAAGTGATGGGGGAAAAAGAATCTGGGACTCTTGGAGGGGTTTTCTGGGGTCCAGTGCCTTTCACTCTCACCAGCTCTAAGCCCAGGTTCTGGGCCCTTTGACTCCTACCTCTGGAGGATGGGGATGGTGTGGAGAGCTGTGAGTAATCCAAGTCCTTTCTGCCAGGACTATGTCTGGGCCAGAGGATGAGGACACAGATGGCAGGTGAGTCCTTCCCCTGACACCCTTCCTGCCCCCAGGAGAGGGAGGTGGAAGAAGTCCAGGCTGTACTGACAGAGAGTTCAGTGGTAGAGGGCAGACAATAGAAAGAAGATCCCTTGGATCTAACAGCTCTCATTCCCTTCCAGACAAACTCCCCAGACCCTCCCTCTCAGCAGAGAATGGCTCTTTGGTGCCCTTAGGGGAAAATGTGACCCTCAAGTGCAGGGGGTCGTGGGAGGCTGATCTGTACCGTCTGGTGAAAGAGAAAGGATCCAAGAAGTCAAAGATCACAGATGTGAGAGCAGCTGGAATTGAGCTTGAGTTTCCCATCTCATATGTGACAGCAAAGGATGCAGGGACCTACCATTGCTGGTACAGACACTCGTTCATTTGGTCAGAGCCCAGTGACCCCCTTGAGCTGGTGGTGACAGGTGAGGACTCCTCTCCACTCCAGCCCAACTTGGCCTTAAGTGTCTCTGGCTCTGTCCCTGGCCTCTCCTCTCTCTGCCTCTGCTCTCCCTCTAAACCTGGAGGTGGAGGAGGGAATCAACACCTGCTATGTGACAAGCACTTTCCTATTATTATTTTACTGAATCCCCACAACAGTTCTGTGAGGTAAGTACTAGTATGATCCCCATTTTACAGATGAGAAAACTGAGGCACAGAGAAGAATTTGCTGGCCATGGATTGCATAGCAGTATCTAGGATTGGATTTGAACTCAGGTCTTTTTTACCTCAGGCCCAAGACTCTGTCCCTTACACCACCAGCAGTCTCACTCAGATCCAATCTTAGGGACAGAGAGGAGGCAGGAGGCTCAGCTTGGATCTTAGAAGACCATACAGAGCTAGTGGCTCCCTGGGGAGGGGTCCCAGGGCTGGTGAGCATCTCCCATTCCCATCCCTGCCCCTCCCAATGCCAGAATAGGGAGTGGAGTGTGGACCTCCTGCTGCCCTGGCCCCTCTCCCAGTCCAGGGCTAAGCACAAGGAAGGGAGGGAATATCTTCTCTGTGTATCCACAGAGGTCTGCAGACAGTAGAGTTTAGAAAGTCAGAAGGGAAGCAAACCAGACATCCTCCCAGCCTCTTTCTCTGACTTTCTAGCTTTCTCTGTTTCTCTCCCTCCCCTTCCATCTCTCATCTCTTTTTTTATCTCTTTCTCTCCTTCCTTCTATTTCCCTCTCACTTCCTCTTTCTTTCTCTCTGTTTTGCTTTTCCCCTCCCTCCCTCTCATTTCTCTTTCCTTCTCCTTCCTCTTCTCTCTTCCTATCTTCCTCCATCTCTCCCTTTCTCTTTTTACCTCTCTCTTTATCTCTTGCTCTCTTTCCCTCTTTTCTTCTCTTTATCTTCTCCTCTTTTTTCTCTTTGTCTTTATCTCTTCCTCTTTAAATCTCTGTCTCTGTTTCTGTCTCTGGCTCTCTGTCTTTCTCTCCTCCCTACTCACCCCGAAACTTTTTCTTTTTTCCCCAGAACTGTCCAGGGTCCTTCCTGTACCCATAAAGCTGTAATATTGCCTTTCTTCTCCAGATCAGCAAAACTTCAGAACCCACTTTGTCTAGACCAGTGATTCCCAGACTTTTTTGGCCTATCGCCCCCTTTCCAGAAAAAATATTACTTAGCCCCTGGAAATTAGTTTAAAGCAATTATTAGGAAAGATAAATGCACCTGTGGCCATCACTGCCCTCCTGGATCGCTGCAGCACCCACCAGGGGGTGGTGGCGCCCACTTTGGGAATCACTGGTCTAGACAGGCCCAAGCCAATCCTCCAACCAGACACGTCTTCCCCCCTCCCCTGCACCAAGGTTGTTCCAGCTCTAACTGCAGGGTCTCCCCCTCCCCCAGGCCTCTATGACCAGCCCTCACTGTCAGCCTTGCCCAGCACCGAGGTGGTCTCAGGACAGAATGTGACCCTCCAGTGTCAGTCTGAGCTATGGAATGGCAGGTACATCCTATACAAGGATGGAAGAAATATCATTCACAGCAAGACACAGCCCTGTGAAAGGGGGTCTCAGGCCAACTTCCTCATCCCTGCTGTGAATTCTTCCCATGATGGAACTTACCGATGCTACAGCTTTCAAAGTTACTACCCCTTTGAATGGTCGATGCCCAGCAATCCACTGGTACTCAGGGTCACAGGTGAGGAGGCCCAGCCCTTGCCATTTCTCTTGTGACTCCTAAGGTCCCTCACTGGTCCTGGGGCACCTGCCTATTCAGGACCCAGTCCCATGGAACTCCAAAGACCAGGAGGGTTGGGGGGAAAGGAGGTTTAGAGGGAGGGGATGGAGAGTCTGAGCAATGGGTTATCCCTAGAAAATGTATACAGTGAGATCTCTCCCCCTTGATCTCTCTGGATTCCCCAACCTCAGTTGCCTGTCCAGTCCCACATATAGACAGTATGTCTATGAGGTCCCAGAAAAGGGATTTGAGGGATCAGTTTAGGAACTACATCCAATGATCAGAGGGGGAACCAAGAGGAGGGCAGAACACACCGGAGGAGTAGCAATAGTGGAAGGGAGGCAGGTTAAATCCTGCCAGTCCCCTCACTCTTCTCTCCCTGTTTCAGGCACCTCAAAGGATCCTCACCTCCCCCAAAGCCCTGGGAATCCCCAAGCTCTGACATCTTCACCACCCAGTGACTCACCAGTTAACCTTAGGACAGAGCTGGGATCTCTCCCCTATTGCTCTCTACTTCCTGACTAGCCCAAGGCTGAGTTCTCCCTTTCTAAAAGGAAACAAATTAAAGGAATTAAAAGGAAGGAAAATGGGGAGAGGAAACTCCAGCCTGAGAAAGAAGGAAGGAAATGGCTGATCAGGAAGGGATTGGAGGATAGGGAGCAGAGGTAGTAGAGTACCTCTGTTCCCTCTTTCTTCTCTCTCCTTCCTTGGGAGCCAATGGAGCCTCCCTCTCCTCATCTACACAATCCATTCCTAGAACTATAAGGGGTTTCCTTCTCCCATAGCTGGCTTCCCCAATGTCGAGGGGACATCTCTTAGGTGTCCTAACTCCAATTCCTCTAAGATGGAAGCACCAGAGTGACCTCCTCATGCCTCATCCCTTCTTGGCCCAATAAAACCTTTAACTAATACAGAAGAGCTTCAGGGCTCAGGATCAAAGGGAGAGGAGAAACCTTAGGGCTCTGGGGACAGCTGGGATAAGCTTGAGGATTCAGAGAGTCCTTCCCTCCCACTGGGATATTGGAAATTTGGGAATCCTTGAACAAATTTTGAGGTCCCTGATCTAAACTTCCTGTGGACATTTAGGGCTCTTTCAAACTACATTTCCCAAGAGCCAACTGGCTTCCTCTCTTGCATAATCATGTAGATAGAAGGATAAATAGTGAGAGAAGGGACTGGTACTTTCTCTTTGGTGATTTGGAGCAGAGCCAGGATGGGAGGAAGAGGTAATGATGGCCATTTTCAAACTAACTCTTAACAGGCACATGGCTTCATTTTTCTAAATGACTGTTAATAAATCTTTTAAAACCATAATATTTTTAAATCTATCCTTTTGTATTAATTTTATTTCTTACACCACACCAACTCCTCCATTCTTCTCCTTGAGTCCCTTCCCTGCCAGAGCTAAGAGAGGGATCACAACAATCATGGAATCATAAAATTTCAGAGATGTACAGACCAGGAGAGATCACTGAGCTCAGTCTCCATTTGACAGATGGGAAAGTTAGGCTCAGAGATGGCTGGGTGGGATTTGTCCAAAATCCCACATTCAACAAGTCTGAGCAGAGCTGGGCTCCCACCCCATCTTTAGAACCTCCTCTTCTCTAGGCCTCTCTGGACTCACCTGCACAGCCTCTAACCCTGTCCCTGCCTCATCCCCAAGGACCTTCTCTCCAAGCTCTGAATCTGAGAACAGGCTCTTAAGTAAGTACCTGGAGGATTTCCAAAGAGGGTAGAGGGAGGCAAAGGGCTGAATATCTACTCATGGTCTGCCTGCCCCATTCAGGGTCTGTTAATTTCCCACTACTCCTTCTGCAGCCCCTTATGATTCTCCTCTCCCATCCCTGGGCCTTTCACAGGTTGCTCCCCTGGCCTAGAATGCTCTCTCTTTTCACTTCCTCTCTTATAATGCAAAGATGTCTCTGAGACTCAGTTTAGGAACCACATCCAAAGAGAAGCCTTTCCTGACCTCCAATCTATACCCCGACACTAATTGTTAGTGACCCTTAGATAAGAGAGCCTTGATTTAGTTATGTGGATAACAAAGCTTTATAGGAGCAAGTAAGCCTCTTGAGGGCTGGAGCTAGCTTTGTTATGTCTTTGTATCCTCTGGGCCTAGCCAAGCACTAGTCTTGGCTAAGAGTAAGTGCTTAATAAAAGTCTAGAGAAGTGAGTTCTTGAAAAAACCCAGAGACTCCCTGAGGGTATGGCCCCATCTTCCTCTCACCCTGAGGGATCCCCTGAGGGGAGGCTATGCTTTCTCTCTTCACACTGTGGTCTAGAAGGACTGAAGAAGAAGACTAGAAGAAAATACTGTCCTAGAAATCCAGATAGGAGAATATCCAACAGGAGAGAGTGGTCCACAGTATCCAAAGTAGGGTAGGGACTGGGACCATTAGCCTGGGCAATGAAGACATCTTTGGTGACTGGATGGAGCAAGTTCTGTCAAATGATGAGATCAAAATCAGACCACTGAGGATGGAGGAGTGAGTAAGGAGAGAAAGTGTAAACTTTTCTGATTAGGGGAAGGAAGGAACTGGGATGAACTCAATGTAGAGGAGAGGACTGGCTGAGGGGGAGGGGGAGGCTGGAGTCTGCTCCAGTCCCTCTTCCCTCACCCACAGAACCAGTCTCCCAAGAAATGTAACAGGAATCTCCTTAGTCCAAGAAGGAAGAGGTGGGCTGGGATGAAGTTCTGAGCAATTGTGGGGAACAATATCTATGCTCATGGTTGGGGTCAGGGAGTCTGGGCATAAGACAACTATTCTCAGTGACCAACTCTGATCCCCAGATGCTGCTGTCCAGGATTACACTGTGGGCAATCTGGTCCGCCTCATCTTGGCTGGGCTGGTCCTCATCCTCCTGGGGGTCCTGCTGACTGAGACCTGGTACAGCCTCAATAGACATGAAAAGCAGCCCAAAAAGCCCTTGCCTGAGTCATCTGAGCAGACCAGATTGCAAGGCAGGGATGAATGAATGAATGAATAAAGAAGTCAATTTTAAAAATAAAAAAAAATCTTCCTGTGTGCTAGGCAATATGTTAGGCACCAAGATATAAACATTAAATAATCAAGAGACAGAGACAGAAACAAAGAGAGTTAAAGAATTTCTGACTTCTTGGAATACAAATGAGGCAAAAAATACTTAAAAGGGAGAAAGCCAGAAAGCTGAGTTTCATTCTGGGAAGGCCAAAAGGTGTGGAGAGGGACAGGGAGCCAGAGGGCAGGATACATGTGCAGTACTATATAATAATGTACAATACTTTGTTATTACTATAGCTAATGTTGGTAATGTATTACTGTGGGTTTAATTTATCAGTTTCACTTTATTGTACACATGTGTCAGCAAGAAAATCATATTACATGTGGGTTCAGCTGATGTTTGATTGTATGCATAGGTTTAGCTGTCTTGGTCTTTGAATATATCCCCTCACAAATACAGGGACCCTACTGAATTCTAGAAGGAAAAGAGCTAGAATTATAACCAAGAATCACCTATTCAGCAAAACTGAGTGTAATCCTGCAGGGGGGAAAGTGGATATTTAATTAAATAGAGGATTTTTAAGCATTCTTGATGAAAAGATCAGACGTGAATAAGAAATTTGACTTTCAAATACAAGACTCAAGAGACGTATAAAGAAGATAAACAGGAAAGAGAAATCATAAGAGATTCAATAAGCTTAAACTATTTGTATTTCTATATGGAAAGGTGGTACTTGTAACTCTTAAGAACTTTATCATTATTGTAGAAATGAGAAGGAGTTTACATAGACAGAGGGCACAGATGTGAGATGAATATGATGGGATGATATTTTTTAAAAAGATAATTAAGGGGGGAGGAAGAGGGATGCTTGTAATGGGATGATCCAAAAAAAAAATAAATTAAGGGATGAGAAAGAAAGATTCAATGTAAGGAGGAAAGAGAGGCATAATGGGGTAAACTGTATCACATAAAAGAGACAGAAAAGAACTTTTACAGTGAGAGGAGAACATGGGGGTGGAGATGCTGGGCACAACTTGGACATTACTTTCATTAGAATTGGATCAAAGAAAGATTACCATACACATCAGTTAGGTATAGAAACCTATCTTACCCTAAAGTGATGTAGAAAAGGAAAAGGATAAGAGAAAGAGGCCTGATAAAAGAGGGGTCAGTTTGGGTGTGGGGGTGGTCAGAAGCAAAACACATTTTGTAAACCCTTACCTTCTGTTGTAGAATCAATACTGTGTATTGGTTCCCAGGTGGAAGAGTGGTAATGGTTAGGCAATGGGACTTAAGTGACTTACCCAGGATCACATAGCTAGAAAGTGTCTGAAAGTGTCTGAAAGGTCAGATTTGAACCCAAGACCTCCCATTTCTGGGCCTAGCAAAATACTTTTGAGGAGAGACAGTGTGAAAAGAGAGCGAGAGAAAGAATAAACAGGAGGGAAATGGGATGGAGGAAAATACATAGTAATTAAAATTATGAAAAAAATCACTATAGATTTCCCTGATAAAAATACCTTCTTTCTCAAATATACAGGGAACTGAGCCAAATTTGTAAGAATAAAAGTCATTCTTCAATTGATAAATAGTCGAAGGCTATGATTAGACAATTTTCAGAGGATGAAATTAAGGCTATCTATAGTTATATAAAAAATTGTTCCAAAGCACTATTGAATAGAGAAATGTAATTTTTAAAAACCCTGAGGTACCACTTCATACCTATCAAACTGGGTATGTGACGGAAAAGGAAAATGACAAATTTTAGAGGGGATGTGAGAAAATTAGGTCATTAAAGCACTGTTGTTGGAGTTGTGAACTGATCCAACCACTCTGAAGAACAATTTGGAAGTATGCCAAAAGAGCTACTACTAGGTCCATATCCCCAAAAGATTTTTTAAAGGGAAAAAAACCTCTAAGTAAAAAAATATTCTAGCAGCTCTTTTTTTAGTGGTAAAGTATTGGAAATTGAGGGGATGCCCATCACTTGGAGAATGGCTGAACAAGATGTGGTATATGATAGTGATGGAATAATATAAGTGCTATAAGAAGTGATGAGTAGGATACTTTCAGAGAAATCTGGAGGAACTTCCTTGAACTCATGCAAAATGAGGTGAGCAGAACCAGGAGAACATTATACACAGTAACAGCACTATTATAGGATGATGAACTATGACTGATTTAGCAATTCTCAGTTACACGATGATACAAGATAATTCCAAAGGACTCATGATGAAAAATACTATCTATCTCCAAATAAAGAACTAAGAGAGTCTGAATTCAAATTAATGCAGTCTTTTTTAAAACTTTGTTTTTGGTCTCTGTTTTCTTTTACACGACTAATATGAAAATATGCACATGTATAACCTAAATTGAATTGCTTACCTTGTCAAGAAAGAGGGAGAAAGAAAAGGAGGGAAGGAGAGAATTTGGAACCCCAAGAAAAGTTATTTAATGTTAAAAATAGTTTTACAGGTAATTAGAAAAAAATATTTTTAAAGAAGAAAATCCTATCTTCTGCAAGAAGCCTTTCCAGCTTCCCTTCAATGCTAGTGTCTTCTCTCTAATAGTATCTCCAATTTATTCTGTTGCTATCTTGTTTATGCATAATTGTTTGCATGGTGCCTTCCCCCCTTACATTGTCAGCTCCATGAAGGTAGGGACTATCTTTTGCCTTTCTTTGAATCCCCAGAGTTTCACAAAGAGCCTGACACACACTAATGCTGAATGAAGGTTGGTTGCCTTGTTGATTTTTATGGGGAATGAGAGAATTGTAGAACAAGGAAGGAGCTTTGACTTCTTGTCTAATGAACAGAGGAAGAAATCAAGACACAAAGAAGGCAAGGATGGGTCAAATCTCAAAAATGAGCTTTTTGTTTTTAACCAGCCTTGCCTCCCAAGAAAGACAACCCACTTCCAAGGATAAAGTGTAAATTAAATTACAAAGAGGAAGGAGTTTCCTCCTCTCCCCAACAATGGCAGGGAATTGGGTAACTTGGAGTAGAAAAAGTCCTGACTACTCACTATGCTTATGACTATCTACTTAGAGGATTATATGTTTACCCTGCCACTAGTCTTTGGGACCACAATGGGGTCCACAATCTCTTCCCTGCTATGCATGTGTGTATAAGTCCTAAGAAGTGGGAGAGCCCTAGCCTTCAATAAGGAGTTTCAAAGCCAGAAAAAAACTTGAAATCACTTCATTGACTCCTATTCCCCCGTTTTACAGAAAAAGAAATGAGATCTTGTGAGAAGGGGTATAATTAAAGCAATAGCCCAGATCTCCTGGAGCCTGGCTGCCCCTCTGCATTCAACCCCCAGACTGGGGCTCTGTGTCTTCATTCCCTGGTGACAAGGATGTAAACTCTGAGAGTGGGAGCTGAGTCTAACCCAGAGCCTCTCCTAAAGAGTTATGTCTGCTGGGGGATCTGGACACAAGAAGATGAGTTCTTCCCCCAAATACTTTCTGCCCATCTTGTCTGCTAAGCACTGAGAGTTATCCTCAGAGCAGCCAGAGAAAATTAAAAATAGGAGTCTGGGATAATAGGATGATTCTGAGAAGGGGCATAAACAGGGGGTAAAGGGGACACTCTGGGCTCTGATTCCAAGATCCTCTCTCAGGGATGAGCTAAGCTTGTGACCTTTTGGTGTTAAGGGGGTGCCTGGGTTTGATCTGTACCACCTGAGGAAGGAAGGAACTCAGTTGGTGGATTTACCATAGCTAGGAAGGAGGTTCAGTTCCTCATTTCCTACATGATGGTAAGAACAGCTGGAAGCTACCAATGACTCTACATGAGCCAATTCTGATGGTAAGAATCTAGTGTAACCTGGAGTTAGTGGTGACAAGTGAGAGGACACCCCACTCCCAAACCTCAGCACCTGTCCCAGGCTCTGGCCCCTGGCCAGGGCTGGCTCTGGGGCCCCAGCATCCCCAGGTTACTGCCAACTCCTGGCTTCCTTAAAGCCAGGAGAGAAAGAGGAGAATGGATGGGCTACTGGTCTTTCTCTCTTCCAGCTCAGGTCTGTGTACAAGTTGGTGAGGGACTGTCCCTGTTTTAACTTCAGGATTTATCCATGTCCTCCAGAACTATATGCCTGATCCTCCCCTCAGTCTTGCCTAGTCCCTGAGGTGTCCTCAGAACAGAATGTGACACTTCAGTGTCATACAGAGCTGTGGTATGGCAGGTCTGTTCAGTATGAGGATGAAGGACAGATCAGTTCCTACTCAGCAGAGCCTCATAAAAAAAAAGTGACTTTGGCTGACTTTTACCTCCTAGTTGTGACAGCTGCCCATAGAGGAACTTACTGGTATTACATTTTTAACTAATAAATTAATTTTTACATTAATATTATATTGTTCCCATTAAATGTAAAAATAATTTTTGTTATTCTTTTTCTGAAATTTTGAGTTCCTCATTCTCATTTTCCCTCCCTCCCTTCTTGGCTCCCTGAGATAAGAAACAATTTTCCTTTGGTTATACATTTGCTATCATATAAAACATATTTCCATAGACATTATGTAATGGAAGAAGATGCATAAAAAAATAAAAACCCTGAAGAAAATAGTGACCTGCCTCTATTTGCATTCAGACTCCATCAGTTCTTTCTATGGAAATAGATAGCATTTTTCATATGTCCTTTGGGGTTGTCTTGGATCACTGTGTTGCTGAGAGTACTTACGTCATTCACAGTTGTTCATTATATATCATTGCTATTGCTGTTAAAACAATCTCCTGGTTCTGCTCACTTCACTCTGCATCAGTTCATGTAAGTCTTTCTGAAATCATCCTGTTCATCATTTCTTATAGCACAATAGTATTTCATTACATCAAATACTATAGCTTGTTCAGCCATTCCCTAGTTGATGGATATCTCTTCAGTTTCCAATTTTTTGCCACCACAAGAATTGCCATAAATATTTTTGTGCAAATGGGTACTTTTCTCTCTCCCTTTTAAAAAATCTCAAAGAGCTATAGACCTAATGGTGATAGAGGGTCAAAGAGTAGATGCAGTTCGATATACAAATTGCTCTCCAGAATCTTTAGATCAGTTCACAACTCCACCCAAATTGCATTAGATTCCCAGTTTTCTCACATTCCGTCCAGCATTTATCATTTTTCTTTTCTGTCATATCAGCCAATCTGATAGGGGTGAGATGGTACTTCAGAGTTGTTTTAATTTGTTTTTCTTTAATCAATAATGTTTTGGAGCAGCCTGTTCATGTCCTTTGACATCTTTTCAATTGCAGAATGACTTACATGCTTATAAACTTGAGTCAATTCTATATATATTGGAGAAATGAGACCTTTGTCAGAAATATGTACTGTTAAATTTTTTTCTCAAGTTTTCTGTTTTCCTTCTAATCTTGGTTGCATCAGTTTTCTTTGTAAGGGGGGGGGGGAAAACCTTTTTAATTTAATGTAACAAAAATTGTCCATTTTGTATCTCATAATGCTCTTTACCTCTTGTTGGTCATAAATTACTCCCTTATCCATAGATCTGATAGGCAAACTATTCTATGCTCCCCTAATTTGCTTATGACAGCAACTTTTAGGTTTAAGTCATACACCCATTTTGACCTAATTTTGGTATATACTATACAACATTGAATAATAGTGATAATGAGCATCCTTGCTTTACCCCTGATCTTTTTGAGAAGGCTTCTAACTTATCCCCATTGCAGATGATACTTGCTGATGGTTTTAGATAAATACCACTTGTTATTTTAAGGAAAAGCCCATTTTTTCCTATGCTTTCTTTTGTTTTTAATAAGAATAGGTGTTTTCTTTTGTCAAAGCCTTTTTCAGCATCTATTGAGATGATCCTGTGGTTTCTATTAGTTTGGTTATTGATATGATCAACCATGTAGATAGTTTCCCTAATATTAAACCAGTCTTGCATTCTTAATATATATATATATATATCCCACCTGGTCATACTGAAGAACCCTTGTGATATATTGCTGTAGTCTCTTTGCTAGTATTTTATTTAAGATTTTTGTATCAATATTCATTAAGGAAATTGGTCAAATTTTAAATAAAATACCAGCAAGGAGATTGCAGCAATATGTTAAAACAATCATATACTATAATCAGGTGGGTTTTATATCAAGACTGCAAGGACGGTTCAATATTAGAAAAACTGTCAGTATAATTGACCATATCAATAACAATAACAGCAACAAAAAATAGAAACCAAATGATTATCGCAAAAGATGCAGAAAAAGCTTTTGGCAAAATACAATAGCCCATTTCTATTGAAAACACTAGAGAACACTGGAATAAA
Organism: Gracilinanus agilis; assembly: GCF_016433145.1. Taxonomy (NCBI): domain Eukaryota; kingdom Metazoa; phylum Chordata; class Mammalia; order Didelphimorphia; family Didelphidae; genus Gracilinanus; species Gracilinanus agilis. The sequence goes on along the minus strand of NC_058132.1, from coordinate 18,496,240 downwards.
TGGAATTTTCCTTAAAATGATGAATAGCATCTATAAAAAAACATCAACAAGCATTATCTATAATGGGATAAGTGAGTAGTCTTCCCAGTAAGATCAGGGTTAAAGAAAGTCTACCCATTATCACCACTATTATTTAAGACTATACTAGAAATGCTAGCTATAGTAATAAGAGAAGAAAAAGAAATTAAAAGAAGTGTAATAGGCAATGAAGAAATAAACTTATTATTCTTTGAATGTGATACGATGATGTACTTCAAGGATCAACCCAAAAATCTAACTGAAACAATTAACAACTTTAGTAAAGCTAAAGGATAAAAGAGAAATATATGTAAATCATAAGCATTTCTATGTACTAGCAACAATGCCCAACAGCAAGTAAAAATCCCATTCAGAAAAACTCTAGATAATATGAAATATCTGGGACTCTACCTGCCAAGACAAACTTAGGAACTATGTGAACACAATTATGAAATGTTCTTCACACAAATAAATTCAGATTTTTAACAACTCGAAAGGCATCAGTTGCTCATGGGTAGGCCAAAACAATATAATAAAAATGACAATTCTACTTAAATGAATTTACCTAATCATATCAATCAAACTACCCCAAAATTATTTTTATAGAGCTAAAAAAATTACAAAATTAATCTGGAAGAACAAAAGGTCAAGAATATCAAGAATTAATAGAGGAAAATTTGAATCTAGGTGGCCTCGCCTTACCAGGTGACAAATTGTATTACAGAGTAGTAATCATCAAAATAATCTGGTACTAGCTAAGAATAGAGTAGTGGATAAATGAAATAAATTAGTTATTCAACATGCAGTAGCAAAAGACCATTGTAATCTGTTTCTGATAAACCCCCAAATCCAAGTTTTTGGAAGAACTCAGTATTTGGACAAAAACTACAAAGAAAACTAGAAAAGAGTATGGTAGAAGGTAAGCATAGACCAACCTCTCTCACCATATACCAAGATAAAGTTAAGATGCATACGTGATTTAGAAATAAAAGGTAATATAAGCAAATCAGGGGACCACTGAATAATCTGTGGATAAGGAATGAATTTATGACTAAGCAAGAGAACGAGAGCATTTCTAGATGCAAAATAGATCATTTGGATTACATTAAACTAAAAAGGTTTTGCACAAACAGAACCAACACAACCAAGATTAGAAGGGAAAGCAAAAACAAGGGGAAAATTTTATAGCAAGTGCCTCTGAGAAAGGCCTCATTTCTCAAATATTTAGAGAATGACTCAAACGTATAATTATATAAGTTATTCTCTAGTTGATAAATGGTCAAAGGCTATGAATAGGCAGCTCTCAGATGAAGGAATGAAAACTATCTATAGTCATTTGAAAAAATGTTCCAAATTAGTATTGATTAGAGAAATGCACATTTTAAACTCTGAGGTACCACCTCATATCTATAAGATTGGCCACTAGAACAAAAAAGAGAAAATGATAAATGTTGGAGGGCATATGGGACAGCTGAGACCCTAATATACTGTTGGTAGAGCTGTGAACTGATACAGCCATTCTGGAGAGCAATCTGGAACTATGGCCAAAGGGCCATAAAACTGTATATGCCCTTTGACCCAGCAATGTCACTAGAAGGTCTGTATCTCAAAAAGATTAAAGAAAGGGGGGAAAGATCTACTCATACAAAATTTTTTATTTGGATTTATTTTTTATTATATATTTTACCACCACAAAAAAAGTTTACCTAAATAATTGCATTTTTAAAAATTATGTGCAAAATGTGGAGATTAAAATTAATATGCAAAATACTAAGTATTACATTTATAAATATTTTATTAATAATAAACTAACAAAAGAGACTAACTAAAGGTTACTAACCATCCTGCTCACTAGAGCCAAAGAGAGAGAGAAGGCAGAGTTACAGTCAACTATACAACAATAACGTGACCACACAAACATGGAGGAGCAGGTGAGATTAAAGGGAATTCAGGGAAAACTAAGGGATTTATGGGGGATGAAGTCCAAGGTTCAAAATCTCCATTTATACAAAAACCCACCAACTCCACATTGTCTATAATTTGTCTAACAATATGAAAATTATATTTATGTGCTAATATAAACATCATCTGCTTTTGACTTCTCTTTGGATTTCTTTTACTTGGATACTTTGTTCTTTTGATTTGTACAAAAATATTTCCAGCACCCCTTTCCAAAAGGAAACCAGCCACCCATCATCATTGTATCAAATACCTTAACCTGAAGAAATCTGAATTAATAAGACAAGGTAAGAAGCTAGAAGCACCACAGTCCTGCTCCTTGAATGGGCAATACAGAGACTAGCTATCACAGTGGCCAGCTGAGTTCCTGCCTGTTAATGGTTAAGGTTAAAGTAAACTTACCCATAAATGGATCAGAATTCCCTCCACTACCTTTTAAAACTCCCCTTTTAAGGAGAGGGAAGCACTCCTTGCAATTAGCAAAGGTTCCAGAAGAAAGGGAAGACTTCTCCCCACCAAAGTCTACTTCAGCTCCTTCCACTAGGTCCCACCCCCTCCTGCTGCCCTCATGCCCTTCTCTTCATCAGCTCCTTGGTGGCCAGCTCTGATCCAGAGATGCCCAGGAAAGTTTGGTTGGAGAGCAGGGAGAACATGTCTTTGCGCTGGCAAGACTCCCTGGCCCAATCTTATATGGTGCCATGGGGCATGATACTCTCAAGGATGACAATTCCCCACTTACTTCTTTCTAGTCCCCAATACATGCAGTAAAGGTTTGGAAGAAGAGAGAAGAAGCAGAAGAATTTGAGAGGAAAATGTGTATGTGAGATGGGGGATCAAGGGCCACATCACTTGTCCCAAGTAGAGGGAGGAGATGTTCGCTTATCAGATGAATTAAAGAAAACTCCCTTCCTTGATCTCCCTTATTTAATGAATGTTTTATCAAAACCTTGCAGGGTTGTCTGTAATGGAAGATCAAAGATCAATGCAGAGAATACAGACTACAGAGAAACTATTGGTAAGTCATTTCACTTGTCTGCCTCAGTTTCCTCAACTGTAAAATGGGAATCCTAATAGTGCCTTCTTCTCAGGGAGGTTACCAGCTAAGCTGATTGACAAGAAGTCCATATAAGTTTGTAAAGCCAGTGGTATTAGAGACTAAATAAACAGGAAAGAACAGACACCCCCCCCCAAGCCAACTCTAACATTGTGCCAATATGCATATTGCTTTCTAGCTCTGTGCTTAATGGATCATTCTGGGCTGGCTGCAAACCCCTGCCCTGTACTGAGAACCAACAGAGTGCTTCCTGTAAAACCCTGCTCGGGGAGGGAAACCTCCCCTTAAGATGCCAAAAGGAGGGAGCTGAAGCCTGGGCCAGCTCCCTTTGGAAAGCAGCCAGCAGCAAGTGGGGTGAATTCTGAGATCTGATCTCTAGTGGGAGAGGAAGTAAGCCCTGCTGTGGCCGTGGTGGTGGTGGTGGCAGCAGCAGCTGTAGCTGCTGCCTGGGTGAGAAGACCTAGCACTCACTGAACTCTTAGAACAAGGCTTGCTGGGTGTTAAGCTAAGGAGTCAAATGGTCTGTGGCCAGATAAAGCATGTGGGCTCCCCATCAAGTCTTGTCTCTCAAAAAGGACCTCAACACAGAGGGCTAAAGGCTGCTTCTGTAGCCCCAGGTCTACAGCAGCTTAGAGATAGCTGGAGTGAATTGGGCAATAAGTGCCATCCATTCCCTCTTTATGCAGTACAGAGAAGGACAAAGCAGTTCAAACTTCTGGTACTACTTCAGGACCTTCACTGAACTCCCAGAACCTTTTCTCCACAGCTCAAATCAACTTTGCCACTTCTTAGAAGATGTCAAGTCTTGAGAAAGGCCACCAGGTGGCACGATTGGGCCAGTCAAATTCTTGCTCTTGAATTCCATGTTTCCTCAAAGCATTTCACCACCCATCCTATAGGAACAACAAAATAGTTTTCTCTCTCTCTCTCTCTCTCTCTCTCTCTCTCTCTCTCTCTCTCTCTCNAAATAGTTCTCTCTCTCTCTCTCTCTCTCTCTCTCTCTCTCTCTCTCTCTCTCTCTCAATAAATGCTCACCTTCCATCTTGGAGTGAATACTGTGTATTGGCTCCAAGGCAGAAGAGTGGTAAGGGTAGGCAATGGGAGTCAAGTGACTTGCCCAGGGTCACATAGCTGGGAAGTGCCTGAGGCCAAATTTGAACCCAGGACCTCCCGTCTCTAGGCCTGGCTCTCAATCCACTGAGCTACCCAACTGCCCCCTTTGTATCTCTTTTCCCTTCATTGACTTCCCATGATTCTTCACTTGGGCTGTAATGAAACCCTATGATGAGGGCCTCCTGACCAAAGCCATCCCCTCACCACCAATACATAACTATATAATAGAAATGTGGAGAAGTCATGAATGGCTCAAGGGAAGGGAGGACTGGGAGGAAAGGGCTCTATAAGTACCTACTTTAGTCTCTCATTTGACCCTCACAACAACCCTGAACTGTAGGTGCTCTTACAATCTTCATCTTATAGTTGAGGAAACTAAAATAGTCAGAAGTGAAGTGATTTGGCCAGGGACACACTATCAGGTCTTCCTCCTAGCTGCCTCTAGGGGTCAAGGAAAGCCTCCTATAGATGGTAATTGGGTTGAGAGTGAAAGAGGTGAAAAGGGAGAGCATTCCAAGAATAAACTGACTCTGGGATGAGATACTTTGAATAGGGGGAAGGAAAAATCTGACCTTCATTCCCCACATCACTCTGACCTCTTGAAAAATGGACTTAAGGCAGAAGAGGAGACTGGAACCCAGGTCAGGAGCTCCCACTGGTGGTCGAGACTGGAAAGGATTTGTTGTAGGTCAGAGAGAGCTGAACATCCAAGGCAATAAAGTGTGCCAGTGGGCATGTCCTGTAGCTCCCAACTCACCTACCTACATTAAAACCCGTGTAGCCACAGACAGACTAAGCAGGCATGTCTTATCTATTTTTCTTATAATATATGATTTATTTCTTTTTTTTTAGATTACATGTAGATACAATTTTTAGAAGTGTTTTCTGACATTTTGTGATCCAAGTCTCTCCTGTCCTCCCACCCTCTCCTTCCTCCAGAGACCCTAGGTAATATGATATAGGTTGTAAATGTGCTATCATGTAACACAGAATTCCATATTTTCTGTGTTGCTTATAATATTCATTAAAGAATATTCATGGTAAAATTCATGGAAGAAATAAGATGAGAAATGGTGTCCTTGAATCTGCATTCAGACTCTGTCAGTTCCTTCTATGACAGTGGACAGTCATTTTTGTCATGAGTCCCTTGGAGCTGTCCTGGATCCTTGCATTTCTCATAGTTAAATCATTCATAGTTGATCATCATACATTATTACTGTTACTGTGTACAATATTCTCCTGGTTCTACTCACTTCACTTTGCATCACTTCATCTAAGTTCTTCCAGGTTTTTTTGTGATTATCTTATTCATCATTTCTTATGGCACAATAGCATTCTGCTGCAATCATATAACACAACTTGTTCAACCACTCCCCAGTTGATGAACAGCCCTTCAGTTTCCAGTTTTCTACCACCAAAAAAAAATGCTGCTAGAAATATTTTTGCCCAAGTAGTCCCCTTTGCCCTATCTTTAATATCTTTGGCATACAGAATTAGCAATGATAAAGAGTAAGCAGTTTCACGTGCATACTCTTTGGGCATAGTTCACAATTACTGTCCAGAATGATTTTATCAGTTCACAGCTCCACCATCAGTGTATTAGTGTCCAAATTTTTCAACATCCCCTCCAACATTTATCATTTTCCTTTTTTGTCATATTAGCCAGTCTGATAGGTGTGAGATGGTGCCTCAGAGTGGTTTTAATTTACATTTCTCTAAAGAATAGTGATTTGGAGCCTTTTTCATATGACTAAAGATAGTTTTCATTTTGCCTGAAAATTGCCTGTTCACATCTTTTGACCATTTGTCATTTGGGGAATGCTTTGTATTCTTATAAGTTTGAGTCAGTTATCTATATATAACATTTGAGAAATGAAGCCTTTGACAAAGATACTTGCTATAAAAAATTTTTCCTAGTTTGTTGTTTCCCTTCTAATCTTGATTGCATTGGTTTTATTTGTGCAAAAACATTTTAATTTAATTCAGTCAAAGTTATCTATTTTACATCTCATAATATTCTCTTATGTGTTGTTTGGTCATATATTGTTCCCTTATCAGTAGGTCTGACAGGTAAACTATTTTGTGGTCCCCTAATTTATTTATAGTATCAGCCTTTATTTCTCAATCATGTATCCATTTTGACTTTAATTTGGTATATGACACGAGGTATTGGTCTATGCCTAATTTCTGCCATAGAGTTTTCTTGTTTTCACCAGATTCTGTTGAATAAGCTACAATCTTTGGGTTTGTCAAACCCTAGGTTACTCTGATCTTTTACTACTTCATTTTAAGTGCCTAATCTATTCCATTAATCCATTACTCTATTTCTGAGCCAGTACCAGATTATTTTGATGGCTGATGCTTTAAGAGTGAGGTCTGGTTCCGGTAAGTCCCCTTTCTTCATACTTTTTTGGTCATTAATTCCATTGGTATTCGTGGCCTTTTCTTCTTCCAAAAGAATTTTGTTATTTTTTCTAGTTCTATGAAATTACTTTTGGGTAGTTTGATTGGTATGGCACTGAACAGATAAATTAATTCAAGTAGAATTGTCATTAGTATTATATGGCTTAGCCTTCTTATGAGCAATTAATGTTTTTCCAACTATCTAGATCTGACTTTATTTGTGTGAAAAGCACTTTGCACTTGTGATTATATAATTCCTAGATTTGTCTTGGAAGATAGAGTCACAGTATTTTATAGTCTCAGTATTTTATTTTGTCTACAGTTATTTTAAATGGGATTTCTCTAACTATCTGTTGCTTTTAGGCATTATTGGTAGTATAAAGAAATGCTGGTGATTTATGAGGATTTATTTTCTATCTTGCATTTGATAAAATTGCAAATTGCTTCAACTGGTTTTTTTGGTTGATTCTCTTGGATTCTGTAAAGGTGAGGCACCAGGGATGTTAATTATTATTATTAAAATGTAACTAGGGGCAGCTGGGTTAGCTCAGTGGATTGAGAGTCAGGCCTAGAGATGGGAGGTCCTGGGTTCAAACCTGGCCTCAGCCACTTCCCAGCTGTGTGACCCTGGGCAGGTCACTTGACCCCCATTGCCCACCCTTATCACTCTTCCACCTATGAGAAAATACACCGAAGTATAAGGGTTTAAAAAAATGTAACTAAATGGTTTGTGGGTACACTGGGTTGAAGGAGAGACAGGACCAACCAGGACAGGGAGACCAGAGTTCACTGCCAAGCTTTTAACTGACACAAGAATGGCAGTTGGCCCAATGGTCACCCAGCTCACCCAGCTCACCCAGGCCAAGGCCTATGGAACCAGCAAGCAAAGATAAAAGTTTATACAGTTTAATTGTGGGTAACTAAATAAAGGATGGGATAGGGGATTCTACTCTTGAAAACCTAAGGGCAAACCACAGGGGGCAGGGAAGGACTTGACTACACTATCCTATTGACCTAAGCTGGGCAGGGTCCAAACGAAGCAGTGCTGAAGTCACAGGAAAAGCTCTTCCAAACCTGGTTCCAACCAGGTTTGGTCGGCTCAATTAATGGGCCTGAGGGTGGCTTTGGGGTCTCATGGTAATCCAAGGATGGTCACAGGATGCCAAGAGCCAACTCCACCAGGTGATCCAAGGTACCCAGGTAGGGAGAGTGAGTTTGCAATGCTGTCCACCAGATCCCAAATCACTTCCCCACTTGGTGCAGCTCTGCAGGTTGGTTGTCCACTTGCTGAAAGCCTCCACCTCTCTCAGGATCCCAGGAAATCTGGATGCAGTTTTTCCCTAACTCTGAGATCTCCCAGAGTTAGCAACAATTATGTCCAACCACTAATGGAGTCTCTCAGAGCACAAGCCCACTTCCTCCTCCTTCATTCCATCTTGGAATCCTCCAGCCCTTCCTGCTAGGTCCAACACTAATACTAAATAAATTGCTAAATAAACCCTCACAACAATTCTCTAAGTGTATCTTAGAATCATCTGCATAGTGATGGTTTTATTTCCTCGTTGCCTATTCTAATTCCTTTAGTGTCCTCTTCTTCTTTCATTGTTATATTGAGCATTTCTAGTACAATACTGAATAGTAGTGGTAATAATGAGCATCCTTGCTTCACTTCTGATATTATTGGAAAGGCTTCTAGAAGTACATCCTCATTATAGTTAATTCTTGCTGATGGTTTTAGATAGATTCTATTCATCATTTTGAGGAATAGTCCATTTATTCCACTGTTCTCTAGTGTTCTTAATAGGAATGGCTATTGTATTTTCTCAAGAGCTTTTTCTGCATCTATTGAGATAATGATTTTTATATTGCTATGGTCAATTATGCTGACAGTTTTCCTAATATTGAATCATCTCTGAATTCCTAATATAAAACCCACTTGATCATAGTATATTATCCTTGTGATATATTGCTGTAATTTCTTTGCTAGTATTTTATTTAAATTTTTTTTGCATCTATATTCATTAGGGAGATTGGGTCTATAGTTTTCTTTCTCTGTTTTTTCTCTTCCTTATTAACACCATATTTATATCATGAAAGGAATTTACTAGCATTCCTTCTTCAGCTATTTTTCCAAATAGTTTGTGTAGTATGGGAATTAATTACTCTTTAAGTGTTTGGTAGAATTCACTTGTGAATCCATCTGGCCGTGGGGATTTTTTTCTTAGGGAGTTCATTGATAGCTTGTTTGATTACTTTTTCTGAGATGAGAATGTTTAAGTATTTTATTTTATCTTCTACTAATCTGGACAATTCATATTTTTAAAAATATTACTCTATTTTACTAACATTGTCATTTATTGGCATATAATTGGGCAAAATAACTTCTAATAATTGTCTTAATTCCCTCTTTATTGGTTGTGAATTCATTTTTTTCATTTTTATACTGGTAATTTGGTTTATCTGTAGTCTTTTGGGGAATGAATTTCCAAAGCATTATGGTCTGAAAAGGAAGCATTTAATATTTATGCTTTTTTGCATTTGGTTGTGAGGTTTTAATGTCCTATTATGGGATTGATTTTTGTGAAAGTGCCACATACTGCTGAGAAAGAGATATATTCCTTTCTATTCCCATTCACTTTTCTCCAGAAGTCTCTCAAATCTAACTTTTCTAAAATCCTACTCACCTCCTTAATTTCTTTCTTTATTTTCTGGTTTGCTTTATTTAATTCTGAGAGGGGAAAATTTTTGTACCCTACTAATATAGTTTTATTTCTTCTATTTCCTCTTGTAATTCATGTAACTTTTCCTTTAGGAATTTTGATGATATACCTTTTTGTGAATATATATTTAGTACTCATGTTATTTCATTGTTTATGATATCTTTTATCAAGATATAATTCCCTTGAGGCAACTAAATGGCTCAGTAGGTAGAGAGCCAGGCCTGGAAATGGGAGGTCCTGAGTTCTAATCTGATCTCAGACATTTCCTAGCTGTGTGACCTTCAGGCCTCAGTCCTAATTGCCTAGTTCTTACCACTCTTCCACCTTGGGACCTATAGTTAGTACTAATTCTAAGACATAAGATAAGGATTTTTCAAAGGATGCAATTTCCTTCCTTATCTCTTGAAATTAGATCAGTTTACACTTTTGCTTTGTCCAAGTCATAATTGTTATCCCTGCTTTTTTAACTTTAGCTAAAGCAAAATAAATGCTTTACCTTTATTGTATATGTGCCTCCCTGCTTTAAATGTGTTTCTTGTAGGCAGCATATTGTGGAATTCTGACTCTGATCCCACTCTGCTATCCTCTCATTTTATGGATAAATTCATCCCACTAACATTTAGAATTATGATTACTGTGTGTTTCCTTCCATCTTATTTTCTCTTGTTTATATTTCTCTTTCTCTCCTTTCAGTCTTTCCCGATTCACAAATGTCTTGCTTCTGAATCCTGCTTTCCCCAATTTACCCTCCTTATTGTCTGTCTCCCAACCTTCCCCCCACCCCACCCTTTTCTTACTTTCTTATAGGGTATGATAGGTTTCTGTAACTAATTGAGTGTGGATGTTATTCCCACTTTGGACTAATTCCAATGAGAGTAAGATTCAAGCATTGCCTGCCACCCCTCTTCCATATTCCCTTCTACTGTATTGACTTGTATGCCTCTTCAAATGAGATGATTTACTCCCATCTTTCTCTCTTTTTCCATTTTCCCACTATATTCCTTTCTTATTTCTTAATATGCAGGGAGAGAGGATTGGATATCATCCCATCATATTTGACTTCCTCCCTATTCTCTGTCTATATATGCTACTATTTACAACCCTATTAACGATAAAGTTTGTAAGTGTCTTCAGAACCTCAGGTATCCTAAATAATTTAGGTACCTTAAATTACTCAAATAATATAGATATATTAAATAGCTTACTTATATCTCCTTTCTATATAGTAATGTAATCAGTTTAACCCCATTGTTTCCCTTGATATCTTACATACTTTAAGTATCTGGAAACTGGTTTTACAAAATACTAAATGACTATCTAATTATCCTCATACCATTTGAAATAAGTCATTAATAACAGGTAGGTGACAAGTCCAAATATTAATCTCTTTAGTTTTTTCTAAAGCATGAAAAGGACTACAATTTCAGGTTGACTAACTTAGGTCTTACGTACATATAACTTAAAAGAGTGCCAGTCATAGTCTATGCAATAAACATTTAATATTGTGCTCATGTAGCCTACTAATTACCTGCCATGATTATATAAAGTTGTCACAAAAAGAAAAAGAGAGACATATAGTAGGGGAAAGATGTCCCCTAGCTTGATGCCCATTCTAGGTAGGCAAGTACATTACCAAAAATGTCACAGATAGTCTTTGAATTATCCAGGTGGGGAGATTTTCCATCCAAGATGAAATGTCCCATGAGAGGATCAAGTTAAGAAGGTCCTACTCTAGCCCACACCAAAAGTAGCTTTCCCAGTTTTTCCTTGATAGAACTCTACTGCAATTTTAAGATATCCCCCCCATAGATCTACTGGCACTACAGATCATTGACTCAATAGAATTTCTTGATTAACAGACCTGGAATTAGATGCAGAATAATATCAAGTACAGTCCCATAAGATTCTTGAATAGCAAGTTTCAATAACTGCACCTTTTTGGTGGATTCTATTATTAAGGTTCATATGTATTGTACCGACCCGTTAATTAAGTTCCTAAGACTGAAGCCTAGCAAGGCTATGTTGGCTCAAAAAGAAACTTTAAAAATCCAGATTGTAATTCCACTCCAGATACAATTTTAAAATCCACAATAAACAGTCCTAGACTATAAATAGATTCCTGATTCCCAATTATTCTGCCCTCTTATCAAGAAGTATTTGAAATGGGAAAAGGGAGAGTTATTTCACATAGCAGCTAATTCTTACGCAATTTTGGTATTAAGCAACAAAAGAAAGTATTACCAGGTCTTTGTGCCTTTTTTTCCACACAGTAATCAATGACCAAGATACCCAATTATATACATAATATATTTAATATTATCACAATAAGCCCTCATAATTTAACCAATAATTTCACAATTTTCATAAGAGATAGCCAAATGACTTCAGACTAAACTTCCTCTTAACTACAGTATTTCAAAATATTGCAACACATGATCAGCAGGGCTGATAACAGAAGATAACTATTTTCTAATATATTTTTTGTTTCACCTTTTTAAAAGTTNGAGGACGAGGACGAGGACGAGGACGAGGACGAGGAGGACGAGGAGGACGAGGAGGACGAGGAGGATGAGGAGAACGAGGAGGAGGAGGGAGGGGGAGGAGGACGAGGAGGAGGAGGAGGACGAGGAGGAGAAAGCTGCTTGGGCAGTAGGCTCCATGTGGGTGTTGCTTCTGGTACTCTAGGACAGATGACTATTGGTGTGTGTCCTGGGCTCTGACATGATGGTCCCAAGGAGATGCTTATTCTGGTCCTCAGAGATGGGAGCCAGGGTCTAACTCATTCTGTATACAATGCTTCACTCTTCACAGCCCTGAGAAGGAAGGAATGCCAATAGCACCACCCCCCATTTTTTCAAGAGAAAAAGCTGAGACCTTGAGAGATTTCAGAAATTTGCCAAGGCTACTCTGATGAGAAATTCTATGAGTCCAAGTGCAAGTGGTTCTTAATCCCTTCCCAGTTTCTCCTCTCCAAGGTTCCCTCCTTCTGGTCCATACATGTCTGCCACAAGAGCAGATGGCTAGAACCTGCCCCTCCTGCTTCCCCCCTTCCATCCTTTCCTTCTTCTCCCCTGAATCCAGTTCGGTTCCCTCCTTCCCCTAACCTCCATGCTTCTATTTCCTCTCCTCACTCTCTCTTTTCCCCACTGGAGCCTGGCTCTGACCTCACCCCTGGACAGAACCTGCCCCATCCCAAGTCACCAGTGATGTCTTCATTGCCCAGGCTAATGGTCTCAGTCCTCACCTACACCTGACACTGTGGACCATCCTCTCCTGATGGGCATTTTCCTCTCCCTGGATTACTGTAACAATACTTTCTTCTGGTCCTTTTCCTCAGTCCTCAGGAGAAAACACAGCCTTTCCTTGGGGAGACTCTGGTCTTACTCAACAATTCAGTTCATCAGATTTATTAAGCGCTCACTCTGGCACAGGCCCTGTGCTATGCCAGTATCAGAGCACCCAAAGACAAAATAAAACTAGCTCTTGTCCCTGCAGGGGCTTATATTTTCCAGGAATGCTCTGTGATCACTTATAGAAATAAATGACTCTCATCTAAAGAGTGGGATCACTAACAACTGGAGTGTGGGAAAGGTTGGAAGTCAGAAAAGACTTCTCATAGGAGGGGGCTCCTAAGCTTAGTCCCAGGTGGATCTTTGCATTATAAGGGGAAGGAAAACATTCCAGGCAGAGGGCATAACCTGGGCAAAAGCCAAGAGGTAGGAGGAGAATAATAAGGTGCTACAGGATAAGTGATATGAAAAGAGGGGACCCTGAATGCGGCAGGCACACTCTGACTGGTTATCCAATCTCCTGAGGTGTCCCTCTACCCTCTTTTTGGAATCCTCCAAATACTTACTATAGAACCTGTTCCCAGCTTCAGGTCTCGGAAAGAAGGTCCCTGGGGATGAGGAAGGGGAAGAGTTAGGGGCTGGAAGGGTGGATCCAGAGGCCTAGAGAGCTGGAGGATCTGGAGATCTCAGTGTGGGAATCCTGGCTCTGTCCAGGCTTGCTAGGTGTGGGGTGTTGGGTAAGTCCCTCCTCTCTCTGGGCCTCATGAATTTCCCATCTGTCAAATGGGGCCTGAGCTCAAGACCTCTCCTAGCCTGTACAGTTCTGAGATTTGATGATTCTATGATTCTTGTATCACCTCGCCTATCTCCAATATAGGCCTTGGGGGTAGAGAAGGGATCTATGAAGGAGAATGAAAGAACTGGTATGAGAAGGAGGGGCCCTTGGATCCTTGAGCCCCTTGTTCTGGCTGATCCCAGGCCCTTGAGTTTCCCTCTATACCTTGGGGTCCTAGTCCTGAAGCCTTGTTGTATCGGTGGAAGTTCACACTGGACAGAGGAAGGAGGGAGGTAAGGAGGTCGCTCTGATGCTTCTAGCTTAAAGGAATTGGGGTGCAGGCACCAGAGGCCCCTCTGTCAACACTGGGAAAGTCATAGATGGAAGACGCAGAGACTCCCCTTCTCTCCATAGTCCCAGGTTTGACTGTATGGCTGAGAAGAGGGAGGGCACAGGGGTTACTGGGGAAGGAGAGAAGGGAGAGATATTGGGGCTGCACCCCCTCTTCCTCCCAATCCCTTCATGACCAGTCATGTTCTTCCATCTTCCTCAGGCCAGAGCTTCCTGACCCTATCCCTTCCCATCAGCCCTCCTCATGCCTTGGTTTCCTCTGAGAAAGAGATTCCTCAGCCCTGGCCTAGATAAGAGTCAGAGAGCAAAAGGGGAGAGAGTCTCTAACCTTGTGCTAAGTGGTTACTCACTGGACGGGAAGGATGTCAGAGAGTGCATATTTCCAGAGCTCTGGGGGAAGCAGGGGTCCTTTGAGGTACCTGAAACAGGGAGGGAAGGAGGAGGAGGAGATCCTGGGGGCATTTGACCTCCCCACACATTTACCTCATTATACCTCAGACCTGTTCTGTCCTTCTCTTGGCTCTACTCTGACTTACTCAAACCCTTTTCCTGGACCTACTAGATATATTATCTATATGTGGGACCAACACAACTGGACAGGCTGCTGATGGTGGGGGTCGGGGGTTAGAGAGAAAAGATCTAAATTTTCTGAGGGTGATTCGTTGCCTAAACTCTTCATCCCCTCTTTCATGGGCTCCTTTTCCCTCCACTTTGATACTGGGGTCAGGTGGAGCAGGCCCTGAGTAGGCCAATTAGGGAGCTTAGGAGGGATGGGAAGAATAGGGTGGTCTGAGGCTCCTTCAACTGTGACCCTGAGCATCAGGCAGTCACTAGGGGCCAACTACTCTAAGGGAGAGTCACTGAGAAAGGTGTGTAGCATCATTAAGTCACTCTATGGACAGGAGTAAAGAAATCAGTGAGGAAGTAAGCCTGAGATCCCTTTCCTGGGACTGGGCCATGCTATTATTCATCTGTCCTCCATCCCTATGCAAGGTAGAATCGTTAAACTTGAGATCTAACTTACCATGGAGGGTACCCACCAGCAAAGGTAGGAAGCCTGGGGAAGGAGGAGACCCTGGAGTTAGAGCTGGAACAACCCTCTTGTAGGAGAAGGGGGCTGATCTGGGTGGAAGGAAGACTGGCCTGGGTCTGCTTAGAGCCCTGAGGAGGGTTTGAAGTTTTTCTCATCTCTGGAAAAGAGGAAATATCACACCTGTTTTGGGACATACAGGACCTTGGACAGCTCCGGAGAGGAAGGAAACTGCATGAGGTGGCAGGGGAGACATGCAGAGGAAGAGGAAAGAGACTCAAAGAGACAGAGATAGAGACAGAGAGACAGAGAGAGATAAGATGGAGTTCAGACCTTACCTCAGACACTTCCTAGCTATGTGGCCATGGACAAATCACTTTTTCTGCCTCAGTTTCCTCATCTGAAAATGGGAATATCAATAGCTCCTAACTCTCAGCATTGCAGTGAGGCTACATTGAGATCCTATTTGTAAAGAACTTTGTGAAGCTTACAGCACCAATACAAAGGCTGCTGTTGCTTCCCTGAGATCAATTACTATCCAATGTGCATAGCTGGGGGAGGCTGAAGGGCTGAGCCTTATGTGGGTGGTTTTTCCCAGGAAAAGTCCTGTGAGGGGTGAGCTGTCTCCAAAGGAGGCTCCTCAGTCCTGCTCTGACCATCATTCCTCATACTGACACCTGATTCTAACCTGAGGCCCCCACACTGCCCCCTCCCTCCTTGGGGTGATCAACAGGAAACCACAGAAGGAAGGAGCTGGGAAGCTTCTCAGTGAGCCTAGACAGAAGAGACTCAGAGCAGAGTCTGGTCACATCCTCAGCCTCACTCTGTCTGCCTGGTCATTGGCCCACCTTCCCACTATCCCACTATCCCCAGGGACCATCATGAACCCCTTCCTCTGTGCACTGCTGAGCCTTGGTGAGTCCTGGGGTGGGGGAATGGAAGGAACTTTAGACACCATGGATGGCAGAGACACACCCAGGGTATGAGAGAAAAGCTAATCTGGGGTCACCCAGCAAGGTGAGGGTGGGGAGAGAAGAAGCTGAGACTCTTGGAGGGTCTTCTGGGTTCAGCCCCTTTCACTCACACCAGCCCTAAGCCTAGACTCTGGGCCCTCTGATTCCTTCCTCACAGGGTGCTGGGTGGGGAGGATGTGGGAGCTGGGAGTAATCAGGGTCCTCTCTGCCAGGACTGTGTCTAAGCCAGAGGATGAGGACACAGGCAGCAGGTGAGTCCTTCCCCCCACACCCCCCCTGCCCAGAGCATCCAGCTGTCCCAGGAGAGGGAGCTGGGGGAGGTCTGGGCTGGACTAACAGGGTCTAAAGTGAGAGAAGCCCCAATATGTGGGGAGGGTGGGCTAGAGAAGGAGGATCCCCTGGAACTAAGGGAGCTCATTCCCTTCCAGACATATTTCCTAAACCCTCCCTCAGGGCAGAGAATGGCCCTTTGGTGCGCCAAGGGGAAACTGTGACCCTCAAGTGCAAGGGGTCAAGGAAGGCTGATGAGTGGCGTCTGGAAAAAAAACTCAGATCTAAAAGGTGGAAGATCATGGATGTGAGAGGACCTGGAACTGGAGTTGAGTTTTCCCTCCCTTCTGTGGCATGGATGGATGCTGGGACCTACCACTGCCTCTACAGTCACTCATCACACTGGTCAAAGTCCAGTGACCCCCTGGAGCTGGTGGTGACAGGTGAGGAACTCCACCCCCACCCCCAGCCCCAAACTACTCAGAGAGAGCTAAGAAACAGTCCCAGCAGCCCAGGATCCTCCCCCACCCAGCCTGTCCCAAGTGTTCCTCTGGCTGTACCTCTCCTGACTTCTTCCCTGTCTCTGCCTCTGCTCTCCCTTTCAGGCTGGGAGTAGGGAGAGAGTATTAACATTTCTATAGCACCTACTATGTACCAAGCACTTTACCCTCATGATCTCATCAGATCCTCACAACTCTACAGGGAGGTGCTACTATGATTCCCATTTTACACATGGAGAAACTGAGGCAAATAGAAAGAAAGTGACAAGTCACATAGTTGGGAAGTATCTCAGGTTGGATTTGAACTCAGATCTTTCTCACTCCAGGCCCAGGACTCTATCCTTTGTAGCACCAGCTGTCTCAGTCACATCTAATCTGGGAACCAGAGAGGAGTCAGGAAACTCAGCTTGGCTCTCAGGAGACCAGACAGAGCTAGAGACTTCCTGGGGGGAGGTTCAGAGCTAGTGGGGCCCTCCTAGCACTGCCCCTCCCAAAACCAGGAGAGAGAGAGTGGATCTGCTGCTGCCATGACCCCTTTCCCAGCCCAGGCCTAGGCACAAGGATGGGAGGGAGTGTCCCCTCTGTGCATCCTCAGGGATCTGTGTACAGAAGGGTTTAGGAGGTCAGAGAGTGAGGGAACCAAGAATCACACCAAGCATCTTACTCTCCTTCCTACACCTGTCCCACACCCAGAGTCCAGGAGGAGAGCCAGACACTACTTTGAGGAGCTAGTAATGAAGCAAAACTACTGAGATGGCTCCTAAAAGGGCTCCCCAACACCATGGAGAGAGATTCTATGACTAATGATCAGGGGTTGGAGTTCCCAGCCCAAGGCCAGGGAAGAAGTTCCCCTGTCCATGCCTCCCTCCCCTCCTCTATGCCCTATTTATCTATCTCTTCTCTCTGTCTCTATCTCCCCTTTCCTCCCTTCTCTCTTCTCTTTTTGCCTCTCTCCTCCTGCCTTCCTCTCTTACTCTCTCCTTGCTTCCCTCCTTCTCTAGTTGTCCCTCACTCTCCTTCCCTCTTTCCTTATTTCTGTGTCTTTCATTCTTTTCCCCTCCTTCCTTCCCTTTCTCTGGCTGTCTCTATCTCCCCTACTCTCTTATCTTTATCTCTCCTCTCACCCCACATCTTTCTCCCTCCTGTCCTCTCTTTTGTCTCTTTGCCTCTTGCTCTCCTTCCTTCCTTCCTTCTTGCTCTGTCTCTCCTACATACTTCTTTCTACTCTATATTCTCTTTGTCTCTCACTCTTTCCCTCGTTCCTTTTTTTTAAAACCCTTAACTTCTGTGTATTGGCTCCTAGTTGGAAGAGTGGTAAGGGTGGGCAATGGGGGTCAAGTGACTTGCCCAGGGTCACACAGCTGGGAAGTGTTTGAGGCCAGATTTGAACCTAGGACCTCCCGTCTCTAGGCCTGGCTCTCAATCTACTGAGCTACCCAGCTGCACCCCCCTTCCTTTTTTGTCTCTCTCCCTCCATCCTCTCTTTCCTGTCTCACTTTGTCTCTCTTCTTCCTTCTCTGTCACTGTTTCTATCTTTCCCTCTACTTTCTTCACTGTTTCTCCTTCTGTCTTTCTGTCTCTCACTTTCTTTCCCTCCTTCTATCTCTTTCTCTATCACTCTCCCTCCCTCTTTTCTCAATATCTCTCATTCTCCTTTATCTCTCTCTGTCTCTCTCTCCCTCCCTCTCTCCTTCACTGTCTCCTCTTCTCTCACTTTCCTCCTCCCACTCACTCACCTATTTTCCATTTCCACCATACAGAACTGTCCAAGGTCATTTCTGTCTTCTCCCCCCAAAAAACTGTAATATTTCCTTTCTTCCAGAGATGAGCTTAACCTCAAACCCCAGGCAGGGGTCTAGGCAGGCCCAGAGCAGTCCTACTGGTCAGATCAGCCCCTTTCCCTGTAAGAGGGTTGTTCCAGCTCTAACTCTAGGATCTCCTCCTTTCCCAGGACACTATGATCGACCCAGTCTTCTGGCTCGGCCCAGCTCTGAGGTGGCCTCAGGACAGAATGTGACCCTCCAGTGTTGGACAGATCAATCCTATGACTGGTCTGTCCTATACAAGGATGGAGAAAAGCTCACCCAGAGCCAAGTCCTGCCCAGTTTTGGGGGATATAAGGCTGACTTCTCCATCCTTGATGTGACCTCTATGCATGGAGGCACTTACCAATGCTACAACTTTGTCAATGACTACCCTGATGGAGTGTCAGCCACCAGCAATCCCCTGGTGCTCAGGGTCACAGGTGAGGGAGCCCCAGCACACCCCACTCCTCCTAAGCTCCCTCATTGGCTCTGGAGCACCACACTGCCTACTCAGGGCCCTGCTCTAAGGGACCCTGGAGGCAAAGAGGGCAGGGTGGGGGGAAGAGGGGATTCAGAGAGAGGGGATGGAGAGTCTGGGCAATGGGTCATCCAGAGAGAATGTAAACAGTGAGACCTCTCCTCCCTGGCCCCTCTAGACACTCCCACCCTCAGCTGCCTATCCAGTTGTGTTGGGCCCACATACAGACAATATGTCTAGAAGGTCCCAGAAAAGGGATTTGAGGAGGTCAGAGAGGAACAAGGGAAGGGCAGAGCAGGCTTGAGGGAGGGGGAAGGCAGGTTAATGACTCCAAGCCCCTCACCCTTCTCCTCTCCCTGTTCCAGGCACCTCAAAAGATCCTTACCTTCCCCAAAGCCCTGGGAATCCTCTTCCGACATCCTCTCCACCTAGTGAGTAACCACAAACTCTGAGACCTGGGGGGCAGGAAGGGAAGGCAACTGCAAGGGGTCTCTCTCCCCTACTGTTCTTCCCCTCCTTTCTAGGACAGGACTGAGGCCCTTCTTTCTCAGAGAAAACCAAAGCATGAGGAAGGCTATAGGGAAGGGACAGGGTTGTGGAAACACCAACCTGGGGAAGAAGGAAGAACATTCCTGGTCAGGAATGATGTGATAGGGCAGCCCCAATTTCTCTCCCTTCTCTCCTTCCCCAGGAGCTCTTTACCCATATAGCCATAAATGAGACTATGGGGGGAGGGAAGGCTATACTGCTACCATGCCTAGCCTCCCCAGTGTTGAGGGGGGCCTCTCTGGTACCCTCACCCCAATTCTTCTAAGCTAGAAACACTAGAGTGACCTCACCCCTCATCCATCCTTGGACCAACACAGCCTTCCACTGATAACAGCAGAGTCTCAGGGCTCTGGTCCTGAAGGCAGAAGAAGTATGTCTGGCCTGAGGCCAGCCAGAACAAGAAGCCCTGAGGATTTAGAGCCCTCCTTCCCATATCAGTTCCTCCATTCTTCTCACTGGAGCCTTTCCTTGGTCCAAAGGCCCAGAGAAATATCACGAGAATCACAGCATCATCAAATCTCAGAAATGAACAGGCCATGAGAGGTCACTGAGTTCAGGTCCCATTTGACAGATGGGAAAGGGATGAGGTCCAGAGAGGAACTTGCCCAAAATCCCACACCCAGAAATTCTAGGCAGAGTAGGGGTTCTCTCAGTCTCTGACCCTCAGCCCCTAACCCTGCCCCTTTATCATCCCTAGGTACCTTCTCTCTAATCCCTGAGTCTGAGAACAGACTCTTCAGTAAGTACCTGGAGGATTCCCAACAGAGGGAGGCAGGGAAGCTGGATGTCCTGTCAGGGTGTGACTGCACCATCCAGGGTCTCTTCATTTCCCACTCCTCCTGCCCTTATTATTCTTCTCCCACATCAGGACCTTTGTCCAGGCTGTGCTCTTTTCCTGGAATGCTCTCCCTCCTCATTTCCTCCTCTTATACAATGCAAAGAATCCTCCCAAGGCTAAGTTTAGGAGCCTGATCTCCAACCTGTCCTCCACCTCAATTGTTAGAGAGCCCACACCTCAGCAAAGACTAATTTATTTGTGTAGATGACAACAGAGCATTCCAGAAGAAGGTAAGCCCCTGGCAGGCAGGAACCACAATTTATTTTGTAATTGTGTCTTCTGGACCAGAGTCTGGTCAGAGTGAATGATTAAAGAAAGTCTAGAGAGTTGAATTATAGAAAAAGAGGAGAGGTTGCTCTAGGGCTGTATCCATCTCCTCCTACTGGGGACAATGTTATATCTTCCCTCTCCTTGAACTTGGGGCTCCTCAAAGACCAGTATCTTATTAACTCTTCCCCCTACCTTGGTTTTCATTCTTAGCTTCCCCAGGTATCTTCAAACTCCAAGAGAACGTCTTGATGGGTGTTTCAGTCTTCCTCATTCTGACTTTCCTCTTCATCTTCCTCTTTTGTCTTCGACGCCATTGGTATCAGGCCAGACTCAGTGAGTTCTTTTTTTTTTTTTTTAATCCTTTCCTTCTGTCTTAGAATCAATACAAGTATTGGTTCCAAGGCAAAACAGCAATAAGGACTAGGCAATTGGGGTTAAGTGACTTGGCCAGGGTCATGCCACCAGAAAGCATCTAAGGTCAGATTTGAACCTAGGACCTCTCATCTCCAAGCCTGACTCTATCCACTGAGCCACCTAGCTGTCCCTCAGTAAAATTTTGGGATTGGGAGCCACATGGGCTGAAGATCTGATGGGATTGAGCTTCACCCATTAAAGTCTGTCTCCCATTTTTCCTTTAGGGAAAAGGAACAGAAAGAGAGAAGTCAAAACCACCAGGAGGTAAGGGGCCTGATTCCCCCTAGACTCATCCCCACTACAAGTACACCTGCCTTCCTTTTCAGACCTTCCCATTCAACTTTGTATCTTCTTCCTCCTCAGCTGTGATCCAATTAGAACCACCTTGGAGGAGACCCTGTGTGAGTGACAGGGTTGTGGAGCAGGAGGGCTTGGGATGTGAGAAGGCAAAGGCTGGCCCTGAGGAGAACCAGGGTCCTGACTCTTCATCCTTTCTCCTCTTGTCTCCAGATGCTACTGTGAATACTGGCAGACAGACAGAGGAGGCTGGACAAGAAGACACAGCTGTGAGTCACTCACAGATCTCTCCTCCTTTGCCCAGAGATCTCCTTATGGAGGGAACAGAGAGGGAGACCCTCCCCAGGTCACACAGAGCTGGGAGGGCTGCTGGGTTCAGTGTCCTTGCCTCTCCTGAGCCCTCCTGCCCCAATGCCCCCCTTAATCTCCTCACCTCCTCTTGCTTCCTCTTCTCCTGCCAGGCTCTCCAAAGAGAAGACCCTCAGGAAGTGACTTACGCCCAATTGAACCACAAGAGCCTCGTGTGGGGCTGAGCCCTTCCCCAACCTGGACCAGTGGAGCCCAGAGTCTATGCTACCCTCCAGTCAGCTCAGTCTAAGCCCATGGGACCCCAGGAAGAAGCAGGCTCCTCCCCAATTCAGCCTCTAAACTTTCTGAGGGCAGACCCTGTCCTACCTACCCAGTAAGAAACACAGAAGTTTCGACTCCTGCTGGTCACCCCAAAAGGAAGGGCAGAGAAAACAAAAAGGCCTAAAAACTGCTGGGAACAGGGTTACTCTCTCTTATACTCTGTCAGAGAGAGGGTTTTGCTCCAAGTAGAATGTGTCCTCTGGAATGCTGGGCCACTGGACATCCTCAGAGTGGTAGGCCAGTCACGGATCACTAATTTGGAGTTACTTGTGTCCTCCGAACAACTGATCTCTTACTACTCTGTAGGGAGGGGGAGATAAGTTTTATAGTAGAGGGCAGAAAGCACACCTACCTCCAGAGGAGGAGAGGGAGAGATTGGCCTTCAGGTGAGAAGGGGGATTGCCTGGATCACTCTCCCCCTCTCCCATCTCCTGCACAGGAGAAGGACCCCAGAATTTAAAGACAAATGCTGTGGCCTTAGATATGTTGGCAAGTTCTACTAAATCCAGGGGCATTTCTAGAAGTTCCTGCTCTGTTTGCCTTGGCCCAAGTTCCTCTCATCTCAGGCTGGAATTACATCTAAATACAGCAATCCACAAATTTACCCAAAATTTGACTCATCCTACCCTGACCCACTTAATCCTAAAAGGATACCACTCATCATCGTCATCATCATCATCATCATCATCATCATATCAAATACCTTTATGCCAAGAAATTAGAATAAACAATACAAGGCAAAGAACTAGAAATGCTACAACCCTGTTCTCTAAATGTGTAACAATGGAGTCAACCATCATCATAGTGCCCAGATGAGCTCCTGTCCACTAATGGCTGAGTTCATAGGGAACCTGTTCCTAGATGGGTTAGATTTCCCCCCTATCCCTAGGCCTCCCCCTTTTGCAGGAAAGTGCACCCTGCAAACAGTCAAGACCCCAGGAAAAAAATACTTCTTCCTCTCCTACCATCATGGTCCCACCCTCTCATTATCTTCATGCCCTCCTCTCCAACAAGAGCTTAATGGCTTCATCTCCTACCATCATGGTCCCACCCTCTCATTATCTTCATGCCCTCCTCTCCAACAAGAGCTTAATGGCTAGCTTTGATCCAGAGATGCCCAGGAAAACCAGCAGAGAGAAACTTGTCCTCTCTCTGACAAGGCTTCCTGACCGAATTAGCTCTCTCTCATATGGTGCCATGAGGCACAGAACTCTCAAGAATAGCAGTACCCAATCAGATGGCCATAGCCTTAGGAGACAAACTGTGAGGAAAGGCTATAGCTAAGATTTTTTTTTCTTTCATAAGTGCAGAAATTAAGGAAGACTTCACTCATCTCAGATCCATGATACTGGTAAGATGTGCTCTTCACTGTCCTCTCTCTTCTTTTCCCTACTGCTGAAAGGGAAAACCAGGTTTTAACACCTCATTAATATTCTCCCATCCACAATGAATAGTGGTTTTCTGAGATGGTTTTCTGAAATGGAAAGCAGCTCCCACATAGGCAAAAGAACAAAACTATAATGGGAACTTTTCCATTTAAAAATTTTCTTTTATTATTTGAGACTTGGGGCCATTCCTCCTGCAAATTTTGGCTCACTAAAAGCCCATCTTCTGTTAATATTAACTTCACCTGACCAAAACTTGTCCCATGGGATGTGAAAATTTACTTATAGGCTGAAAAGTTCATTAGATAACAAGCCAGAGTTAGAATCTCAACTGTCTCTGACTTTTTGGAGACAAATAAATCTGCTTCCTCAGTTAGCCTATTTGTGAACTCTCTGGAAATACTTTATATTATTTTTCCCAATTACACGTAGAAACAATTTTTAACATTTGTTTTCTGACATTTTGTGATCCAAATTCTCTCCCTCCCTCTCTTTCCTATCTCCTCCCTGAGACCACAAGCAATCTGATATAGGTTGTGCTTCCATATAATACATATTTCCACATTCCTCCTGTCATGAAAGAAGATGCATATTGCACTTACAAGAAAATACTCATGAAGGAAATAAAGTAAAAAAATGGTATACTTCAATATGCATTCAAATTCCATCATTTCTTCCTATGGCAGAGGATAGCATTTTTCATCATGAGTCCTTTGAAGTTGTCTTAGATCCTCATGTTACTGATAATAAAGTCATGCATAGTTGATTATCATAAATGTAGTTTATTTTTAAGTTTTAAAATTTTATTTTTTCAAATGACATGTAAAAATCATTTTTAACATTCATTTTAAAAACTTTAAGTTCAAAACTCTCCCTCCCTCCTCCCTTTCTTCATCCCTCTTTGAAAAGGCAAGCAATTTGATATCAAATTATACTTGTACAGCCACAAAAAAACATATTTTATAGGAGTGTCCAAACATGACAAACCCCTAATAAATGTCCACAGTAAATGTTTATTGATACCAACAGTAATAATAACCAGCATTTATCAAGCTCTTACAGTGCTTTACAATTTACAATCTCATTGGATTCTCATAACCTCCCTGGGAAGGAAGTGTTCTTTATTAGCCCCATTTTTCCAAATGAAGAAACTGAGGCTAAGAATGCTGAGGTGACATATCCAGGGATCTACAGAGAAGTGTCTGAAGTGGGATTTGAACTCAGCTCTTCCTCACCCAGACCTAATGCTCTAGCCACGCCACCGAGCTAGTGCTAAAATTGAAGGAGATTGAAAAGAAGAGGGAAAAGAAGAAATTAAGTCAAATCGAAGGTCCCAGGAAAGGGCCCTTCAGTTGACTCAGGGAACTGGAGAGGAAGAACTAAAGGGGAGGAAGAGGAAGGATTCTCAGCCCCTCCTTCAGGATTCTCTTCCTGGGGTCTCAGTCCTCACTCACATCCCCAGGCTCCAAAGTCAGGGAGTAACAGGAACTTCTCAGCCCAGGGGGGAGAATATGGGCTGAGAGTGAAGGTAGGGGGGACATCTGGGTTCACATTTATGGGGCCTTGAAATCAGAGAAGCCTTCTTCCTATCTCCACCCCCAGCTCCTGCTCCTCAAGATTACAAGGAGAGCAAACTCATCTGCCTGAGCCCAACCAGGCTGGTTCTCATCATCCTAGGGGTCCTGTTGGCTGAAGCTTAGCATAGCTGGGGTGGGGGTGGGGGGAACCACTGAAAAGGAGCTCCAGGATCCCCTGACAGATGGGAAGACAGAGCTGGGACTCATTGAAGGTGTGGATCCCAAAGAGTCATTGAAGCATTGAGGGAATTGTTCTGCCAAACTTCAGACAGAGAGAAGAGCCTTGCCTTCCCAAGGACCTGCTGGCCGAATCTGATCATGCCCAACCTTTCTCCAAGCCTCCACCTCTTTGCCAATGCTACTGCTGTGACCACACACACAAAAGTGTCCTACCCTCTTCAGTGTCTCTCCAAAGCCCCAGCAGGGATGATCATTGACAACATCTGTCAGTAATTAAAAAGGAAAAAACTATTCCCTAAGAATACTAAAGCATCCCATAGAAGCTGGTAGGCTTTATGATTTTCTCCATGCATGGTTAGTTGTGCATGCGGGTGCAGAAAAGATGATGGGGCAATTCATCTAGGCCTCTTCCTTCATGCCTTTGGCCATCATGGTCTCAGGGGCCTCCACAAGGCCACCCTGAGCATGCACCAGACCCTACTACTTTCTTCTCCACCATGCTTTCTCCCAAATTACACTCTCCAAATCCCAATGAAAACGTTTCTGATGACTTTAGATAGACGGTTTCTTTCCAGTGATGAGGTCAGAACAAGCACAGAGGGTGGAGAATTGAGGAGTGGACGTATAAACTATGAGATTGGGGGGAAGAAAGGAGCTTGGATAAACTCAGATTAGAAGAAAGGAAAGAATGAGGGGGATGAAGATGCAGGAAGATGCCCAGCCCTTCAGATCTCTCCTCTGTGCTCACCCACAAAGCCAGTCTCCCAGGCAAAGGAGACTCAGTTCAAGGAGGAAGAAGTGGGCTGGGATGAGGAAATGAACAATTTTGGTTAACGATATTTGTGCTCACAGAGGAGAGTTCAGAGTCTGGTTATAGGAAGACCATATCTCAGTGACAAACTCTGATGTCCCAGATGCTGCTACCCAAGATTACACTGTGGGCATCTTGACTGGGCTGGTCCTCATCATCCTGGGAGTCTTGGTATCTGAAAACTGGTACAGCCTCAGGAGGCACCAAATGCAGCTCAGCCATGCCTTGCCTGAACAGTCAGATCAGACCAGACCCTAAAGCAGAGGTGAAGGAATAAATGAATGAATGAACAAAATAATTTTTAAATCAAATTGTTTAAATGGTAGTAAGTGTAGCCTATGTGCCAGGTACTATATTAAGCACCAAGATGTAAATATTAAAAGAGCAAAAGAAAAAGAGACAGAAAGATGAGAGAGAATTAGGGAGTTTCTGGTCTCCAGGAACTTATTCTAATTCTTTTCTAATGGGGCAGACAGCACCTGGGTGCAGAACACACAGACTTCCAAACCAGCCAGGTGGAAGGTCTAGGAACTAGTGCTGGCAAAGGGTAGATTCCAGCTATCTGGTCTTGTGGCAGACATGCATGGACCAGAAGGAGAAGACTTTGGGGAACAGAGGCTGGTAGGAGGAATTAGGAGTCACCCTTCACTTGGACTCACAGAATTTCTCATCCGTGGCAGTGGACAAATCACCTAAATCTCTCAGCCTTGGCTTTTTCTCTTGTAAAATGAGTGGTACTACTGGTATACCCTCATTCCTAGAGCTGTGGAGAAGAAAGCAGTATGTAAATAATGAGTCAAACCCTGACTCCTATCTCTGAGGTCCAGAAGGAGAATCCTCATGGTACCGCCAGCAGTTACCTTGAGCATCACTAGCACCACCTACCTCAATAGTGTTAGGTAGTGGTGTCCACTCACATTAAATCCAGTAGTTCTATCAGTAGGGGAGGGAGACTGGGTGTTATTTGTAGTACTCTCTAGGTCACATTAAAGAGTTTTTTTTAAAAATTGGAACAAAGAATAACAAAAACAGTTCAGCAAAAGGATTTCTCTTAGAAAAACAACTGAGCCAGGGAGAAGAGAAAATGTAAAAGGAAATTAAGTCCATATAGTAGAAAGAAAAACCAGGACCCCAGAACTAAGAAAGAAAATAGCAGTAGTAGGGTTCCTAAGGAGTAATAAGGTATGAAGAGGGAGGGCTAGAGATCTCAAAGACAGATTTTCTTTTCTTCACCTTCTCTCCAGGTGCCCCCTTTACTCTCTTTCCCCACCTATATTAGAAGTTGAATAACTACAAGATGATCTCAAAAATATCTGGAAAGACTTATATGAAGTGATGCAAAGTGAAGTTAGCAGAACCAGGAAAATGTTGTACAAAGTAACAGCAATTATATCTGATGATCAGCTATGAGTGAACTATTATCAGCAGTGTAAGGATCCAGGACAACTCAAGGGACTCATGATGAGAAAGGTTACCCACCACCAGAGAAAGAGCTACCTGAGTCAGAATGCAGATTTTTATTCCTCACTTTATTTCCTCCATGAATTTTTCTCTACTGTAAGCAATATGTGTCTACTTTCTCTGTATGATGTGGAAATATGTATTGCATGATAATATATGTACATCCTATATCATATTACATGTCTTCTTGGGGAGGATGAAGACAGGGAGGGGAGGAGAGAACATGGATTCCAAAATGTCAGAAAACAATTATTTTAAATTGTATTGACATGTAACCGGGAATATATTAATTTTAAAAAAGAAGTTTTAGTTATTTTAGTAAATAATAATAATAGGTGTGAATTCAAGCTGGAAAAGAATTATATAAATTTCCTACTACTGTTAATACAGAATTAAATACATACTTATTTTTTTATAACACCAGCATAGGCAGAAAGGGATAGACCATGGGACCAAAGCCCCCCTCTTCCCCAATCCCTGCCAAGACCAATAGCCCCACCATGCTCACTGCAGCATCTGTCTCTAAACCATGAGACAAAGCCCCAATAAAACCTGGCAGGATATCAGGATTTTTCATCAAACCTAGACAAATGACCATCAGGCCTGAGGACTTCCCACCCCCAGGGACTGAGGTTCCACATCCCCTCAGGGCCATCCAGTGAACTGGACCCAAGTAACCCAAATTTGGCCAATAGAGCCCATCCCGGTTACCTCATCCCAGACAATGCCCCCTTCTCCATTCTGGTGAAGACCCCTGGCTATCCACAGGTTTGTGGCTCCCCCCTTCCCCCTCCCCCCACTCCACTACCACTTCTACTGCCATTGGCCTCCCATCCCCCTTTGCACCCCCTTTTCCTCTAACAAAGCTTTGCTATACCATCACCTCACTCTTGCCTCATTTGCCTCAAGTTGAACCCCTTACAGTGAGACTGACAGAAAAGTGGCTTATCTTGTCATTTGGATACCATTAGCTCATATAGCCAGTTGATAAAGAGTTGCCTAAAAGTTGCCTGCTAACTATTTTTGTTATGTAGAGTTTATTTCCTTAAGATTATACCAATGGTTTAGTTTTTTTCCTCTTCTCTTTGCTGTTTTATCTTATGTTTGAAACTTGCTTCTTGACATGATTTTAAGACTATTTTTAGCTCTGCTAATAATATGGAACAAGGTATTAAACCTGAGAGTGACTAGATTCAGAGGTGGAAGAGCTAGCTTCACGCCTGGCTGGAAAAGTAGATCACATCAGCTTATGTGGAAGAAGTAAATTCCACCTAAATTGGTTTAGCTCTATTAAAGCCACAAGAGACAGGATGAGTGATTTTCTAGTAAGCTAATTTTGAAATGTGGCTGACTCAGTTAATGTCATCTGATTAGCACCGAGTCTCATGAAAGCAACTTCCCTTTTACCTGGATGTGAGATTATGAACAAAAGTTTTAAAAGAAGGCAAAGAGGGAAAAAATACAGATTTGAAAACTGTTACGTTATCTACCTTGTGGATCAGATGTTGTAATATTTTGAAACATTTAGTTAAGAGGAAGTCAGATCTGAAATTATTTGGCTATCACTTATGAAAATCGTGAAATGATTGTTTAAATTGTTAGGAGTTATTGTGACAAAATGAAAACCTATCAAGCATTCAATTAGTATATTTTAAAGGGGAAACTGATCATTGATTACTGAGAGGGAAATGGCACAAAGGAAAAATCTTGCAATGACTTCTTGTTTGCTTAAGACCAAAATTCTGTGCAGGAGTTTGCTACTTTGTAAAATGCTTATCCCTTCCCACATTTCAGATACTCCTTGATAAGAGAAGGGAGTAGTTAGGAATCTGTTTATAGTCTAGGATACTTTATTGGGGATTATAAAATTGTATCTGGAGTGCAGTTATCATCCGGAGCCACATAATGAAGTTACATTTTGAGCCAATCTAGTCTTAGGTTTCAGTCTAGGGACCAGTCAGGGCTCAGTCTGCAATATTTGTGAGCCTTAACATTGAATCCACCCAGAGCTAACACTTCAGCATCATAATTAAAAACTCTTGATGAAATGTTTAGTACCATCCAGACTTTTTGTGTTTATGGTAGGTGAGTCAATCCTAAAATTTATCATTGTCATATCAGTGATTCATCGAAGAAACTGTCTCTTGGTAGATCAGAGGGAAGAATAAAGAAAATGAATGTTGAATTGTATCATTTATTACCAATATTTTCATATTGATCTATTAATTTCCTCAGATGCTAACCTCTGCAGGTTGGGCAGTTTCTCAAGAACATAAATAAAGTAATTACTCCCAATCCCCCAAAGCATCTCTCTAGGCAGGCACCCTTACTTTTTGTTTTTCCTATTTTAAAAATTAGCCCCAGCAATGCCTTCCCCATCACATGTCCTTTTTGCCTTTGCTATTCCTCTCATCAAGATTTTGATGGTCTGGTCTACAACAGAAGAAACTTAGCTAGTGAAAACATGATTGAGATCACATATATTTTTCTGGTCAAAGATTACTAGAGGAAGCTGGGTTTCATAAAGTAGCTAGTCTTCCATTTTTAGGTTTAGATAAGAACAGTTAAGCTACATTTGCCTAGCTTCGTGAAGTTTTAGGAAAGTTGTCCTTCCTCATGGTCCATAACTATGAAGTAATAGGAAAGGAGATGAGATTTCTAAGCCTACCCCCTCATTAAAATATCCACCAATGGGAACTTCCAGAGGAGGTCCTAATGATGCACTGTTAGGCCAATCAGAAGGAAGACACAGCTAGGTATAAAAGACTGCCAGCCCTTGCTCTGAGTCTTTGGCACCAATTGAGGCATGACATTAACCCATTCTTTACTAATAGATCACATTTGGTCCTTATTATAATCAAAGAAATTTCTTCATTTTATTTATTGATTAAATATTCTGGGTGCTATAGAAGGGGGAAAAGATCACTAACAACTATGACTTGGTGAAAGATTCATATATGAATTTGGAAAGCTTATACAGGCATAGGCCTAACTCTGGACCTAGATATGACCACATGGTATTGGTTCAAGGATGGGCGTGAAGGAGGATATCTCCTGGGACCCTGGCCAAGCCCCAAGTGGATGTCTGACTGTGTGCAGACAGTTTCTGGGAACTCGCCACTCCGGAAAAATTGTAAACAGTCCCATGGATCTTTCAGGGAGGGTTGGCCTCCTCTCTTGGGAAGATTCTCAGACCCAAAATTGTTTAGTCCAACATCTTTGGCTTTAATCCCACCCGCCCCATTCCTTGCCAAGATTAGCAGGTTATGCAAGCACACTGGCCAAAAGCCACTTTTGTCTATGACCCCCATAAAGGTCCTTACCAAGCCCTCAGCCCTCTGGAGTCTCACCCGTGGAGAGGACACTCTGCCCAGGACCTTCCCAGTCGGGACTCTGGGTGGCGGTACAGGGAACCCCAGCCTTGTAAACCTAGGAGTTGATGTTTCCCCTGATTTGATGATGTATTCTTGGTTTATATACGCTCTTATTGCTTTTGCTTTTGTACTTCTTAGTTGTATATTTTATTGTTGCTATAAATCAAATATTTCACTACCCATTTTATAATTAATAAATAATTCTTACTGAAAACTGTGCCAGAGTGTCCTTGTATAGGAGTGAATTCTAACACAGTCTCTTAGTGAGACAAATTCCCTTAACAAGACACTTGGATAGGTGGGGAAAGCATAAAAATCCCTCTCGCTTATAGTTACTAGTCAGACAGATTTATTGCCAAGATAGACAAGATTATTTGGGCACTTGTTTTTCAGTTCTCAAAAAAATGGTGGAAGGAATATTGGTTAGGAGCCATTGGCGGGGATGAAGAGAGAGATTAAGAGGGAGAAAGAGAAGTGATAGGGGTAGCTGAGAAGAGTCCCTCTACCTGTAGAATCTTCCTTTAAGGATAAGTTAAGAGGGAAGGAGAATAATAGAAACAGCATGTACTCTCATAAAAAGGATCGCCTTTCCTAGATTCTGGTGGACTCATAAAATGTATTCTCATATAGTTAGGGATATGATCCTCTCTAGGTTATTTTCTTTCCTTCTCCTTAGCTAAAAATTACTAGGCAGAATGACACTATAAGGTTCGTCTTATGGGAAAAGAAGTCACTTATGTAGGCACCTCCTTGTTGGATGTCTTCCTTTCCTACCAGGATTCATTTTTTCCCCAAATATCTAAAAATGCCACAAAGGTTAACCACTTAACAATGATTCATTTTTCTCAGTAAAAAAGTAGAATGAATGGTAGCAATGAAAGAACAATCAAAGGAGAATTCAGGCCCCCACATGTGTACTTCTATTTACAAAAACTCAGCCATTCACAAGGAAGACACATTTAGATCTTTTTTAATCCCTTACTTTTTGTCTTAGAATTGATACTAAGTATCTACCAAGACAGAAGAATGATAAGGGCTAGGTTAGGTGACTTGCCCAGAGTCATACCTATTCTATTACCCCCACTTTCTCAATTATATCCAATATTGCCTGCTTTCCTACTGCCTATAAAAATGCCCATTCTCCATCCTTTTCCTGGCTAACTTCCTTAGTAAGGCTGCCTAAAACAGGTGCCTCCACTTTCTCTCTTCTCACCCTTTTCTTAACCCCTTACAATCTGGTTTCCAACCTTCCATTTCATCATTCCATTAAAACTGTTCTCTTTAAAGTTACTAATAACATTCATTGTCAAGCCCAGTTCTCAATCCTCATTCTTCTTGAACTTTGGCATTGTCCATCACCCTCTTCTATTTGGTATTTTTTCTCTCTAAGTTTTCTGGACAATCACTTTATCCTGTGACATCCTATCTTACCACTCCTTCTTTGTCTCTTTTCCTAGATCTTGGAATAGATCATGTACACTCATGATAGGTGTCCTGCAAGACTTAGTTCTTTACCCTCTTCTCCTCTCCCTCTCTATTTTTATTTGGTCATCTCATCGGCTTCCATTGATTCAATTATTATCTTTGAGCTGATGTTATGCAGGCTTCCTTCATGTTCCAGCTAAACTCTTATCTCTGGAAAAGTTTCAGAAAAATCTGAGGACACTTATGAGTTGAAAAGTGAAGTGATACAACCAAGAGAACAATGTACAGGAATATTTTAATAATCATCAACTGTGAAACACTTAGCTACTCTAGTCAATACAAAAATCCCCCACAACTCCAAAAGACTCATGATGAAAAATGCTATCCATTTCCAAAGAAAGAACTGATGTGTTGAATGATTGAAGCATTCTTTCTGTTTCTCTTAATTTTTTAATGGCTAATACAGGGGGCACACAGGTGGCTCAGTGGGTTGAGAGCCAGAACCCAGGGAGGTCCTGGTTTCAAATTTGACCTCAGATTCTTCCTAGCTTTCCAACTCTGGGTAAGTCACTTAATCCCCATTGCCTAACCCCTATCTTCTGCCTTAGAACCAATAAACTATTAATTCTAAGATGGAAGGTAAGTTTAAAAAAACATGGCTAATGCAGAAATATTTTTCATGCCTTTAATGCATAGTGGGTATCATATTTCTTGCATTCTTAGTGGCTAGAGGAAAGATGGAGGAAAATAATTTAGATGGAAAAATAAAAATAAAATTGGATTATAAAAAAAGAAAAAATTAAATTATATCCCATGTTCTACTTGGAGCCTTTCCAGCTTCTCTTTAATGTTAGTGCCTTCTCTCAAAAATTATCTCCAATATATTCTGGCCCTATTTTGTTTATACATATATGTTCTTTACATGGTGTCTTCCCCATTAGCTGGTAAACTCCTTGAGGGTAGAGACTGTCTTTTGCCTTTCTGTGAATCCCCAAAGTGTAGCACAGTGCCTGGCACACAGTGCTAGGGAGTAGAAGGGGATTACCAGCAGTCCAGTTCCCCTTGGGGGTGGGACAATTGAGCAAAAATGGAGTGAGAAGAGCCAGAGACCCAGTAGGTTTGCAGTGGCTGATCTGAAGTGCCATCTGCTGATTTTAGTTTTTATATCATTTTTCTCAAGATTACATCAATGTTGGCATGAATTCCATTCCCACCATATATCTTATCTTTGGAGACAATATGTTTGGTGTGTTTGACGTATCTCTTGGGCTACAGTGGTGAGAACGTGCAGGCCTTTTCATGGGAGACAGTTTCTTCATATTTCATTCATTGTTCTTTTATATTAAATTACTGTAGCAAATCGGAACTGGGAGGGGGGGAAACTTGGAGACTGTTCTGACCTGTTCTTGCAGGCACCTGTGTATGGGAATCTGAGTTAGAGATTTAAAATCTTTAACATTAACTCACTATATGCTGGTTTGTTGTGAAGTGACTTCTAGGGAAGTTTCTGTGTGATGGGGGTTTGTTTAGGGGTATATTTTGGTATAGTGAGTAGTCTGTGACTGTGGTTGTTCTTGCCGTGAACCTGTATTGGTTTTCTGTATCTCCTTGGGGCTGAATAAGAGCACTGATTGCAATAGTTTCAGTAAAAGTGAATACTATTGAGAAAAGAGTCACATAGGGGAAATTGAGTGAGAGATATCCATCCTTCTGACACCTGCTTTGCTGGTTTGTCAGAACTCATGCAGGGCTGTGCAAACATCATGAACTTTGATGGCCTCCTGCAACACAGTAGTGCTCAATTAATGTTTATTGGCTTGTTGATTTTGCAGGGAATCAAAGAATCATAGAACAGGGAAGGTGCTTTGACCTCCTGTCCATTATACAGAGAAAGAAATCAAGTTCCAAAGAAGGGCAGGGATGGAGCCAAATCTCAAATAGAGCTTTTTGTCCTTATCTGGCTTCTCCTTCCAAGAAACCCAACCCATTTCCCTGGTTGAAGTGTAAACCACAAAGAGGAAGGAGCTTCTCCTTCTCCCCAGCAGGTACAGGGGATTGGGCAACTTGGGGTAGAATTAGTGCTGACCACACTCTAGGATGATGACTACTAAGACTCCCACACTCTCTGCCCTGCTTTGCTTTAGTAAGACCTAGGAAGTAGGAAAGCCATGGCCTTCAACAGGGAGCCTCAAAGCCAGAAGAAATCTTGAAATCCCTTCATCAACCCTTAGTCCCCATTTTACAAAGAAGGAAATAAAGGTCCTATGAGAAAGACACAACCAAAAACAATAGCCTAGAACTCCTGGAGTCAGGCTTCCCCCTCTCCATCCAGTTCCCAGGCTGGGGCTCTGAATGTTTATTCTCTGTCCCTCAAGTTTGGGGACAAGGATGGGAGCTCTGAAAGTGGGAGCTAAATCTAACCCAGAGTCCCTCCTATATCTGTGCTGAATAAATATTTAATGACTGAATCTTTGGGGTTCAGGAGTTTTGTTCTAATAAATGTACCCATTTTAGAAACAAAATCTGCCACTGCCAGGAAATAAAGACTCATTCCAACAAAGACAATATCAAAACCAAACTGAAGCCCTAAAGTTTTTCCAGGAAAAATCCTTGGTGGGTTTGAGTTGAGCACAGTGTCCAGAATATAGTAAGTCCTTAATAAGTGTTCATTGACTGTTTGTGTTTGAGTCTGTGGGTTTGGGCCCAAATAACTTGAAGTACTGTTTTGTGTCAGCCTAAATGGATCTGATTCATGTAAACCTGGTAAGCAATTCCAGCCTAAAAGTCCTTAAGTTTGAGCCATTTGTAGTTGGAGTTAAGTAAGGAAGAGCTACACAGAGTCATCAATCTCATTCTCTCTTCCAAAGTCCTTGCAGCCCAGAGGCAGGGCAAATATCAAGGTAAATAGTGATGACCCAGCATGCAATAGATGACTTTGGTGCCTTCTGTGTCTGACCAAGCCCTAAGCAATCCTCGGCACCTACTTGAGCTGCCTTCATGGTCCTCGGGATAAATTGTTCTCACTCACTCATTCAGCCAGAGAGTCTTCACATGCTTGAGGCAGACAATCCTCCTGATTCACTGATGGGTTTGTGACCCATAAATTACCCTCAATCTGGTTTAGTCTATTTTGCCAAAATGGTTTCCTTTGGTGTGGTTTCTCTGCACGCCACGAAATAGCTCATAGAAGCCACGAGAGTCGAGTACCAGTTGGACACCAAAGATGGGTGAGCAGCCCCGAAAAGACCTCAGCAAGCAGACACCAGAGGAGCTGGTCCTCTTTGGGTGAAGGCACAAAGGTGGCCAATACTAGGGTAGAGATATACACTAAAATAATCTAATTGAGATTCAAATGACGTTTGTCCTTTCATTTCTGAAATGCAAGTGAAGAGTGAAGTTACAAGGATAAGGGAAGTATTGACTTTTCCAAGCTTGACTAAGTATTAAAAGTACAATTAAAATTAAATAATATTAAAGAATAATATTATAATATTACATATTATGAATAATAATATTAAATAATTAAATTAAAATAGTTAAAATCTATGTTCAGTTTTATAATTGGCATTGCAGAGAAAACAACTGGCTAAATGATTTTGTGGAAGCACACTTGGTAGGGGCTCCTAAACAACAATGTCACAGAGGCAGTAACCCTTTCTCAGGGACCTCTTCTAGTCATCTGAGTACACGTTAGGAAACTGAGATCCAGAGTTCAAAATCTACAGAAGGTAGAGGTCTAGACAATCCTGAGGATGAGTTGAAGCTAACACAGTTACTTTAAATACTATAGAAGAGACCACCGTGGGCCCTACACCAGCAGGTCCCAATCTGCCCACCCATCAAGCCCCTTATTCTTGTGATTAGGCTTCAATAAAGAGCAACAGAAGAGCAAAAAAATCTGAGCATCATAGATTTATTGGCAAGGGTAGCAGTTCCCAGTAATAGGGGTCAGTGGCCCTTCAGTGACTCAAGACATTTCTGACGGTCAGAGCAGCATTCTCTACAGTTGGGAAAGCAGCAAGTCATAAAAGATACTCAAATAACCCAGTTTTATTCATCATAAATAATGGCTAATACTAAATGAATACTAAAATAAAACTATAATGGGACTGTGGGGCAGGGATACAGAGTTAGTCATTCTCTAGAATATCCTTTGGAAACTCACCATTCCCTGTACCAGCAGAACCCAGTGCCAGGAAAAACATCTTAAGTCCAGGTCGAATCATCCTTGGTTCATTTTTATCTTCTCCAAGTGGCATGGTTGCTCTTGAGCTGCATTCATAATAACCTGGAAGTATCATGAGATTTACACAGAATAACTCTGAATCTAAGCCTGAGAACTTGGTTATATTAGTTATTGTTATGGTTAATAAAACTCTTAACTACTAATCAGTCAAAACCCAATAATTAACCAATAATCCATGTCCTGTCCTGTGGTTTGGTTTTAACTCCTTGACTACCAGAACACGGGAATCTCTGTCTGGTTAGGGATTGAGCCCTGTCTAATAGAAGCAGGACTAGAAGTAGGATACAGGCTAAGGGCAAGATCTCATTTGGGGACCAGGGTCAGATTCATAGACCCTGTGAGATGAACACCTGCCAATTAATGGAGGGGGGCGGGGAGAGAGCTGTGACACTGCACATAACACTTCTCTGGGGATGTTTCCCAGACTCCAAGCTCTAAATTATCTCCAAAAAAAAAGCAAGAATTGTTCAATCATTCTGACCCTGGAATGATTTCCAAGCCACCCTTCCCAGCCCCTCACACGCACACCCACTACATGGGGCCATCAATCAATTAGGAACCACAGAGAGGGAGGAGAAATGAACCTTATCAGAGAGATCATGGCTTAGCAAACTTAGTGCAGAGTGACCTCTGGTCACATCTTGTTCCTTAGACCATCTCCTGGTCAGCCTTCAGTCCCCTCTACTGCCAGGTGCTGGATCTGCCATGAACCAAACTTTCTTGGTCCTGATATGCGCTGGTGAGTCCCAAGTAGCCCCCATCCTAGAAGGGACTTTACCCACCCTACCAGGCCCATCATGCTCCCCATCTCCCATTTTGCTGAGAAGGAAATTTACATCCAGAGAAGGTGGGGGGAGATGACAAATCTGAGTTCATGCAGCAAGATGGATGAGGGAGGGGTAGTAGCTGGAAATCTTAGAGGAATCTTCTGGGATTCAGCTTCTTTCAGTCACATTAGCCCAAAGCCCAGGCCCTGAGACATCTCTATCCTTCTGGGGGTGCTTGGTGGGGAAGATGTGGAACACCATGAATAATGAAGGTCCTCTCTGCAGGGCTGTGTCTAGGCCAGAGAATGAGGGCATGGGCATCGGGTGAGTCCTTCCCCCCAGCAGCTTCCCCAGCAGAGGGGCTGGACCAACGGGGTCTAAAGTGAGAGGGAATCCAGTGGCAGGAGGAGGTTCCTACAGAAGGGGGATCTCAGACCTAACAGTTCTCATTCCCTTCCAGGCACATTCTCCAGACCCTCCCTCAGGACAGAGAATGGCTCTTTGGCGCCCCTAGGGAGAAATGTGACCCTCATGTGCAGGGGAACCGAGAAGGCTGATTTGTACTGCCTAGAAAAAATGAAAGGACCTGAAAGAGAACAGATCAACGATGTGCACAAAGCTGAAAATGAGGTTGAGTTTTCCCTCTCCTCTGTGACCTGGAATAGTGCAGGGTCGTACTACTGCCTCTACCACCTTGATTCAACTTGCTGGTCAGAGTCCAGCAACCCCCTGGAGCTGGTGGTGACAAGTAAGGGGGATTCCCCTAGCCCCAGATCTCCCAGAGAGGGCTGCCTCATGGTCCCCGTAGCCATAGGCTCTTCCCCAGCCCATCCTGGCCCCAAGTGTCCCTCTGGCTCTTACCTTCCTGGCTTCTCCTCTTTCCCCAACACTGCTCTCCCTCTGGGGTTGGGGGCAGGGAGGAATGAAGAGACATTTATTTAGCATCTACTATGTGCCAATTGAAGAAACTGAGTCAAACAGAGAGGAAGTGGCTTGCCCAAGATCACATAGTTGAGAAATATCTGGGGGGGGGGGGGGTAGAGTTGAACTTGGGTCTTCCTGACTTCACGTCCAAGTTCTATCCAATATACCACTATACTCATCCAATCTGTGAAGAGTGTCAACTCAGGATTTTTCATGGGACTATCAGAAAGATCATCCCTTGTCTTATGCCCGATGTTAAGTGCATCTTAACAGATGTGTAGACACTCTCCTTCCAGAGGTAGATCTGGAATCAGAGCTGCAAGATTTAAACTTTTGCACTGGTGAAATGCGATGTTTTCATTAGCCAACAGGATTGCTTGGTATTATGATAACCTTTGGGAGGTGAAAGCTTGGAGTGTAGTGTTCCTTAGAGTACATTCCACTTGGTGTGGGGAAAATACTCTCAGCTCACCCCCTAATACCAAGGAAGATGCTTTCCTAATCATGATGGCTATAGCAGCAATAGCTCTCAAACAACTTGGCATTTCACAGATCACTGAATCTAGCTTTGAGTTATAATAGGCAACTGGTCTAAGGGTATTCCCAAAAGATTGTGTGAGAACACTAGAGGCTATCCCTTTATCCTCATGAACATAAAAGAGGAAAGGTTTATTATGGTCAAGGATTCCTAGGGCAGGTACTGATAGAGTTAGTGCTTTGAATTTTTCTATGGCATGAATATGCTCTTTAGTTAGCTTCAACAGTTCTAGAACTTCCTTCCTGGTTAGCTCTATCAGAGGTTTAGCGATGAGGGCATAACCTGGAATCCAGTTTCTACAGAAACTTGTTACTCCTATGATTGCCCTGAGCTGTCTCTTAGTTCTAGGCAAGCTCAACCTCTGTATGTCTTGTGTTCTCTTCTGGGAAATCTTCCTGGAGCCCTTCTCCAAGATGAATCCCAAATACTCCACTTTTGATCTCACAAACTGAAGCTTGAGCTTGGAAATTTTATGGCCCCTCTTGCCTAGCTCTTTAATCAAGTGCATGCTGTCTCTATAACAGACTTCAGCAGATGGTAACATTAGTAGGATGTCATCAACATAATGCACCATTTTGCTATCTTGGAAAGTGGTCGACTCAAGGTCTCTCTGCAAGACTTGGGAGAAGATTGAGGCCAAATGCAAAAAACCCTGAGGCAAATGGGTCCATAGAAAAGATTTGCCCTCCCACATAAAGGTGAACAGCTGCTGGCTCTCTCTGTGCAGAGGAACAAAGAAATAGGCAGAGCTGAAGTCCAGAATGGTAAACCAAGCAGCTTTGTTTAGTATAGGTGCTATGATTTGAGATGGACTAGGAACCACGGCATAGGTTTTCTGCACATGGTTATTAACAGTTCTAAGGTCTTTTACCAAACACCATTGAGTCTTCCCATCAGGAGATAGTTTGGCTTTCTTCACAGGCATGATAGGACTGTTGTACTGTGAGAAGCCATATCTTAAAATACCCTGCTGCAATAAACTCTCTATGATGGATTTCACTCCCTCAATCGCCTCTTTGCTTAGTTTAACCTGAGGAATTCATGGTAGTAAACCTTCCTTTACTTCTATTTTCACTGGCTCAGCAGACAAAATTCTGCCCACCTCATTGGAATTTTTAGCCCATACATAATCAGGTATGTCATCAGGAACCTGGTAAATACTTTCACTTTGTTGGTAAGTTGGTTCCTCACTACATGGGTCTTAAAACAAAATTGCATGATGTTCCAGAGATCTCTTAGGTAGGTGGAGATAGATCTGCCCATCTGATTGGCATTGGGTGGTGGCAGCTAATTTACACGAGATCTCACCCCATGAGATTCGAAGGACACAATGGCATCAATAAAAAGGTGTGTTCAAGAGTTAGAGGGCCTAATTTCACCATTTTGACTTTTAGCTTTGGGTCTTGCTGAGCTATCCCAGAAGCACCTCTCACTCTCAAGCTACCCTGATATTTGCATCCTTCAGGAGCCTCATGTAGAACAGAGGCCTTCGCCCCAGTGTTGAGGAGGGCATCATAACAAACCCTGCCCCCCGATATCTAAACTAACAAGGGGTTCCCTGTTGCTACTGGACTTTACTGGGACTAAGGGTAATAAAGATTCCTCAGTTGTATCTGTGCACTTGTTTTGATCCAGTCCTGCGTATGATCTTGTGCAAGCACCTTTTCAAGTCTTTCATGGTCACAGTGAGCTAAATGAGAACTTCCTACAGCACAACCAGGCAAGTTTTGATTGGGAGAATTAATACAGACTGTTGGCTTAGAGAGCAGGCATTCTCTATCACTGAGAGCTGGAGAGTGAGTAACCATGGTTACTAGGCTGAGCTCTGCAGAGCTCAGGAACTTTCAGGTTGGCTCTGACCAAGGGCTGAAGAAATAGAGGTTTGACTTGTTTCACCATTCACTCTGTTGTCTTGTGAACTGCCAACCCCCCAATCAGGACTAATTTCCCATTAGTTCTGTCAGGGAATGTTTGATAGATGGTTTCTATTCCCGCAACACCTTTGGTACACCTCCAAACTCAGAAACTGTCTGGAGTTCACTATCTAGCCCTTCAGTCTGTGTGACTGAAGTCAGTTGATTTGTGTCCCCAACCACTGAACAGACTTCAATGATGTTATTACTGAGCACACTAGCCACTGAAGATGACAGCTGTCCACTCTCCCTTCCCCACGCTTCTGGTTTGAATTCATCAGCTAAGGGGTTGAAAAAGCTAGGTGTAGAATTTTCTGAGCAGCTGCCAGAAACCAGCAACTCAGTGGGCTGCACTGATAAAGTCAAGCCTCTGTCAACATTCTGTTTGGATTGCTCTCTAACCTCATCCTGGGTTTTCATGCCTAAAGCAAGGGAATGGGTTTGGACATTGGGATTTGACTCCTTCAGGTTACAAATGATACTCCTTCCTGAATACATTGTAAATCCCTGTCACTTTGTTCTTTATCCAAGTTAACCTGTTGCTTTAAACTTGGAATAAAGAGAGGAGCTTGAGGTTCTGATGATTCCAACCAAGATTGCAAAGCTTCTGGAGGTGAGCTGTTGCAGATTCTTGGACGGTCCCTATGCTTTTCATCCAAGCCTTTTGTGGTGGAATGAGAAAGCAGATCCCTTTTATAGTCATCCTCAATTGTCCCATAACTCTCTTTGAGGATTTGCATTATGTCCTCCCATTCTTGGTCTTTTGCCACAGAAATATCATTGTATTCTGTGCAGCTTGCTAGAGACATATGTTCTCCCATCCCCAGTCTTTGAGAAACATCTACCCCACTCAGATTATTTATACACACATCCATGTCATAGTCATTCATCCTTTTTGATTTAGAAGCTTCAATTCATAAGGACTTCAGTATCACACCCTGGGCCAAATATTTCTCCATTTGATCAAGGGATGGAGACTGGCTGCACATTTTGCATGCATGATTGTAGCATTGACTATCATGCTTGGTGCCCTCAACCTTTCTTGCATTGTTGGACCATTTAGAGTTGTCATAAGTTCTTTTGGCTTTCCTATCTCTCTGGCTGGAGTTGTTGGCCCTGCCAAAGTCTATCTGTTGCTTGAATCTACATGTTCGAACTACATGACCTGACTTCCCACGCAAATAGTATCTTGGAGAATAGGTTTTGGGCTTGGAGACATTAGCAGGTTGCCTGGACTGACTACGCCCCCTGCTGGTCTGGAGGGTGAAGTTCTTAATCTCCTCAATTTCTTTCTCTTTCCTAGCCTGATGAGTTGTCTCTTGAGGTCCACTGTTACAGAGTCTTTATCTGAGTCAGACTGTCTGGCTGTCCTGGCTTCCTTTTCTTTGCAATCATGTATGTAAGATGCATGCTGCCTGACATCTTCTAGTGGCAATGATTCCCACTGAGGACAGTTCTGCCTAAAGTAGTTCTGGACTGACAGTGAAGCACCCTTTACATACTGCCTCCGGATATGATCGATGGTTTCTGGGGCATGCACATCCCTGAGGCCTAAAATTGTTTCAGCTGCCTCAATTACCCAATCAAGGAAGCTGCTGGGGTGTTCTTCTTCTTACTGCCTCAGTTTCTCAAATTTTTGCCATGAATTTGGTCTTTTGGCATGCAGCTGCATTGCCTCAAGTAAATCTGTCCTGCATTGGACTAGATACTTCATATCATATTCTGGGTCATGGTAGACCATGGGCCATGCAGTGAGATTGGGGTTCGAGCAAGTCTCAGCCAAGAATTTTTCTTTTTCAGAGGGAGAGTAAAATTCCCCCCAAAAAAACTCCACGTCATCAAAATTGGGGTTAAAGAGAGTAAATACGCACTTAATTTCTTTAATACTCTTGAAGGGCAAGAGGAAGAACTTGAGGAAACAACTCCTCAGCACCTCAAAATCATTTGGGGTAAAGGCCTTGTAGGATTTAACATGGACAATACCCTCCCCAGGTTGTAGGATGGTTCTGTCTATAATAGGAAGTACAGAAACAATGATCTCAGCAGTTGGTTCATTAGCCAGTGTCTGAGTGTCCTTAGTAGCCTGTGGTTTCTTGTATGATTTGGTAACCCCTAAATACTTGGTTTCTACAATCTCCAATTGGAGGATAGTATGTTTGTCTAATTCCTTCCCTTCCCTAATCTGTTTGAGGACTTGGAAAAGAAGCTTCATGTTTTCAAGCATTTCTAGGGAGACAGAGTCAGGTTTTGTTACAAAAGTAGAGCCAAAAAAGCAGCCAAAGGTGTGAAAGCAACCTCTTCAGGACAATTAGGGACTTCACAACAATGAAAATCAGAGCGATAGCCATAGGAATGAAACATATAAATTCTGCCAATATTATGGCACATCATTTGTAATAGTCATAGATCTCTAGCATGTGGTGAATGAATCTAGGCACCTTGTGGAACCAAAAGTCAAGTGCTCTCTGTATGACAGACAAGAGAAGCACAGAGAAACTAGAGATAATGAACAGCACCATAGAAAATCCCATTGTGAGTATTTTTGTAGGTAGTTGACCTAACTGTGCTCGCCAAACTGTAATAAGGGGATAAGCAGGCTGATAATAAGGGAGCTGGTGGTACCAGTGAGTCACCTGGGCCAGGGAGCCTACAACTACAATATTTGTTCATTTGAGACAGCCAGGGATGTGAATGGCTGAGCAGCTATGCCACAGTCTCCCTGCTGTCTGTAGGCTCCTTTAAGGTGAGAAGTGAAGAGCCCCTCCCTACTGGAGTGAATGTGGTAACCAACAGGAAGTGAAGCAGTCTCACTTCCTGAATAAAATGGATGCCTGTCCAATACTCCCTTCTGAAGTCAGGTGGTTGCTATTCTCCCTTTCCACACCCCTTATCACTGGAAGATGTTATAAATGACTATGGAAGCTCTCAGTATCAGGCTAAGGGTTTATTTAAACACAAGGGGAAACTGAGGGAAGAGGGTTACGGTCTAGAGAAGCTGTTGCTAATGGTGACTGGCCAGTGCTGGCAGAGGGTCTCAGAAGGTAAGAGCAGTTACAGGGAACCAGCCCCTCAGCCAGGGATAATTTCCACTGCCCTGCTGTTAAGTGGTCCACCTGCTAGACAAATGAGGTCAATGAATTGATTTAGGGGTGTCCCTGGCTAGGCTAACCTAACTAATTCCTGCCCACGTTCCACAACCCACCAACCAC
This sequence comes from Gracilinanus agilis, assembly GCF_016433145.1. Lineage (NCBI taxonomy): Eukaryota > Metazoa > Chordata > Mammalia > Didelphimorphia > Didelphidae > Gracilinanus > Gracilinanus agilis. Next base: position 18,452,692 of record NC_058132.1, on the reverse strand, counting down.
ACCTCCCGGGGTCCCAAGGGGAAGTCTAGGGAGTAGTTGGATGTCTGGGTGAGGTCAAGGAAATCAGAACCCCCAGGTTGGTTCTGCAGGGGTATTTATAGTCCCAGCTCCAACAGTCAGGTCTTGAGACTGGCACTTGCTGGGCCAAAGTTCTATTCCCCTAACTGCCAGGATTGCCTAGGGTAATTTTGCAAATGCAAAAGATCTTGCATCAATCCTGCATTACACCTTCTTTGTGTTTACTCTGTAAATAAAATTCATTCAACCTTCCTTCTTTTTTTTGAAGAATAAAGCTTTTACAAAGCATGCTTCAAACTCTCAAAGAACAATTCGAATTGCTTGAACTAACTAGTGCATATTGGCTCTGCTTGATGTTTTTCCTGGAAGCTTGTATATACATTGCTTATTTCCCATTTTGTTTACTTCTCCTCAAGAAGATGCAGCAGGCTAGGCTACTTAAATTAGAGACCAAACTGAAATATTTTTACAAAGTTTTGAAAGTCTTAAATACTCTCAACATGCAGAGTGGAGATTCTGCCCAGTTCTTCTATCAGGAACTCCAGAGTTCTGACAAACAAAATGCAAATGGATGATAAATACCAGGGGAGGGGAAGGAATCTTGCTGAGATTTGGAGGTGAATTTTAAAACCTTTTCAGACTCCATTGTTTTATTGCTCCCTAACTATTTTCAGTTTGTTCCTCTCCATGATAGTGAACAAGTCTATTGGAATTGAAGTAAAGGATTTTTGATGGCACTGCCTGTACCCTGTCACTGCTTATTATTATATTTGCTAATTTCTTTAAGGTTTAATTTTTTTAAGTTCATATATCAATCTGATCAATATCTTTTTGTTATTCTGAATCATTTTAAGCTAATGTTTTTTGCCTAATAGATATATTCTGTTATATTGATTTTTTTATTTGTGCCTTTTCCCCTATGACTGTACTGAACAACATATCATTGTAAAAGCCCATGAACATCTTGCACAAACCCTTGTCACATGATCCATCGAGGTCACATATTGCCTATATGGCCTTTTATGCCTTTTTGCCTTTCTTAATTGTCACATATATGATGGATGGACTCCATCAAAACCTGGTTACAATTGCATACAATTTTTGGAGAATTTAATGACGTAAGAATTTCAATTAATTTTAAGGGGACTTCAGAAATAATTTTAGATATCTAGTAACTTCTGGAATGATATAGATAGATAGATAGATAGATAATAAAGAATGTTGAATTAAAATATAGAGAACAGAATAGAAGTTCCTGCCAGAAATAAAGTTTCATATAAAGCAGGAAGCCAAAAGGAGTTTCTATATGCATGATATTTTAACTCTTCAGTTTCATTTGCTTCCACCAGAATAATCTAGATTTCTTGGTGATGTTATAGATCCCAAATAGGTTTTATCAGCAGTACAGAGGTTTGTGTTTTTTCTAAACCCTTCTGCCAAATTTTGAAATAATGACATTAATAGACTTTGTTAAAAATAACTTTGCCAAAGTTGAAAAAATTCTTAAATCTGTAAAAATTGTGACAAGTACACATCAGTTCAGAGATTTTTTAAATGTCACACAGCAACTCATGTGAATCCTATATAATAGTGGTCTTATTTGCTATTGTCATTAACTGGGCTATTGTGAATTTGGGGAATTTTTATTTTTTTTTCTTGGTGTTCCTTTATTTTCTTCTGATCTGATCCATTTGCTCTTTTTTCAATTTCTGGATAAAAGTTGTCAATTGTGGTTTCTTTCTTCTTTTTCTATTGTTTACTCATGTTTTTTCCTTCTTTCTCCCCTGTAATTAGCTGTAATCTTGATCCTCTGATGGTATTTTTGGGTTTGGGCTATTCAGCCCTGGGAGGGCTTCTTTTTTTGTTGATTAATTAGGTTAGTGGGACCTGAGGCCAGATTTTCCCCAGCTGGCAGTAAAAGCTAAAGAAGTAAATTCAGCTACTTTCCTTGTAGTCTGTGGGGGAGGGTTGTTGGAACTTCCCTGCCCTCTGAAGACTTCTTGTCTGCTGTGCTGATAGGATTAAGCCTGGGTGTGGTTGATCTACACTGCTCCAAGTACCCTGAGGTCAAAGCCTCAAGATAAGGGGGGAGGGGTAGCACAAGATAGAGGGTATGTTCACCTTCTCTGGGTTTCTCCCCCAGCAGCTTTGCTGCTGTCTGTGATCAAAGCCTTGAGTTTGGCACAGCTGTGCCAGCGAGGCACTCTCTTAGACTACTGGCCCAGCCCACCCAGGGATTCTAGTATTTGCACAGAGACTCAGCACATTAGGAGGAGTAGGGGATCTGGGATCTTCCCCCTTTCTTTCCCCTTCCACCCGAGAGTTCCAAGAATTCAGGCTTTTTTGCTCTTTTTTTCTGTGTACCTTTTAAGTTGGGTTCAGCTGGAGGATCCCCCAGCTCTGTTGTGTTGTCAGATTTGGTTTTCTGTTCCCTTGGAGCCCTTTGTCCTTAATTGGTGGTGAAGGGCTTTATGGAGGTTTGGAGCCTTGCTGCTTCTATGCCACCATCTTCCCAGAATTCTGAACTGTGTGAAGAAAGAGCTACGAAAATGCCTGCAGAGACCACATGCTGCACCAGAAAATCCAGAGTGAACTTTGGGACATGCTAATTTGAACTTTGGGGGATTGAAGGCATTTGTTTTGAATGTACACTCTTATGTCAAAGGGGACAGCCCCCTAACTGGCTTTTTATCAATGTAGCAATCATTGGTTTTGTTCTTTTTCTCTCTTATTTTCCTTTTATGCACAAATTATTGCAATTTTTAAGTTGATTATGTTTTAAATGATCCCTTTGGGGAGACTGGTCTCCCAAAAGGATCACAGGGAGGAATATATTAATTATAAGTTTGTACCCTGGACTTCTTCCCCCAGAAGTCCTTCAGTATTTCCCATAATTCCTTTTAATCTCTTTCACCTTGGTGGTTGCATATTGTTTATAAGCTCTGTAACTCCTCCCTCTCATGCTCTTCTCTTGTGACCAGGCTGGGTTAGCACCTTTTACTCTAGTTTTTTATGTTAGTTTTTATTAATAAATCTTCTTAAATATAATACTTAGAATATTGGATATTAATTTTAATCTCTACAGTTAGATAACCATCAGGTAGTCAAACCATATTTCAGGATCATTTGTAAAGAACTCTTATATCAGGGCCTTGCCCCACATTATATATCAAACACAATATGAATGCTAGCTATTGTGAGCTTCAGTGTTCTGGTCTGTTCATTATATTGTAAATATTAATAACCACTATATTAACTCTTTTTGTTCTATGAAAACTCTCAAGGACTTCAGACTAATATACTTCATGCAGAATTAAATATTTATTTTTTATAACATGCATATGTACAAAGATATCTTATCTTATAATTTAGATACTGAAACTTTGTAAACTTGGTTGATAATGAATTGCCTAAAAACTGCTGTTTTAAGTGTATTTTATTTCATCAAGATTATAATAGTTTAGAAGGTGTTTTCTTTTTTGCTGCTTTAGCTGATACTTAAGATTTCCTTTTTTGATATGGTTATGAGATTATTTTAGCTCTACTGATAATATTGCATAAGGTATTGAACCTGAGAATTACCAACCAGAGATGGAAGGGCTAACTAAATATCTAGCTAGAATGGAGAAGTTTATAAATCAGCTTACATCAGTTTATGTTAAAGAAGTTCCACTTAAGATGATTTAGCTAAATTAAAACCATGGGTGACAGGCTGAATGATTTTCTATATAAGATAACTGGGAAATACATCTGACTAAATTAAATATCATCTGGTTATCACTGAGTCTTGTGAAAGCAACTTCTCCTTCATCTAAATGTTGTTATATTATGAACTGAACTTTTAAAAGAAGGTGAAAAGGAAAACATAGTTTTGAAAACATTTCAGCCCTGTTGATCATATGTTGTAATCTTTTGAAACACTGTAGTTAAGGAGATATTTGATCTGAAATTACTTGGCTATCTCTTAGGAAAATTGGGAAACTATTAATTAGATTAAGGGTTACTGTGATAATATTAAAACTTATCAAGTCTTTAATTGGGTATATCTTAAAAGAGAAAGTGATCATTGATTACTGTGTGGGAAAAGACACAGAGAAAAGAAATGATGATACCTTCTTGTTGGCACAGACCAAAATTCTATGCAGAAGTCTGCTTCTGGGTGAAATTCCTAACCCTTCTCCCATTTCAAATACTCCTTGATAAGTGAGGGAAATAATCAGTAATTAATAAACAATTAAATGAAGTAATTAAACAATTAGTGATTTGTTTATAGTCTAGGATTATTTCTTCAGTATTATAAAATTATATCTGAGTTTTGAGGGGGTTATGTTGAAGTATTTCTATTTCAGAAACTCTCTGAGGCTCAGACTCATCCATCCCTCATTTCTTTGTACCTAAGGAATTCAGAGAAATACTTCACCTTGGAAAATTTCCCATCTAGGCAAAGTGAAGACCTGCTTCTTTACATATAATCAAGATTTCTCTCTGAGGCATTTGAAAGCAAAAGATCTCCTTGACCTTGATAAATATATCTTCTAAATTTGGAGTAACCACGTCCCCAAAAGTCAACTTATCTTTTCTAAAAGCTGGACTTCATAAGATTCCTGATATTCAATTTCTTAACATTTCAGAAAAGGGAATGTTTTCCATGTTTCTCTAGTTTGGCAAACCAGAAGGTCGAATTTCGAACTCTCAATTTTCCAGATAGCCTAAAGAGAGCCATGCCTGTTTTTTGGCCGTCTTGCTCAGCCTTTTTGGGCAATTTTTTTAAAAAAGGAAAGTGGCTTTCCTCACCATGCTTTTGCTAAAAGCAACAGCACATTTTTGCCTCAGGTGGGACTCAGCCAGCCAGTCCAGCCAAAACCACCTTGGGAGGTCAGGCAAGCTGATTCTGGCTTTTGGCTTTAAAACTAAAATGTCAGAGCCAGTGTGTCTCTGCCGCTGATCTCCAGACTCCTGACCTGATCTCCATTCCTGCCATGCCGCAAGCGTCCCAGTACCACTTCTCCAATCCTGCCACTGGTGCTGCTGGAGTCCAGAACCCCAAGCCCCAACAGCAATGACTCCTGGCTGCTGCTTTAACTACACCCAGTCCTGACTTGCCGAGATCTTCAGAAACTTCTTCGGCTGCTGCTAAAGATTTGGTATTGCCCCCCCTCTTGGTAATAGCCACGGGTTTCTCTAAAGACCTAATTTAGGCAACCCCCACCCCCACAAGCTCTCCACGTGGGTATTTTCTACAAAAACTGACCTAAGCTTTTCTCTAGCCCCAAGCCCACGACCGGCCCCATGTGAACCTAGGGTCTTAGCCTTGAACTAGTGATTACTATTGGACCGCTTTGAACTAGTGATTATTATCAGGCCGCATGGCCTATTCACCCCCATACCTGCTCAGCAGAACTCAATCAAAAGAACCTTAAATTGAACCAGGGGTAGACTTTTAAACCTTGGAACTGAATGAGTTTTATTTCTGTTTTAAAAGGACTGTATCTAACTGTATTTTGTATTTTGTTGATTGGTTTTGTGAATTAATCTTGCTTATTTCTTTGATTTTCCTATTACACTGAATCATTTTAAGTTAATGAAGTTTGTGGCTGATAGATTAATTCTGTTTGTGATTTTATTGTAACTCCCAAATAATGAGAAAAATCTATTAGAACTGGTAAGAGGTTTTGACCAGCTTGTTATCTGATACTCATTATATTTCCTAATTTATTTCAGGTTTCATTTTTACTGTAATCATAAACAATGCTGTGTTCTTGTACCATTTGAACATCTTACACATTTTAAAGTTATAAATTGCCTTAATTGTGTTCGGCCTTGGAGAGTTTGGTGCTTGCCTTGAGATTTAAATTGTACTTTTATGAGAGGTCTTTTAAAAATTTACTTTAGATGCTTAGTACCCTTCTGTATAAATGATAAGGTTTTTATGTATTTATTTTAAAGGATTGTTGTCTTAAAGGATAAGCTTTATATATTTTATTGTGAAGAATTGTTGTCTTATATTTTTTTTATATTAGTCTATGTTTTAGCCTCTTTTATCAGAAGGGTCTAGAATTCTTGAAGATAATTTAGACCAGAAGGTTTTTTTTTAATATCAGATTTTTATATGGAAGCAGTAACAGAATTTGTTGAGAAACTCTTAGCCAAGGATTACAAGTTGTAACAAGTATATGATTTTTTGAACATCATTGTTTATTGTTTTAAAATGTGTTATTAGAAATATGGTACTCTATTTGAATGTGCATTGTGAATCTGCTATTTTGTAAAACCCACTTTCTCTCACAGAAAATCTCATTTTGGGGTAACAAAACCCTTCTAGTTCTAAGCTATATATATATATTTGATTTTTAAAACATTTTTTTTAATTAGAGCAATTGATTTTTCCTTTTTCTCATCTTGTACTGGAAGTACATATATAATCATTATTTATCTTTTTTTTTATTTTACAGTGATATAAGCTTTATGCAAACACCTGAAGAGCCTTGAGACTATGGGATTGTGATTTAATGCCTCTCTGATTCCAGGAGAAGTGCTGAGCCACATGGTCAGAGACTTGACTAAAAGATATGCATGGATTGCAGAGTTCTATGCCAATACTTTAGGGCTTGGAAATTGGGGTTTGAGTCCTGGAGTCCCAGTCTTTTCTAAAACTTTAGAGGACGTGGGTCCCCTCAACTTAAATTCCTAGTGAAGCACCTAAGATTGGCTATCATTTAATGGCTCATTCCCTGAGAAGGTGCAGGGAAAAATCAGATCAAAGAAAGGCATTTCCCTTATTCCTCTACATATATAGAGCAAATGGCAATTTTTCTGTAGTCCTGGCCCTAAATGGGTTATAGCAAACTGCTTAAATCGCTTTCATTGGGCTTTGAATCAAAGGCCTGTTGATTTCCCCTACATTTTTTGCACATTTTACATTTCATTCACAAGTTAATTTTTTCTCTTTTTTTTGAATTTTATTCTTTTTATTTTTTTTTTATTATTTCCTTTGCCAGTTGATTTCATGCACCCCCGTGACTCACTCAGCCATGCATCCTTGGCTGACTTTTTCAGGGGAGTTATGTGTCATTTAAAATTTTCCTCAGGGGGGTGTGTGTTCAGTTTTTACAATCATAATGTCTGAACTATAATCTATATTGCAAGTCAATTTTCACTCCTTTAGAAGTAACCTCAGGGGGGTAATGTTAATTCTCAGAAGAAAATGTATGTTTTGTAATCTATAATGTAAAGTTTAAATTCTTTGAGAGTAATTTCAGGATAAGGATTGTACCATCCCCCCAGAATCCAGGTGACGAACCTGTTTGGTGGAGGCACCAAAAGATGCCTGAAGAGCCTTCACTGGATCATGAAGACCCAAATTTGAACTTTGGGGCGCAGTTGATCTGAACTATGGGGGTTGAACAAATTGAATGCATTTATTTTGAATGGACACTCTTATGCCAGTGGGGGACTGCCCCAAAATTGGCTTTTTGTCAATGCGGCTAGCTTTTGTCCTCTTTTCTTTTGGTTTAAGATCCACTGAAAAAGACCAGTCTTTTTCAACGGATCTCAGGGGGTTTATGTGTCATTTAAAATCACTTGGGATAATTGGAACTACATTTCCCGTGATCCCTAATGGGTTTCCTGTTTTGGATGACATATTCAAGGTGAGGGACGGTTTTTAAAATAGGGGAAATGACTTGGAACTTCCTCTTTAGCTACCTGAGCTCACAGGGAGAGGAAAGGTAAATGGCGGAGCTGAGGTTGGAAGAGGTTTCTTACAGGCGTGTGGTCAGTTTATCTCTATCAGCATGGCTTTTATTAAAATACTATTCTCCCTTCTAATCTCGGCCCTCATCTTTTTTAATCATAACAGAGTACAGCTGAAACACTTAAAAGATATAGATATTCAACATGAAATTTTAGTCCTTTCCATACCCTAGAAATAGCTAAGTAGATGGGTATATGAACTTGTCATATGCTGCTATTAATCATTTATTCATATAAAGTCCTTCAAATATTTCAGTAGAATATGGAAATAATTTAAAATGATGTAGGAATTTGTAAAACCAGGCTATAATTCTTCTATTAGTGAGGTTAAATCAGAAATATTTTCTATTCAGTGTTAAAAAATTTCAGAGCAATTAGTTATCTTAGAAAAGAGAGACTTAAGGTTTATCTTGTATTACCTTAAATAGACATCCAGTTTTACTTAGATTTATTATTTAGCATAGGAGTAACACCTGTATGTATCATGAAGAGTGAAATGTTTTATTATAGATAACTCATTTGATATAATTTGGAATAATTTACCTAAACTATTTACACATCCCATCCCAATTCTTTTGTTACAACTGGAGTAGAATAAGGATCTTCTAGGTAACTTCATTTAAGGGGCCATCAAACAAGCATAGAAGTCACCTGCTTTTTTTTTTAAACCCTTACCTTCCATCTTGGATTCAATACTGTGCATTGGTTCCAAGGCAAAGAGTGGTTAGAGCTAAGCAATGGGGGTTAAGTTGTCGAGGTCTATTTATCATCTCTGATAAGGACAGCTAGTTGATAAAGAAACAGGACACTGAAAATCTTTTTTTTTGAAAATTTTTTTATTTTGAATATTTTCTCCTAGTTACATATTTCATGTTCTTTCCCTCTCCCCTAACCCCCCCATTCCCCTTAGCCAATGCACAATTCCACTGGGTTTTACATGTATCATTGATCAAGACCTAATTCCATATTATTAAAAGTTGGACTAAAATTATCATTTAGTATCTACATCCCCAATAATATCACCAACATCCCATGTGTTCAAGCAGTTGTTTTTCTTCTGTGTTTCTCCTCCCACACTTCTTCCTCTGAATGTGGCTAGTTTTCTTTCTTATAAGTCCTTCAGCCTTGCTCTGGATCCTTGTATTGCTACTCATATAAAAGACCATTATGTTTGATTGTACCACAGTGTATCAGCCTCTGTGTACAATGTTCTCCTGGATCTACTCCTTTCACTCTGCATCAATTCCTGGAGGTCATTCCAGTTCACATGGAATTCCTCCAGTTCTTTATTCCTTTGAGTACAATAGTATTCCATCACCAATAGATACCACAATTTGTTCAGCCATTCCCCAATCGAAGGACATTCTCTTATTTTGCAATTTTTTGCCACTACAAAGAGCTTGGCTATAAATATTTTTGTGCAAGTTTTTTCCTTATTATTTCTTTGGGGTATAATCCAAGCAGTGCTTTGGCTGGATCAAAAGGCAGATAGTCTTTTAGCGCCCTTTGAGCATAGCTCCAAATTGCCATCCAGAATGTTTGGATCAGTTCACAACTCCACCAGCAATGCATTAACGTCCCAATTTGGCCACATCCCCTCCAACATTCATTATTCTCCTTTGCTGTCATTTTAGCCAATCTGCTAGGTGTGAGGTGATACCTCAGAGTTGTTTTGATATGCATTTCTCTAATTATTAGAGATTTAGAACACTTTCTCATGTGCTTATTGATAGTTTTAATTTCTTTATCTGAGAATTGCCTATTCATGTCCCTTGTCCATTTATTGACTGGGAGATGGCTTGATTTTTTGTACAATTGATTTAGCTCCTTGTATATTTGAGTGATTAGAGTTTTATCTGAGTTTTTTGTTATAAAGATTTTTTCCCAATTTGTCATTTCCCTTCTAATTTTGGTAGCATTGGTTTTGTCTGTACAAAAATGTTTTAGTTTAATGTAGTCAAAATTATTTATTTTACATTTTGTGATTTTTTTCTAACTCTTGCTTAGTTTTAAAATCTTTCCCTTCCCATAGATCTGACAAGTATACTATTCTGTGCTCACCCAATTTACCTATAGTTTCCTTCTTTATATTCAAGCCATTCATTCATTCTGAGTTTATCATGGTATAGGGTGTGAGATGTTGATCTAGGCCCAATCTCTCCCATATTGTTTTCCAATTTTCCCAGAAGTTTTTGTCAAATAGTGGGTTTTTGTCCCAAAAGCTGGGTTCTTTAGGTTTATTGAAAACTATCTTGCTGAGGTCACTTAACCCAAGTCTATTCCACTGATTCTCCTGTCTCTTCACAGTACCATATTGTTTTGATGACTACTCCTTTGTAGTACAGTTTAAGATCTGGTACTGCTAGGCCACCTTCCTTCATATTTTTTTTTTCATTATTTCCCTTGATATTCTTGGTCTTTTGTTCTTCCAAATGAACTTTGTTATAGTTTTTTCTAATTCAGTAAAAAACTTTTTTGGTAGTTTGATAGGTATGGAACTAAATAGGTAAATTAGTTTGGGTAGGATGGTCATTTCTATTATGTTAGCTCATCCTACCCATGAGCAATCAATGTTTTTCCAGTTGTTTAGATCTAGTTTTAATTGGGTGGAAAGGGTTTCGTAGTTGTGTTCATATAATTCCTGTGTTTGTCTTGGCAGTTAGATTCCTAAGTATTTTACATTGTCTAGGATTTTAAATGGAAATTCTCTTTCTAACTCTTCCTGCTGTGATGTGTTGGAAATATATAGAAATGCTGATGATTTATGTGCGTTTAGGACACTGAAGATCTTTTAGCTCATTCTTCCAGCTCTGTCTCCAGAAGCATGGAGTTTATTATATGTACTTCAAGACTCACTTCACACAAAAGAACCCCCTAAAACTTCGCATTTGTGCAGGTTACAAATTATGTCATATCAAAACACAAAGATTCTCAATGGCTTCCGATAGAACAAGGCCAAGGCTGAATTTTGACTGGGTTCTTATCAGAAAGCCAAGTCAGGGAATATTTTGGTAGGACGGAAAGCCCCTGGATTTCTCAGCCTTGACTGTCTCCAGCAACTTTTTTGAGACCCATCAATTTATTCCAAATCTGGGCAAAGTACCCCTGCTAAGGTTTCAGCCTTGGCTTTACCAAGCAGCTGCATTCCTGACCAAAGGGGAAGAATGTTAACCTCTTAACTTCTGGTTTGCTAGGAACTTAATGCTTTCTAATAAGGAAAGGTGTGGATCAGAAAAGGAGTCAAAAGAGGAGTCTCAGATTTTTATCTATTTGAAACTGTTTCTCTTATTGGCTTCCCACATTAAGTGACTTGCCCAGGGTCACATAGCCAGGAACTGTCTGAGGTCAGATTTGAACCTAGGATCTCCTGTCTCTAAACCTGGCTCTCAATCCGCTGAGGCACCCAGCTGCCCTCCTGATAGATTCATGAGAATTTCCCAGGCCCATTGATGCAGAAGGCAAACAGAAAGAGATGCTTTGTAAAATCTATCCCAGACTCCTGGCAAGAACCAAGTCATGAACCTGGAGGTCCACAAATCATGTCATAGACATCTGACTTTTCTAATTGAATCTTCTTAATTGACTTAAAACATTCGTGATGGACTGAAATATTATTGACCAGGTTAACATAACCTTAAAACTTTATCTCGGACAGAATGACCTTCATATATTTTTCTATGCATACTATTCAAATTCTACTCCTAGGAAATTCCTGACAGGTTATCAAAAACTTTGAGTTCCATCACTACAACAGAGTAAACTGCTCTGTCACCAGCACTCTCTCATGTCTTGGATAGGGCACCAAAGAGAAACCTTGTAGATTAGTAATGTTAAATGTGTTTACTCCTTTATGCAGCTATGTACCTTTCACTGACCTGCATACTTTGATAAGGCTTGTATACTCTTAATTGACATATAGAAAATATGTACTCCTTGATATGTTATCCTTTCCTTGATGAATGATACTCCAATTAACAATGGATACTTTTGACATGTAATCTTGCACTGAATATATGTTCTTTGTTCTCATTATGGAAATTCTGTATAAATATTGCCTCTTATCCACCAATAAACTGAGTGCCTTGTGACTGTACAACTCAAAGGTTTCCCTAGGTAATCGCATTCCAACTGCCTCAAAAAGTTTCTTTCTGACTTAGGAGAAAGAACACTATCCACATCCAGAGAAAGAACTGTGGGAGTAGAAATACAGAAGAAAAACAACTGCTTGATCACATGGTTTGATGGGGATATGATTGGGGATGTAGACTCTAAACAACCACCCTAGTGCAAATATTAATAATATGGAAATTGGTCTTGATCAATGACATGTGTAAAACCCAGTGGAATTGCTCATTGGCCATGGGAGGAGGGTGGAAGGAGAGGAGAGAGAAATAACATGATTCATGTAACTATGGAAAAATATTCTAAATAAATAAATAAATTTATTTTTAAAATAGCTACTCCTGATAGTCAGGAGAAACTGTGAAATTTGATCCCCAGGTACCTATATTGTAGCGGATACCTGGGATGGGGCTTACAAACAGCTCTCTCTAAGAACTCACTCAAGGGCCCCTATAATCAGCCCTTACCACTCTTTAAAGTCACCTACTTTCTGTTTTTGTTTGATTGTTGTTAACTATGTGCTCATGTATAGGATTAGATCTTTAGCAGCATCTCATCCTCATAAGAGGGGAATGAACAGTTAAACATGATTAACTAGAGTGAATAATTGGAGTGAAGATTATTTTTGAGAAAATAATGAGATCAGGTGATCCTATATGACAAATGTAATTGCTGAGATACAAAGGTCTTAAGCATGTTCTAATGCCAAGTTGTAAAAATTATGTTCAATATGTTTATCTAGAAGGCCTCATTTTGTAAGGCAGATTCTTATAGATTCTTTTACATTCTCCCTTCAGTCTGTTGTTAGCAGTTTCTAAATCAAATATCTGGTTTAGATGGAGATAAGAGCAACAAGGAATATTTAAAATGCAAATCTCTAATCTAGAGGTTCCTACTTTGATGTTTATCCTATTAATAGGATTAGAAACATAAGGTTTAAGCTAGTTATCAATAAGACCTAGCTGTTGACAAAGCAAAGTTAAAGTGACTATGTTAAATCATATTAAGTTATATCTTGCAAGAAAAAAGATGTCTAACTGTAATCTGAAGTGGGGAAGCAGATCTGCTAGAGAAACTGCTATGAGAACCAACATTTTCCAGAATGCCTAGGAGGAAAGATTTCCAGAATGCCAGAAAACTGCAGTAGGAGATGTTCTCAGAAACCAGACAGGTACACAAAACATCTGAGCCCTAAGATATGGTGGACTGATGAAAGGTACAATGAGAGCAGGTTACCATTGCCTTTCACTTCTTCTCAGTGCATCATTGCTCTTTGTAAAGCCTGCTTGCCAAATGGGACTGCTCCCAATGGTTCCTCTCAATGTTTCAATCAACCTCTCTTTCTCTTCCTCTTGCACTATTCCCATCATGTAAAAATACTTCTACCTCATAATTTAAAACCCTTGATGAAATGTTTCATATCTTCAGATATTTTTTCATCCTTTAAGTGTCAATCCTGAAATTTGCAATTGTTTTATCAGGTTTTTTTATTTGTCTGTTTATTGAGGAGACTTGGTCTATTCATGAATCAGAGGAGAATGTGAAGGAAATTAATATTTAACTGTATTATTTATAATTAATATTTCTCTGGGAATCCATTCAGTTCCTCAGACTCCAAACTCTCAAGGGCTTAACTGAGTAAGGTAATTTCTCCCATTCCCATAAGGAATCTACCTGGGCAGGAACTTTTATTTTCTGTTTGTCCTACTGAAAAAAACTAGTATACTTGTCAGATCTCTGAGAAAGGAAAGATTTTAAAACCAAGCAAGAGTTAGAAAAAATTACAAAATGTAAAATAAATAATTTTGATTACATTAAATTAAAAAGGTTTTGTACAAACAAAACCAATGCAATCAAAATTAGAAGGGAATAAACAAATTGGGGGAAAATCTTTATAACAAAAAACTCTGGCAAAGGTCTAATTACTCAAATATATAAGGAGCTAAAGCAATTATACAAAAAAATCAAGCCATTCCCCAACTGATAAATGGGCAAGGAACATGAATAGGCGATTTTCAGATAAAGAAATCAAAACTACCAATAAGCACATGAGAAAGTGTTCCAAATCTCTTATAATTAGAGAAATGCAAATCAATACAACTCTGAGGTACCACCTCACACCTAGCAGATTAGCTAACATGATAGCAAAGGAAAGTAATAAATGTTGGAGGGGATGTGGCAAAATTGGGACACTAATACATTGCTGGTGGAGTTATGAATTAATCCTATGATTCTAGATGACAATTTGAAACTATGCCCAAAGGGCACTAAAAGACTATCTGCCCTTTGATTCAGCCATACCACTGCTGGGTTTATACCCCAAAGAGATCATAGGGGAAAGACATGTACAAAAATATTTATAGCCACACTCTTTGTAGTGGCAAAAACCTGGAAAACAAGAATATGCCCTTCAATCAGAGAATAACTGAAAAAATTGTGGTATCTGCTGGTGATGGAATACTATTGTGCTCAAAGGAATAATGAACTGGAGGAATTCCATGTGAACTGGAATGACCTCCAGGAATTGATGCATAGTGAAAAAAGCAGAACCAGGAGAACATTATACACAGAGACTGATACACTGTGGTAAAATTGAATGTATTGGACTTCTCTACTAGCAGCAATGCAATGATCCAGAACAATTCTGAGTGACTTATGAGAAAGAACACTATCCACATTCAGAGGAAGAACTGTGGGCGTAGAAATATAGAAGAAAAACACCTGCTTGAACACATGGGTCAATGGGAATATGATTTGGGATGTCGACTCTAAACAACCACCCTAGTGCAACTATCAATAATATGGAAATAGGTCTTGATCAATGACACATGTAAAACCCAGTGGAAATGCACATAAGCTATGGGTGGGTGGGGTTTGGTGGAGAAAGGAAGAACATGAATCATGGAACCATGGGAAAATTTGCTAAAAAAGAAAAAAAAAGCAGTCCAAACAAGGCCTTCCCCAGCACAAGACTTTTTTTTTTTTGCTTTGCCATTTCCTTCATTAAGATTTAGGGTGTCTCTATGAAGAAACTTCAGCCAGTGAAAATCTGATTGAAATAATATCTGTTTTTCTAGCCTAATACTGCTAGAATAAGCTGGGTTTCAGAAATCAACTAACCTTCCATTTCTGAATGTCAGAGAAGAATGAGTCAGCCACATTTGTCTACTTTCATGAAGTTGTAGGAATCTACATACCTGAAGAATAGTTCTTCCCCTACCAACAATGAAGTAATAGGGGAGGAACTGAGATATTTTATATTTTTCTTTCTTCAATTACAGGAAAAAAATTAGATTTTTATCCTTTTTTTAAAGTTTAAGCCAAATTCTCATCCTCCCTCCATCCTCTGCACCTTCCCTTGAAACAGTAATATTCTGATATAGATTTTACATATGTAAAGGTATAATACATCCTTCCATATTAATCACTTCGTGAAAGTCTCCAAATAAACAAATTAAGTGTGAAGAAATAAAGTGAAATATACTCTATCTCAGACTCCATCAGTTCTTCCTTTGGAGGCAGATGGCATTTTTCATAATAAATTCATGAGAATTTTCTTGGATCACTGTAGTGCTAGGAATAGCTAAGTTATTCATAAATGTTCATCATAAAATATTACTTTTACTATGTAAAATGTTCTAGTTCTGTTCAATTCACTTTGCATCAGTTCATGTATACTTTTTCAGGCTTTTCTTAAATCATCTTTCTCATCTGCAACAAATAAAAGGTGGTCTGGAGATTCAGCACCAGAGTTATAAGCATTTATTAATGAAAAGAGAAAGAAATAGGAGAGAGACAGAGACAGAGAGAGACAGAGAGATTTCAGCCTCAGTATAACTGATTCTTCATTTAGCTGGCTAAGGCCCTGCTGCCAAGGTAGATCAAGGGACAAGATGAGCCCACCCCTGGACAGCTCAGAGAGCCAAAACTCCAGCCCAATAGGTACCAGTATGAAAATCAAGTGAGAGCTTGATTAAGGTAGAGAGAGGTCTCAGCCTTTCTAACTTAAGGTAAGATCAGTTTCCAGATTTCTGCCCAGCAAGGTCCCCTCCATGCTTCACTGCCACTTGTCCAGAGTCAGCCCAGGGAGTCAGTATGATCAAGAGCAAAAGTAAAGAGACCACTTTCCATCCCTCGCTCACATTTAAAACCCCCACTATCTCCTCCCTCCAGGGGGACATTGATGCTGATGCCAGGGGGTGCCAGAGGATGTCAGGCCATTAGACATGATATTCTCTGACATCCACATCTCCTCATTGGGGTGTCAAGTGATAAGGATATGATCCTGGAGAGCTGGATTGAACATTTCCATAGAGTTCTCAACAGACTGTCATTAACTGAAACTGAAACCATTGCCTCAGCTTGAAGTCATTCCCTCTCTAACCATCAAATGAAGAAAAGGTTTTGAGTGCCATTAGGTTTCTATTGTGTGGCAAAGTGCCTTGTATGGTTCTCCTTCAAGCAGAGATCTACAAAGCAGGGGATCCCCTGATCATACAAAAGCTGGATGAACTCTTCTGGGTTACATGGCAAGAGAAGCCTATCCCCTAGGAAACCAAAGATGCCTCCATGGTCCACCTCTATAAAGGAAAAAGATTGTCCTGTGACAATCAGAGGAGAGACTTTCTCTTAATCATTGCTGGTGAGATTCTCACCAGAATCCTCTTTTTAGTAGACTAATTCTTCACCAGCAAGATTGTCATATACCCAAGAGCCAATGTAACTTCAGAAGGGGCCAAGAAATGATTAAAATGTATTTTCTGTCCCACAACTCCAGGAGAAATGCTAGAAACAGAACAGAGATCTCTATACAACATTCATCAATCCAACCAAAGCCGTTGATGCTGTCATCCATGAGGGCTTGTGAAAGATCATGGTAGCATTTGGTGGCCTGAGGAAGTTCGTCAGTGTTATGTGACAGCTCCTTAACAACTTGCTTGCATGGGCTCTGGATAATGGATAATGCCTTTGTGCTTTCCCAGTCACCAGTGGAGTAAAGCAAGGCTGGGTGCTTGTTCCTGTGCTTTTTAGCATGATTTTTCTAGAGATATTGTCAGATACCTTCAATAAGGATTAAAACAGTATCAAGGTCAGCCACCACACTAATGATAAATGATTTATCTTGAAAAGACTACAAGCCAAGACAAAAGGGGTGGGACAGACTGCAAAACTTTCTAGTCACATATGATTGTACACTAGAGTGAGATGCAACTCAGCATGGACCAATTTCCTGCTGCTTATGTTCATTGTAGCTTGACAGTTCACACCAAGGAAAGGGGTTTTCCAACAGCCAGCACCACACTATCCATACATGGGACTATTGGTTGCAGCAAGTAGAGAAATTTTGAAAGCTTTGGATCAGTTCACTTACCTTAACAGTATGCTTTCCAGGAATGGATGTCCACATACATGATGAGATTGATACACACATTGGCAGAGCTATCTCACGTTTTGGGAGGATCCAAAAGAAAGTGTGGGAGAGAAGTATTAGGCTACCTACCAAACTGAAGGTCTACAAGGCTGTTGTGTTGATCTCATTGTTGTATACTTATGAAACCTGGGCCATGTACCCACACCATGCCAGGAAATTGAATTCCTTCCATTTGAATTATCTTAGGAAGATTCTTAAAATCATCTCTACATCTAAACAAACCTATATGGATATACGTAATCTCAAGCAAAAACAAAATAGTGCACATCTAATCATTCCATTCATCAATATTCATTTGAAGAATCTCTGGGGCTCTTTTCTCATCTGCCATCATGGTCCTAGCACTTGGTCTTTCTGCTTCTGACATGCAACATGAATCTGAGGATCTATGAGTGCCTAGAGGAAACTGGGAAAGGCACCATCATCAAATTCAGTGGCTACCCAGCCATCTAAGATCAACAAACTTAAAGAGAGATGAAATGGCCAGTTTAAATAAAACTTGTACCACTTGGGAAACAATTGATCCAAATGGCAAAGAATGACAGCAGAGTGTCAAAGCACTTAAAATTAAAGAAATATTTTGAAATATTTGTCATAATAAATCATGAAAACATATGTGCGTTTGTTCCTATTAATAACCTTCTGCAAAGATCAACCCTTAAAAAAGTTTAGTATTAAACCACAAGGACAAATTCTTTCAATTAACCATCGCCATTCTCACTTCTTGTAGAGAGAAATTTCTATTTAATTTAATGGTAAAAGGCTGTGAAAAGTTTCATAAAATAACTAAAAGTGTTTTAATCTCAATGGCATGACATGTATAATGGGTTTCCAGAGTAAGTTTTATTTCAGAGAATCTTCATTTCAATATTTTAGGACTGAAAATAGACCAATTGAAAATGACTCAAACCCTAAAATCTTTAAGACTAGAATTGCTTACATATATTTCAATTAACCTGTCCCACTTGGGCTGACAAAGAAGCTGCACTTCAAGCTAATTGAGCCCAAACCCAAAGTCTTAAACATAAGCAATGAATAACCATTTGTTAAGCATCTACTATGTTCCCAGTCTCCTCTTAAGCACTAGAAATATACAAAGAAAGGCCAAAAAATAACCCTCTGGGGAGTCTCCCATTGACATATTGTTCTGTTACCTATAGAAACTCCTGTTGAGAATAACTGAAGTAATTCATATCTGTTATCCTTATCTTGTAAATCATTACTTATTGTTTCTGTATGAAGTTTACCTAATCCCTTTACCTATGTCATTCACCCTATAAATTATAGAGCCCAACCCATTAAACTTTGTCACCACTCAAAGATAC
Source organism: Gracilinanus agilis (assembly GCF_016433145.1). Classification (NCBI taxonomy): domain Eukaryota; kingdom Metazoa; phylum Chordata; class Mammalia; order Didelphimorphia; family Didelphidae; genus Gracilinanus; species Gracilinanus agilis. The sequence goes on along the minus strand of NC_058132.1, from coordinate 18,434,044 downwards.
TTGTCTGCATGGTACTACTATGGTACTTCTATGGTGCTGACCCTCCTGTAATCCCAAAATATATCCTCCTCACCCTGGTTTGGGCAACCCGCAAAGCTGTTTCCAGAACCAGATCCTGAAACATGTGCCCGCGCGTGCATGTGTGTGTGTGTCTGTGTGTGTGTGCGCACCCGCTATGTCTGAAAGCCACAAGCATTTTAGAGATTGAAAGGACTGACCCCTCTAGAATTTGACTTCTGAGCTCCAAGTAATTCCTATCATCCCAAAGGACTGAAGTCCCAGTTTTCTTCCACTAGGGGCCAGCAAGATTTCTAAATAAACAGGTCCCCTACTACAACTTGTTGGCTTATCATACAGGTTCATTGTTTGTAGACCTTAGATTTAAGGTGACAATTAATCTAGACCTTAATACAAATACAAACACAAAATCATAGGTGCTATACAAACTTTCGCACAAAAAAATTTCTTAAGAGATGATTACATTCAGGACTGGGAGGTAGTACCCCCAATATACTCTGTGTGACCCATAAAGGCAAGTATTTGAAGTTTGCAGTGATTAAAGTCAAGTCTATGCCTTAAAAAAAAAGGATTCCTTGAAATGTAAAATCTTCTAAGCAAAGACTCATCAATTCTCTTTGTCAACCTTAAAAAAATCAGAACTACCAAAGTAATATTATATTATGATTATATATTGTTAACCTAGAAAAACAAAGAACTACTAAAGTAGTTAACAAAACCAAATATTTAATGAGGAAAGAGATAGTACTCAATATTCAGCTGCCACACAGAGCCAAGCACCAAAAAAACTGTTAGGGACCAAGACTTTAAGATAAAATAGTCACTCTTCTAAGAATAGATATCATTCACTCTTCTAAGATAAGATATTGATCATAGGCCCAGCCATGCTTGGAGACAGTAAGAGGCCACAGGAGATTTTCTATGCTCCCTTTCCACGTTCCTTTCCCTTTAGTATTGGCCGACCCCCTTATGCCCTCAACCTATATATTCTTGTCATAGATCTGCAATAAACGAGCCTTGCTTCCATCCAAACGACTCTGTGTCTTGCGCGCGAGGTCTCCTCTCTTCTCCCCCTATGGGTTCTTAGGTTGCCGTTTCCCCGGACCCCTTGGTTGTGTCTGGCTGGACCCGGACAAAAAACCACACAGAGTCAAGGGCTCTGGGACTTTGGGAACACTTTCTCTGAGAGGATCACCAGAAAAGATGATTCTCCCAAGAACAATAGAACTTGGAGACTTATATACCTTTTGGGGGACAAAGGATAGGAATGTATGATTGATTGTCATTACCATGGCTACAAGGAAAGGAGAGGTCCAAAACAGGATTGTCAGGGAGAGGCTGATGCTTTACAATGAATAAATACTAAAGGAAAGGGTCCAGCCAAGGACTGGGCTACCTGGGAGAGGATTGCAGGGGAGCCATGAAACCCCATCCTGAATGACAAGGTCTCAGATGGGAGCCTAGAACCACAGAGCAGATTTTAGGGAGGATGGTCACCCCATTCAAGATTCCCCTGTGTGACTCTTCTCTTACTAACACTCCTCATTATAAGAATTATTATGATCAATATCTCTACTCAGCCCCAGGAAAATATAGAGGAACATTATAGGTTGTTACTAGAGCCCTTACAGGCCCCCTAAAAACTCCTAGGAAAGTCCCACCTTTACATGTAATAATGTAGAAATTCCCCTAAAATCACTTCATATCAAACCAGCAGATAGTGAGTTAATGTTAAAGATTTTAAAAACCTAACTTAGATCTCTCATTCCCATATACACAGGTGCCTGCAAAAACAGGCAAGAACAATCTCCAAGTTTTTCCCCCTCCCTGATCTCTGATCTAGAATGTTAGCATAAGAAAAGGACAACCTCTCCCTACTGAATTGTTTTGATAACCCTTCAGGCTAGCTGAAACTTCAACTCACCTTTGAAAAATATTTAAAAGTGAAAGAATGGTATTGAAACAATATTTCGACCAGGTTAGTGTTATTGTATTTTTGAAATCTGCTAGTGTAGTGAATCACTGCTTGATTAATTATGTAAGAGCAAGAAATAATCATCCCTGACTTGATTGGTCAAAATGTAACTAACTATTGTACTAAAACTATAATGCAATGAATGATGGACAGAAAGTATGATTTCCAGCCCAGTTACTCCATGATGAACATTTCTTGCCAAGCTTTTGCATCCTTTGTATAATCAAAGAAAATAGAATAATTAGAAATGTCAATCAAATGATTTTGTAATTCAGTAAAAGTTAATGTATGACTTAATCCATTATCTCTAAGAAAAGATGTATGGTGACAATGAAAATCATGCCAACGTGTATGTAATCTTGAAGAAAAAAGTATAAAATGAACACAACCCAAAGGCTGACAAGAACAGTCTTCATGAAGCCTGCCTGGCTCTGGCTGAACCCTGACTGTTTTCATTTGTTTTAACACTCTCACAGTGTCCTACCACTGAGATTACCTGGACCTGTGGGAGTTATTCTCCAGCAGAGGACTAATATAATGGGAGACAAAAAGAGTAATTAACATTTGACTGTCTACTAGTCCCACCTAAATTGGAATCATTAAGTTCTTTAAGGCCTACTGTTCAGTCTGAACCTGCTCAGTCTGGGACTTCTCTCTGGCCAGTTCTCATGGGACAGGGACAAACTTGGGGTTCCCAAAAACCCAGTTGACAAAATATTTTTTAATTATCATAATGGAACTTTAAATGAAGTAGGCAGATTAATCTGAGAAGTTGCAAAGAAATTTAGTCCTGGAACCTCCAAGAAACTACAGCATCTGGGGAACTTATACGGATTTTAGGTTGGTGGATAAAGGCAACAACCTGGTAGCTTGAGTTTACTGGAGCTTGGGAACAACTACCCCCAGAAAACTTGAGATACTTATAATGGCTTGAGACTTGGTTGATTAAAAGGTTACTTGAGGTTTTGATTGTCCTTAGATTGAAAAGACACTTGGGAATTTATTGTTCAGGCTGGAATAAGCATCAGTCTGGGGGTTCTTAAAGATAAAATTGTCATTTCCTCCTGTGGTCAAATAAATTCCACCACTCACTGTAAGGAAGTGCTTATAGAGTCAAATATGCTCACTTAGTTCTCTTTCTTCCTGAACAAGCAAGGAACAAAGGCAGTGTAAATAGGAAAGCCTGAGAGTGGCTCTGGGTTTGACAAATGAGGGAGGAACACTGTACAATGTTCTTGTACAAATAGACCAGAACAGAGCACTTAAACTTATGATGGCTAACATTTATATCACTGAGGAGGAAGGACATAACTATCAGATGCACTGGAGCTGGGGAACAACCAAGCCATAGAAAACCTGAGAAACTGACCATGGCTTGAGGCTTGAGTGCTTAAGAGGTCCTGGAGTTTTCATTGTCCTTAGCTGAATCCTGGCTGAAGTGATTGAAATGCTACTTAAGGGTGGATTGTTCAGTTTGGAAGCTGAGGTTCATTCTGGGAGGTTCTTGAAAACAAGGTTGCTATCATCACCTCCCTAAGAGCAGCCTCAACTCAATTTCCTTTGGCAATGGAAAACTTACTCAAGATATCAAGAAATCTCCTGGGATGCTTTCTTTGTTTTCTATTTGCAAGTGTTATTTGTCGATTATACAGTTCATCTCAGTTTACAGAAAAGGAAACTGAGGCCCAGAAAGGTTAGGTCTCAAATCTTACCTCCTGGATTAGTTATATGACCCTGGGCCAGTAACTTCTTCTGAATCACTTTCCTCATACTATCTATCTCTCAGCATTGCAGTGAGGCTACATTGAGATCCTATTTGTAAAGAACTTTGTGAAGCTTACAGCACCAATACAAAGGCTGCTGTTGCTTCCCTGAGATCAATTACTATCCAATGTGCATAGCTGGGGGAGGCTGAAGGGCTGAGCCTTATGTGGGTGGTTTTTCCCAGGAAAAGTCCTGTGAGGGGTGAGCTGTCTCCAAAGGAGGCTCCTCAGTCCTGCTCTGACCATCATTCCTCATACTGACACCTGATTCTAACCCGAGGCCCCCACACTGCCCCCTCCCTCCTTGGGGTGATCAACAGGAAACCACAGAAGGAAGGAGCTGGGAAGCTTCTCAGTGAGCCTAGACACAAGAGACTCAAAGCAGAGTCTGGTCACATCCTCAGCCTCACTCTGTCTGCCTGGTCATTGGCTCACCTTCCCACTATCCCACTATCCCCAGGGACCATCATGAACCCCTTCCTCTGTGCCCTGCTGAGCCTTGGTGAGTCCTGGGGTGGGGGAATGGAAGGAACTTTAGACACCATGGATGGCAGAGACACACCCAGGGTATGAGAGAAAAGCTAATCTGGGGTCACCCAGCAAGGTGAGGGTGGGGAGAGAAGAAGCTGAGACTCTTTGAGGGTCTTCTGGGTTCAGCCCCTTTCACTCACACCAGCCCTAAGCCTAGACTCTGGGCCCTCTGATTCCTTCCTCACAGGGTGCTGGGTGGGGAGGATGTGGGAGCTGGGAGTAATCAGGGTCCTCTCTGCCAGGGCTGTGTCTGGGCCAGAGGATGAGGACACAGGCAGCAGGTGAGTCCTTCCCCCCACACCCCCCCTGCCCAGAGCATCCAGCTGTCCCAGGAGAGGGAGCTGGGGAAGGCCTGGGCTGGACTAACAGGGTCTAAAGTGAGAGAAGCCCCAATATATGGGGAGGGTGGGCTAGAGAAGGAGGATCCCCTGGAACTAAGGGCGCTCATTCCCTTCCAGACATACTTCCTAAACCCTCCCTCAGGGCAGAGAATGGCCCTTTGGTGCGCCAAGGGGAAACTGTGACCCTCAGGTGCAAGGGGTCAAGGAAGGCTGATGAGTGGCGTCTGGAAAAAAAACTCAGATCTAAAAAGTGGAAGATCATGGATGTGAGAGGACCTGGAACTGGAGTTGAGTTTTCCCTCCCTTCTGTGGCATGGATGGATGCTGGGACCTACCACTGCCTCTACAGTCACTCATCACACTGGTCAAAGTCCAGTGACCCCCTGCAGCTGGTGGTGACAGGTGAGGAACTCCACCCCCACCCCCAGCCCCAAACTACTCAGAGAGAGCTAAGAAACAGTCCCAGCAGCCCAGGATCCTCCCCCACCCAGCCTGTCCCAAGTGTTCCTCTGGCTCTACCTCTCCTGACTTCTTCCCTGTCTCTGATCTCCCTTTCAGGCTGGGGGTAGGGAGAGAGTATTAACATTTCTATAGCACCTACTATGTACCAAGCACTTTACCCTCATGATCTCATCAGATCCTCACAACTCTACAGGGAGGTGCTACCATGATCCCCATTTTACATGTGAATAAACTGAGGCAAACAGAAAGGAAGTGACAAGTCACATAGTTCGGAAGTATCTCAGGTTGGATTTGAACTCAGGTCTTCCTGACTCCAAGCCCAGGACTCTATCCATTGCAGCACCAGCTGTCTCAGTCACATCTAATCTGGGAAGCAGAGAGGAGTCAGGAAACTCAGCTTGGATCTCAGGAGACCAGACAGAGCTAGAGACTTCCTGGGGGGAGTTTCAGAGCTAGTGGGGCCCTCCTAGCACTGCCCCTCCCAAAACCAGGAGAGAGAGTGGAGAGTGGATCTGCTGCTATTCTGATCCCTCTTTCAGCCCAGGCCTAGGCATAAGAAAGAGAGGGAGTGTCCCCTCTGTGCATCTTCAGGGATCTGTGAACAGAAGGGTTTAGGAGGTCAGAGGGTGAGGGAACCAGGAATCACACCAAGCATCTTACTCTCCTTCCTACACCTGTCCCACACCCAGAGTCCAGGAGGAGAGCCAGACACTACTTTGGGGAGCTAGTAATGAAGCAAAACTACTGAGATGGCTCCTAAAAGGGCTCCCCAACACCATGGAGGGAGATTCTATGACTAATGATCAGGGGTTGGAGTTCCCAGCCCAAGGCCAGGGAAGAAGTTCCCCTGTCCATGCCTCCCTCCCCTCCTCTATGCCCTATTTATCTATCTCTTCTCTCTGTCTCTATCTCCCCTTTCCTCCCTTCTCTCTTCTCTTTTTGCCTCTCTCCTCCTGCCTTCCTTTCTTACTCTCTCCTTGCTTCCCTCCTTCTCTAGTTGTCCCTAACTTGCTTTCTCTTTCCTTCTTTCTTTGTCTTTTACTCTTTTCCCCTCCTTCCTACTCTCTCTCTCTTTCTCTCTCTCAGCCTCTCTCTTCTCTTTATCTCTCTCTCTCTCTTGCCCTCTCTTCTCTTTATCTCTCCTCTCTCCCCACATCCTGCTCTCTCCCTCCCTCTCTTCTGTTTCTTTGTCTCTTCCTCTCCTTTCTTCCTTCTTGCTCTGTCTCTCCTACATACTTCTTTCTACTCTATATTCTCTTTGTCTATCACTCTTTCCCTCTTTCCTTTTTTGTCTGTCTCTCTCCCTCCATCCTCTCTTTCTTTCCTCTCTCACTTTGTCTCTCTTCTTCCTTCTCTCTATTACTGTTTCTATCTCTCCCTCCCTACTTTCTTCTCTCTCTGTTTGTCCTGTCTTTTTGTCTCTCACTTTCTTTCCCTCCTTCTATCTCTTTCTCTCTATCATTCTCTCCCCCTCTCTGTTTTCTCAATATCTCTCATTCTCCTTTATCTCTCTCTGTCTCTCTCTCCCTCCCTCTCTCCTTCACTGTCTCCTCTTCTCTCACTTTCCTCCTCCCACTCACTCACCTATTTTCCATTTCCACCATACAGAACTGTCCAAGGTCATTTCTGCCTTCTCCCCCCACAAAAAAAGTATAATATTTCCTTTCTTCCAGAGATGAGCTTAACCTCAAACCCCAGGCAGGGATCTAGGCAGGCCCAGAGCAGTCCTACTGGTCAGATCAGCCCCTTTCCCTGTAAGAGGGTTGTTCCAGCTCTAACTCTAGGATCTCCTCCTTTCCCAGGACACTATGATCGACCCAGTCTTCTGGCTCGGCCCAGCTCTGAGGTGGCCTCAGGACAGAATGTGACCCTCCAGTGTTGGACAGATCAATCCTATGACTGGTCTGTCCTATACAAGGATGGAGAAAAGCTCACCCAGAGCCAAGTCCTGCCCAGTTTGGGGAGATATAAGGCTGACTTCTCCATCCTTGATGTGACCTCTATGCATGGAGGCACTTACCAGTGCTACAACTTTGTCAATGACTACCCTGATGGAGTGTCAGCCACCAGCAATCCCCTGGTGCTCAGGGTCACAGGTGAGGGAGCCCCAGCACACCCCACTCCTCCTAAGCTCCCTCATTGGCTCTGGAGCACCACACTGCCTACTCAGGGCCCTGCTCTAAGGGACCCTGGAGGCAAAGAGGGCAGGGTGGGGGGAAGAGGGGATTCAGAGAGAGGGGATGGAGAGTCTGGGCAATGGGTCATCCTGAAAGAACATAGGCAGTGAGACCTCTCCTCCCTGGCCCCTCTAGACATCCCCACCCTCAGCTACCTATCCAGTTGGGTTGGGTCCACATACAGACAATATGTTTAGTAGGTCCCAGAAAAGGGGTTGGAGGAGGTCAGAGAAGGACAAGGGAAGGGCAGAGCAGGCTTGAGGGAGGGGGAAGGCAGGTTAATGACTCCAAGCCCCTCACCCTTCTCCTCTCCCTGTTCCAGGCACCTCAAAAGGTCTTTACTTTCCCCAAAGCCCTGGGAATCCCCAGGCTCTGACACCGTTTCCACCTAGTAAGTAACTACAATTCTGTGGGGGTTGAGGGGGGCTGGCCTAGCACAGGGCCTGGGCCAGGGTGAGTGATTAATAAGTCTAGAGAACTGAATTATTGCCTAAAACTGGAGGATCCCTGAGGACAGAGCTGTATCTCCTCTCAAACTGGGGGCTTCATGAGGACGGGGGAATGACTCTTCCCCTCACACTGTACTCAGGGTTGTGCTTAGGGGCTGACCATAAGGCAGCCATATCACAATGACAAACTCTGATCCCCCAGATACTACTGCCCAGGATTACACTGTGAACAATCTGGTCCGCCTCATCTTGTCTGGGCTGGTGCTCATCCTCCTGGGGGTCCTGCTGATTGAGCACTGGAAAAGCTCCAGGAAGCACAAGAATCAGTCCAGGGAGCCCTTGTCAGAGCAGTCTGGTCAGACCAGACCTGGAGGCAGACCTGATGTGTAGAAGAAATTAAGAAATTGATTAAATAAATCACTTTTTTATGTAGCGAGTGCTGCCTATGTGCCTAGGACTATGTTAAGCAGCAAGATACACATATACAGAGACAAGAGAGGGAGGATTAAAGAGTTCCTGGTCTCCAGAAACTTAAATTCTAATGAGGTAGACAATGCCTGGGTCTCAGAACACTCTGAGATTTCCAAACTGGCCAGGGGAAAGGCCTAAGATTGAGGTTCCCTTTACAAATTGCCTCCTTATATGATCAATTGTATCCTGGGTATGAGTGTCTCTAAGTCCTAATATCATTTCTGCTGCTTCAATAACTCTGTCTAGAAAACTGCTCGGGTGTTCTTCTTCCCCTTGCCTCAGTTTCTCAAATTTCTGCCAAGCATTTGACCTTTTTGCAAACGATCTCATTGCTTCGATAAGATCAGCCCTGCATCTTAACAAGTACATCATGTTAGCGTGTTGAGTGAAATCTAGATCTTGATGTACTAGTGGCCATGATTCTAAATTGGGGTTCATCCTAGTTTCATTCAGGAATTCTTCCTTTTCTGAGGGAGAGTAAAATTCCCCCAAAAGAAATTCGACATCGTCAAAACTAGGGTTAAAAAGTGTGAACACCCGCTTTAATTCTTTTAAACTTTTGTAAGGCTTTTCATAGAATCTAGGAAAACGTCATTTTAAAACCTCCATATCACTAGAAGTGAATGCCTTGTGTGTTTTGACATGCACCACCCCCTCACCAGGTTGGACAATAGTCCTGTCTACTATTGGTAGTACAGAGACCACTGCATTCTGAATCAGTTGTTCTTTCTCTGTTTCCTTTTGCCCCAAAAACTTTGATTCTACAATTTCTAGTTTCAAGATGATATGTTTATCGAGTTCCCTTCCTTCACGTATTTGCCTCAACACTTGGAACAGTAGTTTGATGTTCTCTACTAGTTCCTTGCTATCATTATCTTGTTTTGGATGAGATGCCTTATAATAATTAAACAGATGAGTCAGGACCGCTTTTGAAATTGCCAAAAAATGCCATAGAGACAGAACAGTTGCCACAGCTATTGATATGAAGCATATGCATTCAGCTAAAGTGAATGCAAACCATTTGTACTAGTCATAGATTTCAATTAATTGTTGTATCAAGTTTGGTACTTTTATCAGCCAAAACATATAAAGTCCCTGCATAAAACACCAAATAAGCAGTGACAGACTGCTTAATACAAAAATCATTCTTGTGAAATTCATTTTCTTTTTCTTCAGAAGATAGTAGGTTTTGTTTGACTTGGCTCGCCAGATGTGTAAAAAGGAATTGGAAAAAACCATCTAAAAATGTATATATTTCTATGGACAAGGGAAATGTATCAAAACTACATTTCCCGTGATCCAACATGGTCCAACTGGTTTCCGTTTCCGACGTCTTGACGCAGGGGAGCGCTTAAATCTCCTGGGTTAGGAGGGAGTGGTCTCTCTTCTTTGGCGAGTAGGGCTTGGCTAGGAGGCAGTATGGAGGCGGCAGTTTTGAATGCTTACAAGCGCGTGGTCTAATGATTTTATCTATCAACATGGCTTTAATTAAAATACTAATATATATTATTATACAAGCCTTTATCATTTTTCATATTTATAATTATGGCAACCAGAAGTTTGGAAATAGAATTTTCAATTTTCTAGATAGCCTAAGAAGAAGCCATGCGGCTCTGGGACCCCGAGTCTCAGAAGCGACTTTTTTCCTTGCCCAGTCCTCTCCCGATTTTCCCCAGCCTAGAGGCTATTTCACGGGGAAGAGAGACAATGGTTTTAATTGCCGCTGGGCTGCTAATTATTTTGCTCAATGCCCTGGGCCTGGTGGCCCTTGCTGGCTCTGATAGAATCCCAGAGCCCAGCCGCTGATCTCCTGATCTCCATTCCTGCCGCTGATGCTGCTGATGCTGCTGATCCTGACCACTTCCACTTCAACCCCGAGCTCCAGAACCTGAGATTTCCAGGACGGAACCCAGTCCTGCCGCCTTTGCTGAGATCGAGACCTCCAGAGACTGCTTCAGCTCTGACGCAAACCATTTGGGTATATTCCCCTTTCTCCCTATTTCTAGCCTTCCACGTGTTTTCTCTAAAGACCTAATTAGACAACAACCCACACAGACTCTACTCGTGGGTAGTTTTCCTGAGCTTTTCTCCACTAACCCCGAGCCATGTGGACAACACCACGTGGACCTATTGGCGGAACGGCCTATTCAGACTTTCTTGTGATTAAAAAAACTGAACTTAGGGGAAGCCTATTCACCCCATACCTGCTCAGAACTTTGAACTGATAGCAAAGACTGGTGATAAAAAAAAAAAAAAAAAAAAACAACCCCTTAAACTCAGCAGAACTCAATCAAAAGAACCTTAAATTGAAATCAGGGGTGAACTTTTAAAACCTCGGAACTGAATGAGCTTTAATTCTGTTTTAAAAAGGCTGTATCTTACTGTATATTGTTAATTAGTTTTGTAAATTAATCTTGCTTATATCATTGATTTTCCTGTTGCACTGAATCATTTTACGCTAATGAAGTTTCTGCTTATGATGTTATTATATTTCCTAATTTACTTAAACGCTTACTGTATCAAAAACAATGCAGTTATATGTACCACCTATGAACATCTTATAGAGCACATGTCTTTAAAATTTATTCTGTCTTGGTAATTGCAAAGAACCTTGAAAGTTTTCCATGCTTTAAATATTACCTTGTAATTTTACAAGAGATCTTTTTTAACTTTTACTCTAAATCCTTAAGAAATTGTTGTCTTATAGGATAAAGCTTATATATTTTATTATAAGAGATATTATTGCCTTAAATGGGTAGAAGCATTCCTATCCAGGATTTTTTTTAAAAACAAGAAGCCAAGGAGCTCCTGTATATTCTTATCTGAGGATGATTATACCAGAAAGTTTCTTTTTTAAATATCACATTTTTCTATGGAAGCAATAACAGCATTTGCCAAGGGTTAAAGTTGTAACAAGTATATGATTTTAAACATCACTGTTTATTGTTTAAAATGTGCTATTGGAAATAATGGTACTCTATTTGAATGTGCATTGTGAATCTGCTATTTGTAAAACCCACTTTCTCTCATAGAAAGTCTCATTTTTGGGTAACATACCCTTCTAGTTCTAAGCTATATATATATATTTTTGATTTTTGAAACATTTTTCTAATGAGAAATTGATTTTCCCTTTTTCTCATCTTGTACTGGAAGTACATATATAATCATTATTTATCCTTTTTCTGATTCTACAGCAAATACCTGAGCCTATAGGACTGTGATTTAAATGCCTCTCTGATTCCAGAAGGGAATATGAAAGCCATTAATAGTGCTAAAGAAAGCACATGGTCAGAGACTTGACTGACTAAGATCTGCATAATAGCAGTTCTATGCCAATACTTTAGGGCTTGAAGTTGGGGTTTGAGTCCTGGAGTCCCAGTCTTTTCTAAAACTTTAGAGGACGTGGGTCCCCTCGACTTAGATTCCTAGAAAGCACCTAAGATTGGTTATTTACTTGGCTCACTTCCCTAAAAAGCTGATGATAAGTCAGATCAGAGAGAGACATTTTCCTTAAGTCCTGGCCCTGGATGGGTAATTGCACACTGTTGAATTCACTTTAATTAGACCTTCATTCAAAGGTCTAAGTTTATTTTCCCTAGATTTTGCACATTTTACATTTACAAGTTAATTTTTCATCTTTTTTCTTGAATTCTATTCTTTGTATTTTGTCATCCTTACCTGACCTGAGATACCCTTTTTTTTAGAAAAAAGGTGTGTTTAAGAATTATCTCACGGGGATATCTGTTAAGTTTTTTAAAATTCGATAATGTGAAAATATATATTTATTTAACTCTTTTAGGAGTAATTTCACGGGGAATTATATAAAATCTTAGAAGAAAATGTATGTTTTGTAATCTATAATGCTAAGTTTAAATTCTTTTGAGAATAATTTCAGGATAAGGATCTTGCCATCTCCCCAGAATCCAGACGACGAACTTGTTTTGGTGAAGACATATGAAGATGTCTGAAAAGCCTTCACTGTACCATGAAGACCAAACTTTGAACTTTGGGGTGCAGTTGATTGAACTATGGGGAGTTGAAATTGAGTTGTATGTATTGTTTTAAATTGTACACTGTTGTGCCAGTGGGGGACAGTCCCCCAAATTGGTTTTTTGTCAATGCGTCTAATTTTAACCATTTGTTCATCTATTTCTTTATCCCCAAATTCCTGAAAAATTTAGAAGCTGTTATTTTTACAGGTCCAGCGAAGAAAAAAGGACTAACCTTTTTTTTTGCCGGACCTCACAGGGAATTGTAAAAAGGAATTGGAAAAAACCATCTAAAAATGTATATATTTCTATGGACAAGGGAAATGTATCAAAACTACATTTCCCTTGATCCAACATGGTCCAACTGGTTTCCGTTTCCGACGTCTTGACGCAGGGGAGCGCTTAAATCTCCTGGGTTAGGAGGGAGTGGGCTCTCTTCTTTGGCGAGTAGGGCTTGGCTAGGAGGCAGTATGGAGGCGGCAGTTTTGAATGCTTACAAGCGCGTGGTCTAATGATTTTATCTATCAACATGGCTTTAATTAAAATACTAATTTATATATTTATGGCAGCCTCTATCATTTTTAATATTTACAGATGTAATGGGGGTAATTTGAGGAAAGGTGTGTGGGATAAGGGAATTTTGGAAGGAGGTTGTCAGAGACTTGCTAAGTGGGTAATCTAAGTTACAGGTAGGCTGGGATTAAGGAGATTCAGGATATAATAGGACTGAAGTCAGGAGTATAACACAGAAGGGAAACAGAGATCTTCAGGGAGAGGAGAAATTAAACTAAACAGACAAACAGCAGGCTTACAGACTGGGACTTAGACTCAAACACAGGCTGAGGGAAATAGACTAGACTGAAATTAACAAACAGGCTTTAGTTAATTTCACAGGAAGGGACTTGTTTTGAAGTTACACCTTCCTCCAAGATAGATACCGGCTTCCCTTCAAGCCCAGAGTATGTTGGTTCTTCCCTCTTCTTCTCTCTCTTAATAACTAACAGACAAATTATACTAATAGGTCTGTTGAAACACAAAAGGGTTTATTATCTTTAAAGGATGATTTGTCAGGAAAGTGGTTCAAAGGAAGCCCTAACAGTTGTCTCAGGAACCTCAGGTGGGGGAAGGGAGGCAGAGATGGAGTCTGAGTAAGGACCAGCTTACAAAATGCTCCTGATATCTAAAGGGAATAAATGATGACTGACTAGTTTCTCTATATCTAATATTGTCAATATAATTAACCCTTCACAGATTTGAACTCCTCTCTAATTACTCTCCTTATTAACTCCACAGACATATAAGGTAAGGGAGGGAAGGTAGGAAATAATATTGGGAAGGAAGATATAAAGGGTTTATCCAAAATAACAGTTTCTTAAATAAATATGTCAAAGCTAGGCTAAATTTCAATTGTACGGATAGGCAAGGAAGCAGCTTGGCTGGTCAGACAACCTTCCTCTACGGGAGACCCAAACCAACTGACTTTTTCCTCAAGATCCCAAACCCCTAACTACTTTAGAACTCAGCCAAAGCTTGAAAAAACTATATGCCCCCTCTCTCTATACTACATGGCAGAGGGGTAGGTTATATCCATCTGGAATTGTGGCAGACATGTATGAACCAGAAGGAAGGCCCCTTGGAAAAGAGAGGCTGGGAGAGGGATTAGGAACTACCTTGCACTTGAAATCACAGAATTTCTTCCCAGAGCAGAAATGGTCAAATGACCTAAATTTATCTTGTCTTCTAAAATGGGTTTGGTACTACTGATACTCCCTCCTTCTCAGAGCATTGGACAGGATGAAGAATGTATCAACCCCTGGCTATTATCTTTGAGGCCCAGAATGGGCACCCCCATGGGACTACCATGTCAGGGCCCAAGACACACACCAACAGTCATCTTTCCTTCAGAACCAGCCTCACAACCCACATCCCAAGCAGCTTCCTGTGCACATTGGTGCAGGACAGACTTTGTTCTATCTCATAGAAAGGGCAGAAAATGCAAAAGACTCACAGAAACCTATAAACAATTAATAATATCCTTTCCAGTGCCTAGGAGTTTACTTCCTACTTGGGAGAGCAATATATACACCAAGAGGTATATAAAAGCTATTTTGAAGTGAGGAAAATTCATGCTGGATTTGTTAAGTAAGAAAAATTCCACCCTCCAATAGAGAGAAGTCCTGTTTGAATTTAAAAGATTATTTATTAAAAGGAAAAAGTATAGACATGCATGCCAGAGGACATCTAGAATAGAGATCCCACAGTCTGAGACGGGTTAAGACAATTTATACTTGCAAATCACAAGGATTGATTTGGGGAGGAGTTGGGTTTGGGGAGTGAGCAGTCTCTTCCATGATCAGGTGGGACACAGAATAAGGTCTTTCAGAATGTTTGGTAGCAATAGCTGACCATAAGGTTGGTTTAAACCAGTTTAGGTTGCACCAACTCAACAAAATCAGCCAGTGAGTATCATGAAAATGTCTAGAAATGAGCAAGATTTTGAGGTAATTAAAGGTTCTTGATTAATTCTTTCCTGAAAATGGGGTTACTCTCTGTCTAATGCATCTAAATAGTTAGGTAGCTAATGAAAAACAAACATATTAGTTTTGGGAATATTTCTATAATCCCCCCTTTGAGCCCAGGTGATCACAGGACTCACCACTGGCCAAAAAGGCATGATTTGTTCAATCTAATTTTGTTAACTACATTGACAGATGAATGGTTTAAAACTACCAAGCAACACTGGAAAACCATATAGCAAAAAAGGGGAAAAAATTAGGAAAATGAAGTCTAAAGAAAAACCTGAAAATAATAGTTTGGTGATTAATGGTGCCATATAGTCAGGCCATATCCAGAGTCTTTGGAGGGGAGTCACCTCTAGATACCATCTGCTTCTGGACTCATTTAAAGTGGACTTTAAGGTCTTTTACAGTTTCAGTGGTCCACTCTGGGACAAGGGCCACAAGTTCAAGGCCAGTAGCAAGTTCATAGGCTCTTGCTATAACTTCATGAAAGAGTTTCAGTTCTAACCAAATCATGAAGGTATTAAAGATGCATTCAAAAGCTGACTCTAAATGGGCAAAGTGCCCATGGACAAGACTTATGGATATATTTCTAATATTTCACGTGATTGCTGTGATTTAGATGGTGTTAAATTGTGTTGATCTTAAAAGCCAAATCTCTGCTGTTATCTCTTGTGTGTAAGCTCACAGACAAGTTTTAGGGTCCTTTGGAATGTCAAAGATTCACACCTGCATTTCTAACATATGACTGGTGCCAGCTTTCCAGAAAGGAGAAGAGTCCTGGCTTGGATACCTGGTGACCTATTGTGTTATCATCCATTCTTTTGGTTTTGTCATTAACCCGTTAAAACTGTTGATGTACCCAGCCACCACCATCATCCCCCTCTCATCCCTTGTGCAACTATCCTTAATAAACAGACCAGCTCCCTCATTCAGGGTCAGACACACTCCCTCACCATGAGAGGAGGAGCTGACAAGCTGAATGTGATGCTGATGACTCCTGTGTCTCTGTCCCTATTTTCTCTCTGTATATCCTTCCTACCTTAATCTTTAACCCTTCCACCCATATTCCCCCAGTTCCTGGTTTCCCTTTCAGGTGCTCAAACCCACGGAAGAATATCTTGTAGCTACAAGTTGGCTACATTTCAAATTCAGCTTCTCCTTACATATGAGCTGTCAGTGTACCAGGAGACATCAGCATCCTCTGGGGTAATTGCGACTGGATCCTCCCTGAGAGATTAGACACTATCTAGAAAGATTACACAACTATTACAATTACATGAAAATACAGATATAACCTATATCAGACTATTCATCATCTCAGGGAGGGGAAAGAGGAAGAAAGGAGGAAACTTGAATTCTGAAACATCAAAAAACAATTGTCAAAAACTGTTTCTACACGTAACTGAAAAATAAAAGGATTACACAATCACGATTCTCAAGGGGACATTTGATTCCTTCTCATCTGGTTCTGGCAGAAAGGTAGTAGAGTTGCCTGAGATGTACAACTATGAAAAGAATTTTAACTTAGGTCCTTGGTTAAAGGTCTCTAAGCAGCAGGGAGAGGTGGTCTAGTTTCCTAGTACACCTTCTGGGTTCAGACAATGCAATAAGGTTTCCTCCCAGTTTCCCACCATTGAATGAAGTTTTTTCATAGGACAGATTTTGGACTAGACCTATAATTAAATGAGTCAATATGGTTCAATCAATTTCCCCAATTAACCACTTCATGTCCTAATCCCCTCAATTTCTCACAGTTTTCTCCCTTTTGATTTGGGGGAGTGCCCACTCTACCCATAGAGCCCCAGACATCTCATGTCTCATATCTGGTCCCTGGATATCTTCTTTTGTGCATTCTGTGACAGATTTCATTCTCAGAACAACTCTGAAGGGAAATCTGCTCCTCTGGTTCCAAATCATTTGTAGAAGTTCCTGGATAATTCTGAATACCATTTAGTGCACCCTTTGAAATTCACTATTTCCAGTAATTAGACAAACTCATTAATCCACTTGAAACATCAGAAGATTTCACTTCTTAAATACCCCTGTGTTAATAATTTCACGACTCTCTATCTACCAATAATATGTTGACTCTATCATATTTAGCAAACTGTTACATTAATTTAGTCAACAAATTCAAATACAAACTGAAAAACCAAAAGTCATGACTTAAATATTTAAAATATCTCAGGTAGAATTCTTAAAACTTTTAAAATTGTGAAATCCTTTTAAAGTACACATATAATTGTTTGGTCTTGTTTCTAAAAAATTTTACCTTTTTTGTAAGTATTTAGAACTCCAAATTTCTCAATTCAGAAAAAAATTTAGAACTCTAATTAATTCCAATTCAATCTAAAAGTTAAAATTCACTTCCAATTCATTCAAATAAACTTTAATGAATTCAATTAATTACAATTCCTCCTTCTTAGGAAGAGTAGAGACTGAGACAGATCTCATCCTCATATCAGTATCAGAACACTTCTATAAAATGACCTCAAATCATTTAAAATGTGTAAATTGTATTCCCAACATAGCAAAAAAAATCCTGGAATGGGAAGTCCAAATATGTGTCAAGTAATTTCTTTCAAATTGTGTGTAAAGAACAGGGCATAGCAGATGAGAGATCTACAGGTAAACATGAAGACACCAAAGGACATGGACCACAGACAGGTGTTCATTTTCACATCGAACAATAAACCTAAGTCATTTTCCAAGAGGATAACATAAGACAGGCTATAAGTTAAATTCTTTGTCTTCAAAACAAACTTGGAGATATTTCTGATTTAATTTGAATAATTAATAGAATAATAGCTTCATCCCATAAAATGTAGCATCAATACCCAATTATTCTGATATCAATTTGAACAATTTAAGGACCCTCTCTAATAGCCAAATTTTATGTTTATGACTATATGTATGTATATAGAGATATACACACAAACGTAGATATTCATAAACAAGTAGATAAGGCCAAACACTCACAAAGTTGGTCAGGATATGGTATTGCAACAATGGATTCATCACAAACATTATAGCCAAACTTGTCCTGGTTGGAGAGATTTACTAAGAGAGAAACAAGCAAGGACATGGTTACTACAATATGTCCAAACAGAGGGAAAACTCCTCTAGCTTTGTTGAGTCATATCTGATAGTGAATCATGTCATCACAGGGTGTTAAAAGCAAGACTGAGGATTAACAAGGTGGAGAAATTGACTGTTCAAAAATGAAATAGCACAATGAGGAAACTGAGTCAAGAGATTCCTACCTTAGGTTATCCCCAAAACTGTTCCTAGGCACAGACATCCAGACATCCCATATAACATTTCTAGCACATGTTATTTTCTAATATTGACTTCATGACAATTGAGATATATATACCTGTAATCTAACTCAAACCAATAGTAAATTAGTCCCAAGAGATTTTAACTTCAACTAGCAAATCTTCACCAATCACAACTTAGGGCTTGAATATTGAATCTTCACAGGGAAAATCCCCTTTGGTGAATACAGGATAGTCTAGCTGAGACAAAGGAATATATACCCAGGAAATGAAAGCAACCTCCCAACGAGTGAGAGATTCTAAATGGACTCAGCTAGAGAAATGACTCTTCTTCTAGTGCAGAGCTTGGATAACTTGAGAGTGACTTTCTAAATAGTTAAAAGATGGGTACTTATCTTTCTTCTGCTCCATATTAAGATCTTAAAAGTTTCCCTTTTAATAAATCATCTTGACTACATAAAGAACATTTATATCTTGGTCAGGGGAACAGGAATCATCAACCAAAAAACTGGAAATAAGCCAAGAGCAAGGGATTCATGTTGGTACCCAGCCTCACCTACAGAATGAGGTCAGTGGTCTACTCACTCCTTATCAAAACCTGATGACTACACCAAAAATGCCAACCATTAAAAAAAAAGACCCATCTCTCAAAAAAAGGAATCCTGATTGAGTTTAAAAGATTATTCATTTATGATGCAAAGTGAAAGGAGCAGAACTAGGAGAATGTTGTACACAGAGACAGATACACTGTGGCACAATCAAATGTAATGGACTTCTCTACAATGCAATGATCCAGGGCAATTCCGAGGGACTTCTGAGAAAGAAAACTATCCACATCCAAAGAAAGAACTGTGGGAGCAGAAACTCAGAAGAAAAACATATGATCCCATGATTCAATGGGGATATGATTGGGATTTTGGCCTTAAAATCTCACTCTAGTACAAATATTAATAATATTGAAATAGGTTTTGATCAATGATACATATATAACCCAATGGATTGTTTGTTGGCTACAGAAGAGGGAAGAAAGGAAAAGAGGGAAAGAACATGAATAACCATGAGAAAATATTCTTAATTAATTAATTAATTGATGTTTTTAAAAAGATTTTTCATTTAAAGGGAAAGTGATAGACATTCATGCCACAGGACATCCACAGTGAAGTCCCCACAGCCAGAGAAGGGTAGAGACAATATATGATTGCAAACCACAAGGAGTGGCTTGGGAAGAAGATGGGGGTGAAGAATTGGAAGTCTCTTCCAGGGACAGGTGGAATATAGAAGTACGATGTTCCAAGACATTATGTGGCAGTGTCTGACCACAAGGCTGGTTCAAGCAGGCTTAGTTTGCTTCAGGTAAAGTTTGGGATGGGCAGCTCAACAAAGTCAATCAGTGAACACCGAGGAGGCCCCTAGGAGTGACCAAGACTTCTGGCTCACTGTAGGCTCCTGATTGACTCTTTCCTTTTTTTCTTGTTCCCTTGATTGAGGGACCTAGACCTGGAAAGCTAGCCTGCAATGTCCTTAAGGAAATGTGAAATTATAAAGCAAACTTATTTCCTCTGTGTGTGTGTGTGTGTGTGTGTGTGTGTGTGTGTGTGTGTGTGTGTGTGATATCATAGTCTCAGACAATACCAAAGTAAAAATAGCGACAAAAGTCTGTGTTTTGTCAAAATATTCCTGAAACAAATATGTCTATTTTCCATGAGCTACCTTACCATACACACACACACAGAGTAAACCTGTTTGTAGGAAAGAGTCAATCAGAAGCCTCTAGTGAGCCAGAAGTTTTGATCACTCCCAGAAGCCTCTACAATGTTCACTGGCTGACCTTGCTGAGCTGGCCATCACAAACTCTACCTGAAGCAACCTAAGTTGGCTTCAATCAACATGATGGCAAGTCATTGCTCCCGGGCATCCTAAAATATCCCGATTCTGTGCTCCATCTGTTCCAGAAAGAGGCTGTCCATCCTTCTTCCACAACTCCCCAGAACATGGTCTATCAATTTAAATTGCTTTTGCTCTCCTTAAGTCTCAAGCTGCCACTCCAGCATGCATGTCAATCATTTTCCCTTTAAATAACCAGTCTCTGCTTCTTCTCACTCAACCAGGACCCCTCTTTACTTGAGGGTCAGTTTACTCAGTTGACATCTGGTGCAGCAAACAAGGTTTGATGAGAATGGAGAAGACACCGACCTTATTCTGAAGCTGAGGTAGAAGCCAGCAAGCACACTTTGCATCCTTGCTTTTGTCTGTCTTTTTGGTTGGTGAGTGCTGCCCCTCTTTTTGCTCAAACTAATGAACTCTCCTTTTTTTAACCTTCTTTAAAATACTGAGTCAACTTTTCCCCCTCCCTCCCTGCAAACAATCTGATATAAATTTTACATGTAAAATGATGTAAAATAGTTTTCCAAATAGTCATTTTATGGAAAATAACCCAAAAATTGAAGAAATAAAATGAAATATAATATGCTTTGATCTGTAGTCAGACTTCACTGGTTCTTTCTCTAGAGAAGATATTTTTCTAGATGGGTCCTTCAGCATTTTTCTTGGAGCTCTATATTGCTAAGAATTCTACGTCATTAAGATTGCTAAGTCATTCAGAAATCGAAATGGACAATAGGAATGGATTATCTGTCCTTTCACTTGTTCCTCGTGTGCCATTATTCTTTGTAAGGTTTCTTCCCCTCACATCGTTCTCATCATGTTAAAATACTTCAGCCTCATAGTTAAAAACCATTCACAAAAGGTTTAGTTCTTTCAAGTTTTTTCATATCCTTTCTAGATGAGTCAATCCTGAAATGAATAATCATCATATTTGTTAGTGATTCATTGAGAAGATCATGTCTCTCACTGAATCAAATGGGGATGGAGGGGATGACGAAACTTAATGTTGGGTTATTTATTTATTTATTACCAATATTTCTGTGTGAATCCATTCAGTTCCTCAGACTCCAACCTCTAACGAAATAAAGTAATTATTCCCAGCATCTGCCTGAACAGGGACCTTTACTGTTTTGTGTCTTAGAAACAAAAAGCAGCTTGAGCAAGGCCTTCACCAGCCCACATCATTTTAGTCCTTTCTATTCCCCTCATCAAAATTTACAGTAACCTATTCTACAATAGAGGAAACAGTCAATGAAGACCTGATTGAAACAGCTTATGTTTTTCTAGTCAAAAATTGCTAGAGGAATCTAGGGTTCATAAATCATCTAGTTTCCCATTTCTTAATGTCAGAGAGAAGTGGGTCAGCCACATTTGGCTAGCTTAGTGAAGCTATGGAGATCTACCTACCTGGAGAATGGAGGAGTTGAGATGTCTAAGTCCACCTTCTCATTAAAATATCCACCAATAGAGACTGTCAGGGGAGGTTTAAGTAATGTACTATCAGATATATATATATATATATATATATATATATACAGCCCTAAGTATCCCTGATCATGACAAACCATTTCTACTTTATGTGCATGAAGATAAAGGGATAGCCTCCAGTGTTCTCACACAAACATTCGGGAATAGACTTAGACCAGTTGCTTTCTACAGCTCTAAGTTAGATTCAGTGATTTGTGGTATGCCTAGTTGTTTAAAAGCCATACCTGCTGTAGCCATCATGACTAGAAAGTCTTCATCCTTGGTATTAGGGAGTGAACTGAAAGTATTTTCCCAACACCAAGTGGAATCTACTTTGAGAAACACCAACTTGCAGGCATTCACTTCTCAAAGATTATCACGATACCAAGCAATCTTGTTGGCTAGTGAAAATATAACTTTTCACCACTGCAGAAACTTAAATCCTGCTACTCTGATTCCAGATTTACCTCTGGAAGGAGAAAGTCTACACATCTGTGAAGATGCACTTAACATCGTGCATAAAACAAGACGTGATTTAGACGATAAGCCAATGAAAGACCCTGATATTACCTTATTCACAGATGGATCGTCATATATAGTAGACAATCAGAGATATACCGGAGCAGCGGTAGTGACAGCCTCCAAAACCCTTTGGTACTCATCATTACCATCTACCATGAGTGCTCAAGGAGCAGAATTAGTTGATTTGATACACACTCTGAAACTTGCAGAAAATCGCAAAGCTAACATTTTTACGGATTCTCATTATGCTTTTTCGACCATGCATCATTCTGCAGAAATCTGGAAAAATTGAGGCTTCATTACATCCAATGGCAAACAAATAGCGTATGGCAATTTAATTAATCAGTTGTTGGATGCAATCCAATTACCAGCCCAAGTGTCAGTCATCCATTGCAAAGCTCATACAAAAACCAAGGACCAGTGGAATTAGGGAACAAATGTGCAGACATCACAGCCAAATATGCAGCAAAATATGGACCACTTACAATTCTGAAGTTATCTTTGGTGGAGGAAGAAGATCTCAAAAACGCATACTCCCCAAAAGAAGTGAAGGATTGGAAGAAACATCACGGTGCATACCTTGTTAACGGAGTTTGGCTGGGAGCAAATGGAAAACCTATGTTACTTAAATCCCTATATTACACCTTTTGCAATGCACTACACCAGAAAGGGCATTATGGAAGTCTGGGCATGGCAGATTCTATAAATAGGTATTGGAATGCAAGGGGCATATATGAAGTTGCTATGAGAGTTTCACAGAGGTGCAAAATTTGTATGCATCACAACCAGACAATCACAAAAGTTCACAGTCTTGGAGGAAAACCTTTAGCTTACACACCATTTGAATGCTTACAAATTGATTACATCACAATGCCAAGGAGTAAAGGTTACAGATATGCTTTAGTAATAGTGGATAGATGAACTAAATGGCCAGAAGCTTTTCCAGCAAAATGTAACACCTCAGCTTTTGTTGTGAAAATCTTACTGAGAGAATTAATACCTAGATTCTCTATACCATTACATATTGCTTCAGATTCTGGGTCCCATTTCGCGAATAAGATTTTAGCTACAGTTTATGAAACATTAGGAATTAAGAGACATCTTCACTCAATATTTAGACCTCAGTCCAGCGGACAGATTGAACAGGTGAATAAATCTCTGAAAAATCTTGTAGCAAAATTATGTGCAGAATCTCACATGAAATGGCCTGATGCATTACCATTGGCACTATTCCACCTAAGAAGCCAACCCAACAGCATCACACATATTTCACCATTTGAAATGCTGTATGGACATCCACCATTCCATGGCAAAGCACCTCAAAGCATTCACAAATTATCACACCTAGGTATGGAATGCAAACTCTACAAATATATCAAATTAGTCAAGCAACAGTTAAATCAACTCCACAAATTAGGCTTGATACATCAAAGAGTACCCTTTGATTTTAATCTATACAACTTCCAACCCAGAGATTATGTTTACACCAGAAACTTCACTAGGAAGTCTGTGTTAGAACCCAAGTTGCTTGGACCTTTCCAAATTATTTTAACAACTCCAAGTGCAATCAAAATTGAAAGAAAGGATCCTTGGTTCCATGTCACCCATGTCAAGCCAGCAAAAGACATGATCCAACAACAACCACAAGACCCAGAAATTATACAACACAAAGATCAACTAGCACCAACTGATCAATCAAGCAAGTCCTCAGAAAATCCAAAATCTATACATAAGACCATAGAGACAGAGCAGCATTCAGAACAACAATCAGAACATGAATCAGAATCAGAAGTAGACCAAGAGCCAGTAAACAATCAAATTTTACACCCAAATGATTATCCCAATCTCAATCACTTAGAAGAATCATCTGTAAATAATTATGACAATAGAAAAGAATCAATGAAAGAAGAACACACAACATTTGATTTGCAATCAATACCAGATCTAGAAACTGATGATGACGAATGAATAAAAGCACAAAGACTTAATAACGAACTCTTTTGTTACCTATAATCATCTTTCTTAAACTACAAAAGGAAAAAAGAAGAAAAGAAAATAATCACATTTGATAGACATTTAAAATTTGTTCCTGACCCAAGTCAGAAGTTGACAAGCACTGGTGCATCAAACAACGCAAGTGCAAGTTGACAAGCGCTGGTGCATCAAACACAAATGAGGCGTTGCTGACTTTGCAGATCTTCACAAGGACAGCAAACCTGAGAACTACAAAGACATCCATGATCAAATACATCAATCGTAAGAAGGACATCCACACTGTGAAGAGGAACATCGGATCAGCATTGGACACATGTATTTGGAAGGAGATAACTTACACCCAACAGAATTCTCACTGCACACAATACTAGATTCCATCCAAGCAGTACATGCTAGTTGCAAAAGAATTCTGGTAGAGTAAGTATGTAACACATCATTACATGGATAAGTCACTAGACAACACATAAAACATTTTCCTGACTTCACATTTACATGTGAAACACAAAAATTTACACTTAAGAGAGAAAGGTATATCGGCCTTAGTACAGAATTTCTCTTACTCTGGTTCAGACACCTTCTACTCAAATCACCTGACATGTCATGTAAATATGTAATTTTGCTTACTAACCTTTAGCAATAAGTTTTACTAACACACAGGGACAGTTTAGTTAGTTTAGTAAGTTAGTACAGGGACAGATTTTCCTAAATTTTCTTTGTAAATATTGTACATAGAAAGGTCTATGGTTTAACCAAAAGACTTATAAATAATATAGTCTTACTTATTATTACTAACATTTCTAACATAGGCATAAGTGTACTAATCTATTCATACACTAACTTTAACAAGTGAACTAGAATTTAGAAGCTTATTTGCAAAAAATATTTGCAAAACTTTTTTCTTAGTTAATTTTTTCTGATTACTTCATAAAATTAGATACATTCATAGATAGAATTCATTACTTTGTTCTAGTTAGCAATATTAGCCTTAAGAATGTTTGTGAATGTTTAAATTTAATTTGTTTTCCTTTCTGTTCAAAAATTTTTTTTTTTGCAAAACTGAAATCCCCATTCCTTTCCTATGCTTTTACCATAACCTGTCTTAGTTTAGCTTAGTTTAGTTTTAGCATAGTTTAGGAGATAGCAACCTTTTCTTATTTTGCAAACTTAGTTAGGGATAGAGCTTAGTTAGAATTTAGCTTAGTATAAGAGTAGTATTCCCTTAGACTTTAGTAACTATTAAAATGGTGCTAGTTGAACATTTTGAAAGAAAAGGGGCATTTGTAATACAGAGAGGGGGGACATAGCAGTTTTGCGGGCTTTGGCTGAGTTCTAATGTCAGTTAGGAGTTTAGAATCTTGGGAGAAAGTTTTAGTTGGACCTGGGAACTCGTGGAGGGAACCAAGGTCCAACAGAGCTCCTTCTTCTCCTTCTTGAGACTGAAAACCTAGCCTAGCTTTGGAGTGTTTTTGAGATGTTAATTTACATAAACCCTTTGAATCTCCATACCCTACCTCATTTTCCCTACCTTAATTTCCCTTACCCAAAAGTCTGTGAGGAGTGAATAAGGAGAGTGAATCACAGAGTTAGTTCAGATCTGTGAGAGTTTAGCTCTACCCTTGCAGTACTTTATCTAGAGAGTTTTTGTAGCCATCATCCTAATCCCTTTGATTTCAAAATCACCTTGAGAGCTGAGTAAAGGCTAGACCTTTCTCAAACTCCATTCCTGCTTCCCTTCCCCCACCTGAGGTTTCTCTAAGCAGCTGTTAGGGCTTCCTTGATCCTTTTACCCTGACAATCTAACCTGAGAAGACAATAAACCTCTTTTGTGTTTAAAACAGACCTTTTAGTTTCTTTGTTAGTTAATTAGTAAGAAAGGGAAGAAGAGGAATAGAACCAACATACTCTGGGTTTGAGGAAAGCCGGGTATCCATCTTGAAGGAAGGTGTAACTTCAAAACAAGTCCCTTCCTGTGAAATTAACTAAAACCTGTAGTTAATTTCAATCAGTCAATTTCCTTTCAAGTGTTTGACTTTAGCCTAAGTCCTAGTCTGTATTCCTTGCTGCTGTTTGCCTGTTTAGATTAGTTCATCCTCTCCCTGGCTATCCTTGTTACCTCAGTGTTATACTCCCTGACTTCAGACATTCCCTCATTTTCTCCTACCTCCTAAGCTGCCATCCTTCATTATTGAACCTTCCTTATCCACTATATTGCCTTAACTTCCCTATTACCTAGTATATTCACTTGAATACCTTCAGCCTTGGATACCTTGCTTTGTCTTGTTCCCTGATCCTACCAGTTATTACCCCTAGCTTCAGCCTCATATTATATCCTGCATCTCCCTATTACATCCTACTTAATTCCCATATTACCTCCCTAGCAAGTCCCTGATAACATCCTTCCAAATCCCCCATAACAACATATACACACAGAGAAGCAGAGACAGAGATGGGTGATGGTGGTAGCTGAGTCCCTCAACCTGTAAAATCTATACCTAAGGATAAGTTGGATGGAAGGAAATCTATAGAGAAGCACGCATATGCTAGTCAAATAACACCTTTCCTGGGTTCCAGTGAACTCATAAAATGGGTTCTACTACAGCTAAGGATATGATACTCTCTAAAGTTATTATTTTATAGTTATTTATTATTAATTATTAATTAATATGATTATCATATTATTATATTAATATAATTATTAATTATTATTAGATAGAGAATGCTAAGTCATGGTGACACTGAAATTTTGTGGTTCAAGGAAAAGAAGTCCTAATCCAGTCACCTCTTTGTGGAATGTTGTGAAGCCCACTGAGGAAAGCAGCCCTGCTTGCCCGAGATTGCTGGCAAGGTCCCGATCTCTCACACAAAGACTCTGCTGCTCTCAGCCAATGGTCATCATTAAATCCTGAGTCACCCCTCACTGAAGAGCAAAGAAGTCCTTGTGACATCATGACTGAAAGTACCAAACCTGCCTTTCCCCAAGAACAGATTAGCAATCACTGTTTCTCAGCTTGTTTATGTCTTTAATAGCGACCCTGATAACATTCATGTGGGAAGTCATTTTCATCAACATCATCCTGTGGGAAAGTGACACCCCCCAAGAATGTTGTAACGCTTAATACTTTACCCTGGAAAAAAGTCTTCCTCTTTGACATAATAAACAAAGATCATAGCCCGCAGGCATGGTGCCATGATTCTTCTCAGGCATGCTGAAGATAATCTTTCCTGTCCTTATCTCATTCTCTCTCTCCAGCTGCTAGTCTCCCTAAGCAGGTTGTCTGTCTCTCTCCATGGCTGCAATCATCCTCAGATCCAATCACTCATCACCATGCCTCCCATGCATGACCTGTGACAGATGTCTCACTTTCCTACCAGAATTCACTTTTTTGCCAAATCTCTAAAAATGTCACTAAGATTAACCATTCCATGGGGATTCATTTTTTGTTATTTAAAAGTGGAATGCCCAGTGGAATTGTGCGTTGGCTAAGGGGGGTTAGGGGGCTTGGGGGAGAGGGAAAGAACATGAAATGTGTAATATTCATATGAATATGAAAATATTCAAAATTAAAATTTTTAAAAATGTTTAAAGGTGGAATGAATTATAGCAATGAAAGAATAAACAATAAAATATTTGGATGCATTAGGATTCATACCCCAACCAGTGTATTACCATTTACATAAACAGACACTCATAAGAATAGCACATTTAGATCTTAAATACAATGATTTACTTAGCAAAAAAGCAAAGAAAAATAACCCAAGTTCTCATAGACTAAGGCAAAGGAAGAAGTGTGAAATACAAAACAAGCCACACATAAATCTGAATCACCCTGTTTCAACAATGCTCTCAATATCTATGGGAAAATGATCAAGTAACTTAGAGAAAGGGGCAGCTTTGTTCCTTAGTGGATCCCCAGGTCTGGAGATGAGAAGTTCTAGGTTCAAAATCTAACCTCACACCTAGCTGTGTGTCCCTGTGCAAATCACTGAATCCCAGTTGCCTAGGCCTACCTTGGAAGGAAGGAAGGAAGGAAGGAAGGAAGGAAGGAAGGAAGGAAGGAAGGAAGGAAGGAAGGAAGGAAGGAAGGTGGGAATAAATATTCTGTGTTGAACTGATGTTTCCACTGAAGAATTGAGTTGATATACCATAAGACCTCTCTCTTACCCCTACTCTCACTTATTTCCAATTTCTCCCTCTATGCTGGCTGCTTGTCTACTGCCTACAAAAATGCCTGTGCTCATCCATCCTTCTCCTAGCTAACACATGAAACTCCATGAAAAGACTATCTACAATAAGTGACTCCACTTTCTCTCCTCTCATTCTTTTCTTAACCCCTTACAATATAGCTTCCAACCTCATCATTCTATCAAAACAGTTCTCTCCAAAGTTACCTGTGATCTTCATTAGGAAAACCAGTGACCTTTTCTGGGTCCTCATTCTTCTTATCCTTTGACATTGCAGTCTTTGATTTCATCCATCACCTTCTTCTCCTTGATACTCTCCTCCCTAGGTTTTCTGGACAATACTCTCTCCTGGTTCTCCTTCTATCTATTTGATCATGCCTTCTCCAACTCCTTATCAGCTCCCATTGATTCAATAATCATTTCTGAGCTGATGTTTCTCAGGCTTCCTTCAAATCCCAGCTAAAATCCCACCTTCTGGGAGGATTTTAGAAAAACCTGAGGAAACTTTTGAGTGGAAAAGTGAAGGAGCAGAACAAGAGAACAATTTACAGCAATATTATAGTCATGATCAATGCTGAAAGTTGTAACTAATTAATACAAAGATCCACTACAATTCAAAAAAACTCCTGATGAAAATTTCAATTCCAGAGAGAACCAATAGGCTCTAAGTATGAATTGAAACAATTTTTTCTTTTTTTTTCTCTATTATAATTTTTTAGAGCATGGCTAAAACAGAAATGTTTTTCATGCCTTCATATATATAATGGGCATCATATTTCTTGCCTTCCCAATGGGGGAAGGAGGTGGTGAAAAAGAGAGAATTTGGAACTGAAAATAAAAATAAAATACAATAAAATCCCACTTTTTGTAAAAAGTCTTTCCAGGTTCCCTTAATGTTAGTACCTCTGAGATTACCTCCCATTTATTCTGTCTGTATCTTACTTAGATAGAGCTATTTGTATGGTGTCTCTCCCTATCAAATTGTGTGCTCCTTGGGACTAGGGACTATCTTTTGTTTTGTTTTTTTAATCCCCAAAGTTTAGGACAAAGCTTGGCACACAGTAGTGCTCAATAAGTGTTTGTTGACTTATTGATTGGGAGTAATTAGAGACTCTAAGAACAGGGAAGGTGCTTTGGCCTCCTGTCCATTGTACAAAGAGAAATCAAGGGCCAGAGAAGGGCAGTAATGAGTCAAACCTCTGACTGAGTTTCTTCTCTTTATCCAGCCTCCCCTCCCAAGAAACCCAACCTAGTTCCCTGGATGAAGAATAAACCCAAAAGAGGAAGGAGCTTCTCCCACTCCCCAGCAGGGCCAGGAGATTGGGGAACTTGGGGTAGAATGAATGCTGACCACACTCTGGGCTGATAACTATCTCCTAAGAGGGTCACATGTAAAATGAAAGGATACCCTTCAACTGGGGAATGGCTGAACAAATTGTGGTATCTGCTGGTGATGAAATACTATTGTGCTAAAGGAATAATAAACTGGAGGAATTCCATGTGAACTGGAACAACCTCCAGGAACTGATGCAGAGTGAAAGGAGCAGATCCAGGAGAACATTGTACACAGAGACTGATACACTGTGGTAAAATAGAATGTAATGGACTTCTGTACCAGCAGCAATGCAATGACCCAGGACAATTCTGAGGAATTTATGAGAAAGATGCTCTCCACATTCAGAGGAAGAACTGTGGGAGCAGAAACACATAAGAAAAACAACTGCTTGATCACATGGGTCTATGGGGATATGATTTGGGACGTAGACTCTAAACGATCACCCCAGTGCAACTATCAATAATATGGAAATGGGTCTTGATCAATGACACATGAAGAAACCAGTGGAATTGCACGTTGGCTAAGGGAGGGGGGTGGGAGGAAGGGAGGGAAAGAACATGAATCATGTAAGCATGGGAAAATATTCTAAATTATTTAAATAAATTCACTCAAATCTAAGAGGGTCACATGTCCACCATGTCATTAACTCTTGGGACCACAATGGCCCCCTCACTCTGTCCTGACATGCTTTGGTAGGATCTAGGAAATGGGAGAACCATGGCCTTCAACAGGGAACCTGACAGCTAGAAGAAACCTTGAAATCACTGCATCAAGGGAGTGAGGCAGGACTAGAAAACCAAGTCCAGCCCAGGGCCAAGAATCTCTAAGGGTGAATTTGCCTCCCTCTAGTGGTCTGAAGTGGTGTTGCAAATATCCAGAACAGAGCAGGCAGGGGAGAACCCACAAAAGCCAGCTTAAGCCTTTTCTCTTGCCACCTACCACCCACCACCCACCCTTCTCTGGCAGAAGCAAGACAGGTCATCAGGCAGTGTGACCCCCACCTCCCCCATTTTTCAGAGATGAAAATGAAGGCCCCCTGAATAGGGGCACAATCAGAATATCCCAGGTCTCCAGGAGTTTGGCTGACCCCTCTGCATCTAGCCCCCAGCCTGGGATCCAGGGGCCCTCAGGTTTAATAACAAGGATGGGAGAGCTGAGTCTAACTCAGAGCCTCTCCTCCAGGACTATGTGCTGGAGAATCTGGTGGCAAGAGGGTGAGTCCCCCCAAACACTTCCTGCCTGCTCAGCACTGAGAGCTGTCCCCAGGATAGCCAGAGGGAATGAAAGATGGAGTTCTAGGCAGATGGGATGATCTGAGAGGGGGAACAGAGAAACATGTGGGCAGAAGGGAGCTAAAGGAGACCCTCTGAGACTCTAGGTTCTGATTTTCTTCCTGGCACATTGCCCGGACCCTTGCTCAGGGTAAGCCAGGCTTAGTGATCCCCCAGGGAAAGCCTGTGTTCCATTGATGGGAAGGGTCCCCTAAAGTTAATCTGTACTGTCTGAGGAAGAAAGAAACCCATCAGTCCATGGAAAAACCTGCAGCTGAGAGAAAGTCCAATATCTTCATCTCCTACATGACAGCAAAGACTACTATGAGATTTTTTTTACATAAGCTAGTTCAAGTAGTCACTGCCCAGTGATCCCCTGAAACTGGTAGTAACAGATGAGAAGAGATCCTTCCAACCCTGAGCCTTTGGTCCGGGCTCTGGGCCCCACCCATGGCTGACTCTGGGTCCCCTGCCATGCCCTGGCTCCCTTGAAGCCAGGAGAGGAAGGGAAAGATAGGCTGCTCTTCTATTCTCCCTCTGAGCTCAGGTCTGGTCATAGGGGTGGGGAGAAACTGTCCCTGTTGTAACTCCAGGGTCTTATCCACCTCCCCCAGGCCTATATCAACAACTCTCTCTCTCAGTCTTGTCCAGTCCCATGACCTCAGGATGGAATGTGCCCCTCCAGGGTCAGTCAGAGCTGTGGTATGGCAGGTCTGCTTTGTACAAGGACGGAAAAATGGGGACTTTACCCAGCTTCTCCATCTTGACTGTGCAGCTGCCCATTGGGGAATGTATCTATGTTACTATGTTTATAGTCACTTCGCCTCTGAATGGTTATCTCCCAGTGATCTCCTGGCCCTTATGGTCACAGGTGATATATCCCAGTGTGGCCCTCTTTCCCCATCCTCTCTAAATGTTCCCTGTGAACTGGAAAAAATAAGTAGGGGGAGTAGCAGGACAAAGTGGGTGCCAGCCAGTGAATCACACAAACTGGGGACATTCCTACACCTCACAAGGGAAAGGATTGACAGGTTAACACTGAATAAACCACACACAGAGGTGAGGAATGGGGAATGACAGCTTGTCAGTTAAACTGACTACCTAGCAGCCAGGGATACCAGTGTTGTTAATGTAACTCCAATAATAACCTCTTGAAGGCTTGGAGAAGACACAGGAAGTATAAATAAACTGGTTTTATTGTTGGTAACTTTGGGAAAGCAGGTGAGAGGGTTTCTACCATTAAGGGATAGACTACTATGCTATAGACAGCCCTATCTAAACTAGAGAGGGCAGAAGTATTGGGGTTCTCACTGCACTGCTACAAGATGGTCCAAGATGATACAGGAACCAGGATCAATCCTTGCACAGCCAGTTAAGTCCAAAAGAAAAGCACTAGGGAGTATAGGTTGTTCTATCAGCTGTCCACCAGCAGTAGATTTGAACTTTATCTCTACATAGGCTATTAGTTGCTTGATGGTCTCTTCTCTCAAATCTTCTATAAATCCCATCTTCACAGTTCCTTAGATCTCAGGCAAGCTGGACCACACAACACACCCTCCTCCACTCAGCTTAGCCAAGAAACTCTCTTCTTTTCCAAACCTCTGGCTTCATTCCATTCATGGAATGTTCATGCATTAAGTCCATGGCTTGCTCCAAGCTGTCAGTTCTCTGTCTTATCTTAAATCTAAGTCTACTCCATAATCTCCCTATAACAGCACTCAGGGAAGAATAGTACCTCTGCTGTAAGGGTTTGCCAAGATCTTCTCAACCAACTCCCACCCAGGCAAACTTCGTCAGCAAGCAGGTTGAGAGTTAGACCTCAAACTCATTGATGAGTTAAGGGGATGTCCACCCTAGGTTTATGAAGACTTCCCCTGGCAGAAAGGACAGATGGGAACAATTTGTTCCATCAAGAAGGCAGCTGAAGCAGGAACTGTGGAAGGCTTAGAGCCTGGTTGGAGACCTAAGACCCCAAGGTCATCCATTGCATCTGAAGCCATTGTCAGTCATCCTGACTTTTGTCTTGCCACTAAATGACTCTAGAACAGAGTGAGGCTGAAGACTTTGGGCAACTTTGCCAGACCAAAATCCAATTTATGTATGAGTCCAAAGACATCCCCCACACCATTTTACCCCCAATTTACATTTTGCTGTTTTACTATCTCCCTATTTTATTATTTTACTCCTACCTCAAAGTTCTATAGTGCCAGACAACTGGCAAAGTGGTGGGTGTGGATGCATTGGGAGCTGTAGTCCCAGCCCTACACACAGGCAGCCCAGAGCATAGTTCTCACTGAACTGAGTGAAGTAGCAGTAAGATTTGGCAGCCCCCTGGATGACTTTTGTGAGGACCCCCCCCCCTGCTAATCTCCTGGCTAGAGGAAAAGAGGCCCTAAAAATTATCTGCTTGAAGCCCATGTTCTTCACCTAACTCTCGTCTTCTTACCAGAGCAGGTGGGGAATTCAACCCTGATGTCAAATAACATAGAAAAGCTTTTGTGAAGATGATTCCACTCACCATTGGTTCATGGAATATACACATGCTAATGGACAACACTAGCAGGTCCAGTAGACCTGCAAGACAAAATAGCAATAAAACTAGGCATCCCTCTCATTATCTTATCCTAAGAGTGAGGTGATTAATGATCTCAGTCATCCTCCTCCCTTCCCCCTCTTCTCACCTTCAGTCTATTCTTCCAGCCACACTGACCTATTTGTGGTTCCCCAAACACTACCTCCATTTCCCATCTCCAGGCCTTTGTATTGGCCTAGAATTCTACATCCCTTCATTTCTACATTTCTTCAAAACTGATCAATCTCACGTTTGCTAGATTCTCCTTTCCCTGTTTTCTCCTTCTCTTCCTACCAGGACCTTCCCTCTGAGATGGCCTTCCATATGCTCTGTATGCATCTTATCATCCTAGTCATTCACAGGTTTTCACCCCAGTGAGCAGATGAGCTCCCTGAGGGTAGGGTCACTTTCCTTTCTCTAGGCCCTGAGTCCCTAGCAGATAGTCCAGCATATAGTAAATGTCCACAGTAAATGCCTGTCAATACAAAAAATAATAACCAGCACTCATCAGGCTCCTTAAGGACTTTACAACTATTATCTCATTGAATCCTCACAATCACCCTAGGAGGAATGTGTCCTTTTTTGTCCCATTTTCCAGAAGAGAAAGCTGAAGCTGGAAGAGTTGATGTACCATACCCAGGGTCCATCAGAGAGGAAGTATCTGAGGGGGGATTTGAATTTGGTTCTTCCCCACCCCTAACTTGGTGCTCCAGTCACTCCAAGTTGTTGCTAAAATTATAGATTAAGAATGAGATGGAGCAGAGGGAGTGAAGGCAAAGGGCTCTTGGCTGATTCAAGACACTGAAGAGGAAGGACTGAGAAGGAGATGGATGGAAGAGGCTGCCTCCCTGAGCCTTCTTTCTCTGGAACCCCCAGACCTCACCCACATTCCCAGGATATCAAGGCAGAGAGCAACAATTCCCTCTCAGTTTAGGGAATAGGGTTTGGACTGAGCTAGATCTGAGGAGCATGAAACTAAGAGCAGATGAGTATCTGTGCTTACATGTATAGGGGGCCTGAGATCAGGGAAGTCTTGTCCATATGACAATGACAGCCTTCCCCCCACCTCCACTCCCTAGTTTGTGCTTTCCAGGATCACACTGTGGGTAATCCCGCCTGCCTCAGTCTGGCTAGGCTGGTTCTCATCATCCTGGGGTCCCGATGCCGGAAGCCTGTCATAGCTGGAGGAGACCACTGAGTAGGAGCTCCAGGATCCCTTGACAAATGGGAAGACAGAGCTGTGGTTCATCGAAAGTGTGGATCCCAAAGAATTACTAAGGTATGGAGAGAATGGTTCTGCCCAACTCCAGGCAGAGGGAAGAGCACTTCCTTCCCTGGGACCTAGTCCTAGCCCAACCTGTCCCCCAGATCTCCCCCTCTTCCCCAATGCTATTGCTATGACTACATATACATGCTCACGATCTCCTCCCCACTTCAATCCTTCCCTAAACCCTAACAAGGTTGATCATTGACAACATCTCTCAGTAATTAAAGAAGAAAAATTATTCTCCAAGAATATTAAAGCATCTCAGAAACCATAGAAACTGGAGAGCTTTATGATTTCCATCATGATTTCAGGGACCTCTGTAAGGCCACCCTTAGCCAACACCAGGCCACTCTGCTTTCTTCTCCCCTGTGTCCTCTCTCAAATCTCAGAATTACTTTCCCCTCACATGGCATGACCTGCAAAAGAGTCGGTCTGCTATCAGGATTCCCTCAGGTCTAGTCCCTGAAGTTCTAAACCCTGGTTCTTGATGCATACAAGAATATATTAGTTTGTTAGGATTTCTGTGGCTACCAGTCAGCCTTTCTTTGCTCATGTAAATGGATTGACATTGCTTCCTAGAGACTACATACACGCATATATACCTTTACCTAGCCTCTGGGATAACTTGAGGCTCTTTGAGATTCTAAACATTTCCCTGCCCCATCACTACCGCCACTACCCATTGTAAGGGGAGAAAAGGGGTTTGGGGGATTCAATGTATTTAAAGATGGTAGCCAGAGTATTGAACAATTATCAATCCTCAATTAAGAACTCAAGTCAAAATTGACTTTTATGGAAGTTTATTTACAATTGAGAAGAGAGAGATGAAATAAGTAAATAAGAATCTAACACAGTAGGTAAATTACTACGATCCTCTAATTAATTCAGGCAGATCTAATTAACCCTCAGCCTAGAATCAGAGGGCCAGAGGCCTGGAGGTCACAGAGTCTATTAAAGAAATTCCTTAAGAGAAGTTCAGGAAGATTCAGTCTTTACACTCACCACTTGGGCTTCTAAAGAAGATATTTTTAAACCCTTAACTTCTGTGTATCAGCTCATAGGCAGAAGAGTGGCAAAGGGAGTCAAGTGACTTGCCCAGGGTCACACAGCTGGGAAGTGTCTGAGGCCGGATTTTAACCTAGGACCTCCCATCTCTAGGCCTGACTCTCAATCCACTGAGCTACCCAGCTGCACCCCTAAAGAAGACATTGAAGACTCACCAAGGTCTCAGCATTCCAGCCAATACTCCTCCACAAACCAGGAAAACTAGAAGACCTCCTTCACTGGCCGCCCTCTTCACCAGAACCACTTCTCACTCACTCAACTCCCTCTTTTTAAAGGGGTCACTCATGTGTCACTTCCTGTGCCTCCCTCCTATTTTGTGTGTCCAATCACAATAGACACTTCTTGTAGGACTGCCTAGGGGGCAGTCAGTTGACTCTGATTCGTCACCCACTCTAGCACATGTGGGTTAAAGACCTCCCAGAATTGGAGGTTCTCTCACCTTTGGTGATTAAATCTAAAGATGGGCAGTGTCGACTTAATCTAATTATCATACCATACAGATGTACCCTTGACTCAAAGGACCAGTACTGTGGGAGTACCTCCTCAAGAGTAAAGATTTTGCTCAATGAAAGGAGAGTGGAGTTAATGAGAGTGAGAGAGAAGGAGCATCCAGCTCTTCTGGAATCTAGCTTCAAGAGAAAAAATCCAAAATTGCAATATCTTTTTAGATCCCCGGAAGAAAAGAAAGACTCTGGGAAGAAGCCAACAGGAAAGCAACTAGTAGTTTCCATCATGACCCTATATCTTGCTTACTACAGTGGAGACTTTGGGGAATTTCTCCTTTGGGTGAGATCAAAGATGCTTTCTTCTAGTTGAGTTGAGTTATCTCACTCTAAGAGAGAACTTCTTCATTCTGTATTGTCTAGTGTATCTGCTATCAATGGTTTCTCAATTTTTGTTTGCTTCTGACTTGGAAAAATGGATTTCTTTACTATTTGTTGTGTGTGTGGAATTGGTATCTTGTGGGAAGGGCATCAAGTCTTGGATAGATAGTTTGGGATGATCCTTCCCTAGTGAGGGATAGTAATCAGGAGTGCTTGAATCTAAGAGTTATTTCCTCTAGGCTAAAAATAGTTAAGGAAAGAGTTATATATAATATAAGACTAATGTCCCCTCTCTCTTAGGAGGACAGAGTAACCTTTGACTCAAAATTTCTTCTCTTCCCAGCAGGAATCAAAATCTCCTTTGGAAAAGGGTAAAGAATTATAAATAAGTTAGGGCAACATAGAACACTTTACCTGTCAGATCTATGGAGAAGGGAAGAATTTATGACCAAACAAGACTGAGAACATTACAAGATATAAAATGAATAATTTTTATTATATTAAATTAAAAAGGATTTGTAGAAACAAAACCAATGCAACCAAGATTAGAAGGGAAACAACAAATTGAGGGGGAAATTTTATGACAATTTTTTCTGATAAATGTCACATTTCTCAAATATATCTAGAATTAAATCAAATTTATAAGAATACCAGTAATCCCCCATTCAAAATTGGTCAAAGGATATGAATAGGCAGTTTTCAGATGAAGAAATCAAAGCTATCAATAATCATATGAAAATAATTCTAAATCTCTCTTGAGGGGCAGCTGGGTAGCTCAGTGGATTGAGAGTCAGCCCTAGAGACAGGAGGTCCTAGGTTCAAATCTAGTCTCAGACACTTCCCAGCTGTGTGACCCTGGGCAAGTCACTTGACCCCCATTGCCCACCCTGACCACTCTTCCACCTATGAGCCAATACACAGAAGCTAAGGGTTAAAAAAATAAATAAATGAATTAATTAATCTCTCTTGACTAGAGAAATGCAAATTAAAACAACTCTGCGGTACCACCTCACAACTACCATATTGGTTAATATGACAGTAAAAGAAAATGATAGATGTTGGAGAGAATATAGCAAAATTGGGACACTGATGCATTTCTGGTGGCGCTCTGGACTGACCCAACCATTCTGGAGGACAATTTCGAACTATCACCAAAAGGCTATAAACAGTGTATACCTTTTAATCCAGTAATACCAGTACTAAGACTGAAACCTAAAGAGTTTTTAAAAGGGGGTGGGTGGGGGAAGGACTTACTTGTACAAAAATATTTATAGTTGCTCTTTTTGTGGTGGAAAAGAATTGGAAATTGAGGGAATGCCCTTCAATTGGGGAATGGCTGAACAAACTGTGGTATATGATGGTGATGGAATACTATTGTACTGTAAGGAATGATGAACAGAATGATTTTGGAAAGACCTTCATGGACTGATGCAGAGTGAAATAAGCAGAACCAGGAGAACATTGTACACTCTAACAGCAATACTGTAGAATGATCAGCTGTGATAGCTTTGGCTACTCTCAGCAATACAATGATCCAGAACAATTCTGAGGGACTTATGACAAAGAATGCTACCCACCTCCAAAGAAACAACTGTTGGAGTCAGAATGCAGATAAAAGCATATGATTTTTCAATTCTTTATTTGGATTTATATTTTGGGGTTTGGGTTTTATAAGATTACTCACTTACACACATGATAATACATGTATAACCTAGATTGAATGATCTGCCATCACCAGGAGCAGGAAGGGAAGGTGGGGAGATAAGTTTGATTATATAACTTAGGAAAACTTGTATGAAAATTTGTTATAACATGAAACTGGAAATAAATATTTTTAAAAGGAAAAAACTTCAAAGAAAATGCAAAAAAATTAATATTAGGTAAATATATGACTGATTACAATGTAATCAAATAAGATACAAGTCATTTGAAGAAAATATCAAATATAAATGAAATGTTCATTTTAAATAATTACTAACATATTTTGTTTTAAAACTATCTTCATTTTCTAACATAACTCTCCCAACTCTCCTTACAGACATCCATTCATTCTAATAAAGAATATAAAAGAAGGAGGAAAAAGTTCTCAAAATAAACAACATATTTAAAGAATCTGAGGTCATATACATTATTCCTTTGGTCTTCTCTGTGTGCAGATGTATTTTAATATCTCTTTTTAGGGCCAGACTTGGCATCTAAGATTTCACAGAATTCAGTTTCAATTGTTTTGATGATTGTATTCTTTCCATTTATCATGCCATAATCATAATATATATTGTTTCCCTGATTCTACCCATTTCATTTTGCATCAATTGAACTTCCCAGGCTTGTAGTTTTATCAAACTCATAATCTCTTACATCACAATAACATGACATTAAATTCATGTACTATAATTAATTTAGTAATAATCTAGTCAATGGGTATCTTTTTTTTATCAAGTTCTTCTTAGTCTCCTTCTTCTCCTCCTCTTCCTTCTCTTCTTCTTTCCATTTTTCCTCCTCCTTTTTCCAAAAATGTATATGCAACCTTTTTGATTCCCTCATTGAATTTCTTGAAGGTCTATGTCTGGCTGCTGAATTTTGGATAAATGGGTTTGAATATTTTAATTACTTTTTTACACAGAATATCAAATTGTAGGGGGCAGCTGGGTGGCTCAATGGATTTAGAGCCAGACCTAAAGACAGGAGGTCCTAGTTTCAAATCTGGCCTCAGACACTTACTAGCTGTGTGATCCTGGGCAAGTCACTTGACCCCCATTGCCTAGGGAAAAAAATATCAAATTGTATTCTCTAGGGGCAGCTGGGTAGCTCAGTGGATTGAGAGTCAGGCCTAGAGACGGGAGGTCTTAGGTTCAAGTCCGGCCTCAGCCACTTCCCAGCTGTGTGACCCTGGGCAAGTCACTTGACCCCCATTGCCCACCCTTACCACTCTTCCAACTAGGAGCCAACACACAGAAGTTAAGGGTTTAAAAAAAAATTGTATTCTCTAAATTGGTTAGATTAATTCAAAGCCCCAGCCAAAATAATACAGCAAGCCCATCTTTCAACAACATTGATGAAATTTTATGGCTGTTTTGTGTTAACTTTAATCTCTTCATTACACAGAGATATTGAGATTCTATGTACTTTTAAAATTAGTATTTGATAAATTTTTATTTTTATGTTATATTCACTTCCTAATAACTCCTGCCCCCCAAATCCCTTCCTTCTACTTGGGAAAATAACAAATAGTTTAAAAAATGATCTATGCAAGAATAATATTTGGTTTTGCATGTTACATTCCACAGCCACCACCCTCCAACTCTCTTCTGAGAAATAAGGTTTTAATCATCTATAAGCAATATTATGATTGATTATTTTATTTTATTCATGCCACTAATACTGGTTACCCATACTTCCTTAATTACCACACCTTAAGAGTTTGTTCTTCTTTTAATATTTTATTTTCATTTGCTTTATTTTTTCAAAGTAAGGATGCTGTATTTCCTTCCAAATACAACAGTAACAACAACAAAACAGAAAAAGTCAGGATGATGCATTGTAATAAAATATTTAAAGCAAAATAGCTAATTTTCCTTAGGTCAAGTTAAATCCAACTAGAGATGCTGATGAAGTTTTTATTGTAGTTATTGCTGTTTGTTTTTTAACCTATTATCACCTTAGGATGCCATTTCTTGAATTGAGGAAATTGGTTACTTAATTAGATATAATGTATTTAAACTCCCCACATTTTGTGAATAAGACTACATTGTGTGCAGGTAAGAAAAGTGTATTGAAGATCAGATAAATGGCTTCAAATTTTTAAATAATATTCACTCATTATAGAATACCGCAATTATTTTAACATGTAATTATAAGTTGTGAAAATCAAAATTAATGTTTAGATTTTTTTAATAAATTTTATATATATATATATATATGTGTGTGTGTGTGTGTGTGTATATATATACGTAAAAATATATAAACAAAAAAGGAAAAGGGTAGGGGGTGGGGAGCAACACTGAAGATGTGTATGTTTGCCTCTCTGAAGCCATATATAGTATTCCTGGGCAAAAACAAAACAGCACACACTAAATCATTCCTTTGACAAAAATTCTCCAGGGCTCTTTTCTCCTCTGCCATTGTGGTCCTAGCACTTGGTCCCTCTGCTTGCATCATGCAAAATGGATTTCAGGATCTATGAGAGCCTGGAGAAACTCTGAGAACACTATCATTGCCTGCCAGCACTGGAAGGCAGAAGAGAAGGGAGGAAGAGAGATAAATTCAATCATATAACATAGGAAATCTTGTGTGGAAATTTGTTATTTCGTGTAATTGGTTATAGAGAACCGGCTCTATATTTCCAGAGATACTAAGTGGCATTTAGTGGCATCAGATTGAAATAGTATAGAGAAAGAGCATTGAGAGCAGTCAGACTACTGGTTAGTTCATAACTGTTCCAACTTGCCGTGAAGTCTTGAGTTTAATATATACTGATTTTACACAAAGAGCACAGAGAAAGAATTACAGCTGTGAAGGGGTTACAAATTATACAAAAACCCATTAGGGGCTTAAAAGTAGAAAGATAGGTCCAAGGTCAAAGGCCAAATTCCAGTTGCCCATTAGCAGGAGGTTAATTCGGGGAGTAGTGACTACATCCTAAATAAACTGAGTCTTGTATTCTTGATTTACAGGATTACACCTGGTCAGATAAAGTCTTGTCTAGCTTTGTTCAGTTATGACCTTAACTAAGTAATAATATTTTTTTAGAGTTCAGGCTTCTTAATTATCAAGGAGAGAAATTGTTAACTCTATAACTGTTGGTTTGCTAGGAACTTAAAACTTTTCAGTAAGGCTATAATGTTTTTTCAATAAGAAAAGGTATGAATCATAAAAGGGGTCAAAAGAGAAGTCTCAGATCTATTTGAGACTCTGTTTCTCTTATTGGCCTCCCACAATTGGTAAAAAAATATATTTTTTAAAAGAAATTTCCCATGAAGGCTAGATCTCAATGGCATAATTGCTTTGTATATCAGAATCCTCAAAGCATAGTAGGCCCACATTATTTCACAGTACTAAGGCCAACTTAACTGTAGCACTGCCTAAGTCTAGAATGGCTCCTTAGTAAGCATAATAATACAAATAATAGTTAGAATTTATATAGAGCTTTAAGATTGCAAAGTACTTTACAAACACTATCCCATTTGATCCTCACTACAAGCCTGTGTAAGATGGAGATTTTTAGGTATTTTATAGGTATATATTTAAAGTGTGGCCACCAGGAATCAACAATTCAGATTAATTCCATAATTAAAAATAGACCAAGTCAGGATCGGGTTTAAGGTAGTTTATTTACAATTAGGAAGGTAAAAGGTAGGGAAATAGAGAGAGGGAGAGGCTAGTCCAGGCCTGCAGAAGCCTGGATGGAGAGAGAGGGTTAAAAGGCTAATTAACTAAATTATATGCCACAAGACCTTAGCAATCAGAGAGGTAAAGGCCTACTTAAGGTAAAGTTTGGAAAAACACCAAGGTAGGCCAAGGAAGTCAGCCTAACTTACCCATGTGACAATATAGAGTGGAAGCAGCCTAAGGTCTCAGCCAAGATGCTTCAGCACCAAGTTCAAAGCAGGAACTGCCTCAACAGGAAGTAACCAACATACTTGAAGAAAAAGTGTCTCTCCTCACTTCCTGTGGGTCCACCTCTAATTCAAGTGGACAAATGGCAGCCTCTACACTGATTTGGACTGCCCAAAGGGCAGTCCCTTGTTCTTGATTTGTTACTTATTGTCACGTGTGGGTAACTCATCTCCCCTCCCCACTAAGGGAGGTGGGGATGATACCATCTTGGGTAAGTAGAGTTTTGACTATGAATGGGCTAGAGCTAATTCCATTTACACACCTGAGAGGTTGGAACCATTATCATCTCATTTTACAGTTGGGGAAATTTATACAAAGGTAAAATGATATGACTAAGCTCACTCAACTAAACAACATCTGAGGCAAGATTTTAACTTAGATCTTCCTGACTTCAGGTCCAGAGTTCTATCCACTGTGCTATCAGCTGCCTGGAGACAAGCAACAATCTCAAGATGAAACTGAGTGTAAGGAGCTTATAGAAGAAGAAGGCTTGTGAGTGTCTTAGTTAAAACATGAAATCTTGGCCCACAAACAGTTTGGGCATTGCTTCCTACAGCTTCCTTGGAGTTCTAAGGTTCTAGAGAGTTTCCAAAGCCAAAGGTCTTTGGGCATCATCTTTTCTCGGACAAAGGGGTAGTTTATTTATTTATTTATTTCGAGTATTCTTTCATGGTGACATGATTCTCCCCTCCTCCTTCCCCTCTCCCATAGTCAACAATCAATTCCACTGGGTTTCACATGTGTCATTGATCAAGCACTATTTCCATATTATTAATATTTGCAAAGAATGATCATTTAGGGTCTATATTCCCAATCATATCCCCCCATCGACCCATGTGATCAAGCAGTTGTTTTTC
Source organism: Gracilinanus agilis (assembly GCF_016433145.1). Taxonomy (NCBI): domain Eukaryota; kingdom Metazoa; phylum Chordata; class Mammalia; order Didelphimorphia; family Didelphidae; genus Gracilinanus; species Gracilinanus agilis. The sequence continues at coordinate 18,391,210 of NC_058132.1, read as the reverse complement.
TTCTGTGTTTCTGCTCCCACAGTTCTTTCTCTGGATTTGGATAGCATTCTTTCTCATAAGGGAAAAGGATAGTTTTGGAGGACAAGACAATAGATTCAACTATGTCCTTTGTATATGGATATTTTTTTCTTAACCAGGAACAGATAGTTCATTACTTCTAAAATCATATATGGTATTAACCCATATAATATATGAATCTTAAGGCAGCCACGAGGTCATTTTAAAAATAAATATAAACTGAGGCACAGTTTATGTGAACTATGGAACTTAGATCCCTTTCCCCCCAAAGGGGAGCTATACCTGGGGCACTGTGACAAGCACTGAGCTCACCTGAGACCTCTATCCTCCTTTCCCTAAATAGGAAGAAAAGCAAAATATGCCAAGTGCCAGGAAGATTAAAAACAGCTTTCATTAAGCAAGGATATACATGTGCTTGGGAACAAACTGGTCTAGTGCCAACAAGCTCCAAAAAGAGCTGGCCAGAAGCTATTTTTATAATTCTTAGTGAAGGAAGGTAAGAAAGGGGCTGGCGGGGGCCAATCCAGGGGGAGATCTGGAGTGATGTGGGCAAAGTTCCCAGAAATGGATTGATGAATTCCCACGTGCAAGGGAGGACAGAGATGCCTCTGGTACATATTTTTATCATAAGACAGCAAGATAAGAATATGAAGTGACTCAACCTCAAGGTTTCAGCAGTACAGTGATCCACTAAGACTTGGGGCCAGATGTTCCATAGCTGAGGCCAAGTGATAAATTCAGAGAGTCTTGGACTAGATGAAGCACAATGACTTTGGTTCTCAGAAAGAGGTTGTGAGAGCTGGCTGGTGGGATGAACCAGCAGCTGCCCAACCAGGCTCTAATTTTCAAAAACAGTTGACTTCTTTAGGTTACTCTGGGTCATAAAAAACTATTAGTTTCTCCCAATCACTCTGAGTCCTGGGTAAACAGAGTCAGTCTTACATATTCTCATCACCCACATAGTAGGGCAACTCTAACACAGGAAGATAGTTATTAAGATAATTTACATGTAGGCAAAAGGTGGGGAGGGGCAGCAAAGTAGCACAATGGATAGAACACCAGGCTTGGATCAGAAGGACCTTGGTTCAAATCTAGCCTAATTGTGTGACCTTGGGCAAGTCACTTAACCCTGACTGCCTAACCCTTGCCACTCTTGTCTTAGAACTAAGTCAGAAGGTAAAGGTTTTAAAATATTTGAGTGGTAAATTCCTAAAAAAAAAAAATGGGGGGGGGGGGGAGCTGAGTGGCTCAGTGGATTGAGAGCCAGGCCTAGAGATGGAAGGTCCTGGGTTCAACTCTGACCTCAGATACTTCCTAGCTTTGTGACCCTGGGCAAGTCACTTAATCCCCATTGCCTAGCTCTTACTGCTCTTCTGCCTTAGAACCAATACATAGTATTGACTCCAAGATGGAAGGTAAGGGTTTTAAAAAGAAATAGGCATACCCTTACCAATCTTCCACCTATAAGTCAATACACAGAAGTTAAGGGTTTAAAATTAAAAAAAAAAAGTTAAAAAAAAAAAAAAGAAATAGGCAAAGAGGTTATTGGGATGAAAAGATGTACACTTCAGAAAATAGTGTGAGTACGGAGGGGAGACATGCAGCTAAGTCATGCAGCTAAGCTTAAGGACTTGACTTCCCAGCCCCTGAGATAGCCAGCTATGACTAGCAAGAAGTAGCTATGAGCCAAAAACATTTTAGAAACCTAAAAGACTGGCCCCTCCACAATTAGATTTCCAAGCTACAAGTATTCCGATCATCTCCCAAAGGAGTAAAGTCCCAGAATTCTTTCAAACTAGGCAGATGCCCCTACCACAACTTCTTGACTTATCATTCAAGTTCACCGTTTGTAGGTCTTGGACCTAAGGTGATGGTTAACCCAAGTCTTCACTGATAAGACCCAAACACTAAATCAGAGGGAGCAGACAACGTTCACCCAAAAAATGTCCCTAGTGATGACTCCATTTAGACCTGGGTTGATAGTACCCTATGGGAGCCACAAGACCAAAGACTAAACTCGAACTCATGCCTTCAAAAAAAAAAAAAGAAGAAGAAGAAAAGAAAAAAAAATGGATCCCCAGGAAATGTTGCAAACTCTTCCGCGCAAAGGCTCCTCAGTTCCCTCTACCTCCCGAAGAATATCCTCAAGCCTATTTCCATTGGCAAAAGAAAAGCAAGTGAAGATACCAAGAAGCCCCCTAAGATACTTTGTTTTCTGTTTGCATATGTAATTTGTTGATTATTCCAGTCACATCAGTTTACAGAAAAGGAAATTGAGGTCTAGAGATGTTAAGTATCAAATCACACCTCCTAGTTATGTGACCTTGGATAGATCACTTCTTCTGCCTCAGTTTCCTCACCTGTAAAATGAGGATATCAATAGCCCCTACCTCTCTCTGTTGTAGTGAGGCTACAATAAGATCCTATTTGTAGGAGCTTACAGCACCATATGGTTGGGGGCATCCAGAGGGCTGAGCCTTAACTGGGTGGTTTCTCCCAAGTAAAGGGGTGAGCTGTCACCAAAGGGGCTTCCTCAGTCCTGCTCTGACCATCATTCCTCATACTGACACCTGATTCTAACCCGAGGCCCCCACACTGCCCCCTCCCTCCTTGGGGTGATCAACAGGAAACCACAGAAGGAAGGAGCTGGGAAGCTTCTCAGTGAGCCTAGACACAAGAGACTGAGAGCAGTCTGGTCACATCCTGTGCCTCCCTCTGTCTGCCTGCTCAGCCATGGCCCACCCTCCCACTCTCCCACTATCCCCAGGGACCATCATGACCCCCATCCTCTGTGCTCTGCTGAGCCTTGGTGAGTCCAGGGAAGGCAGGGGGAGGGCATCATGGATGGCAGATTCGCACCCAGGGTACCAGAGGAATTACTGGCTGAGAGGAGGGGCCAGTCTAGGGTCACTCTGTAAGGTGGTTGGGGAGAAGCTGAGACTCTTAGAGGGGTCTTCTGGGTCCAACCCCTTTCCCTCACACCAACCCTAAGCCCAGACTCTGAGCCAGCTGTCTCTGGAGGTGCTGGGTGGGAGGATGTGGGGAGCTGGGACTAATCAGGGTCCTCTCTGCCAGGACTGTGTCTGGGCCAGAGGATGAGGACACAGGTGGCAGCAGGTGAGTCCTTCCCCCGACACTCCCCCTGCCCAGAGCATCCAGCTGCCCCAGGAGAGGGAGCTGGGGGAGGTCTGGGCTGGACTAACAGGGTCTAAAGTGAGAAAAGACCTGGGTGGGGTGGGGTTCCTACAGAAGGGGGATCCCCTGGACCTAACAGCTCTCCTTCCCTTCCAGATGGATTCCCCAGACCCTCCCTCAGGGCAGAGAATGGCTCTTTGGTGCCTGAAGGGAGAAATGTGACCCTCAGGTGCAGGGTATCATGGGTGGCGGATCTGTACCGTCTGGAGAAAAAGCAAGGATCTAAATGGGTCACGATCATGGATGTACCGGTGGCTGAAAACGAGGGCAAATTTTTCCTCTCATCTGTGACATGGAGCCATGCAGGGACCTACTACTGCCGCTACAGACACGTATTCTTCTGGTCAGAATCCAGTGATGCCCTGAAGCTGGTGGTGACAGGTGAGGGGGATCCCCCCAACCTCAGACCCCCCCAGGCAGAGCTGGCTCAGGGTCCCTGCAGCCCTAGGCTCCTCTCTAGCCCAGTCTGGCCCCAAGTGTCCCTCTGGCTCTGCCCTTCCTGGCCTCTCCCCTGTCTCTTCCTCTGTTTTCCCTCTGGGCATTGAAGGAGAGGGGAGGGAATGAGCACTTCTATAGCACCTACTATGTGCCATGCTCTTTACAATTATTATCTCTTTAGATCCTCATAGCACCTCTGGTAGGTAGTTACTAATATGGTCTCCATGTTACAATCAAAGGAACTGGGGCAAACAGAGGATAATGGCTTGCCCAGGATCACATAGTGGAAGTATCTGGGGCTGAATTTGAACTCAGGTCTTCCTGACTCCAAGTCCAAGGCTCTATCCCCTGCACCATCAGATGTCTCAGTCACATCCAGTCTTAGAGCTGGAAAGAAAGCAAGAGGCTCAGCTTGGATCTCAGGAGACCAAACATAGCTGGGCGCTCCCCGGGGAGGGGGTCCAGCACTAGTGGAGCATCTCCCACTCCCAGGCTTTTCCCTCCCAAAGCCAGGAGAGCGGATGGAGGGTTGGATCTGCTGCTTTCCTGGCTCATCATCCAGGCCAGGCCTCGGTGCAGTGGGCAGGGGGGTGTCCTGGTGTGAGGAAGGTGTCTCCTCTGTGCATCCACTGGGGTCTGTGCATAGCAGCGTTTAGGAGGTCAGGATGGAAGGGAAACGGAAAGCCGTCTCTCTTCCTCCCACCCTCTGTTTCTCCCTGTGTCACTGTTTCTCTCCCTCTCTCTCTCCTCCCCTCCCCACTTTGCCTTTCACTCTCCTTCCCTCTCTTCTTGGTTTCTGTCTCCATCTCTCCCCTTTCCTCCCTCCCTCCCCTCTTTGACTTTCATCCTCCCTCTTTCCATCTCTCTATATCTGTCTCTCAGTCTCTTTCCCTCCTTCTCTCTGTTTCTGTCTCTGCCTTTCGGTCTCTGCCTGTCTCTCTCCCTCTTCCCAGTCACCCACTCGCTTTCCATCCTCCTCCCCCCGCCCCTCCCTAGAGCTGACCAAGGTCCTGCCCATCCCAAACAGGTGTGATATTTCCTTTCTTCCTGAGATCCGCAAAACCTCGAAGTCCAAAGGCAGAAGTCTGGAGTCTAGAAAGGTCCTGACGAGTTCTAGCAGCCGCATCTGCTCCCTTAGAAGAGGGTATCCCAGCTCTAACTCCGGGGTGTCCTCCTCCCCCAGACCTCTATGTCCCGCCCTTCCTGGCAGCCCTGCCCAGCCCAGACGTGGCCTCAGGACAGGACGTGACCCTGCAGTGTCAGTCAGAGCTGTGGTATGACTGGTTTGCCCTGTACAAGGATGGAGAAGAGATCAGCCGCAGCAAGATCCAGCCTCATCAAAACGGCTCTCAGGCTAAGTTCCTCTTCCCTGCAGTAACCTCCATCCATGGAGGGACTTACCAATGCTACACCTTTCTCAGCGATAACCTCTATCTGTGGTCCTCCCCCAGCGCCCCCCTGGTGCTCAGCGTCTCAGGTGAGGCAGCCCCAGCCCCTCCCAGCCCCCCACCTCTCCCAAGCTCCCTCCGTGCCTGCTCAGGGCCTGTCCCAGAGGACCCCAGAGGCCAGAGGGGCTGGGCGAAGAGGAGGCTCAGAGATCCTCAGAGAATGCAGACAGGGAGGCCTCTCCTCTGTGACCCCTCTAGACCCCACACCACCAGCAGCCTGTCCAGGTGTGTTGGTCCCACAAAGACAATGTTACTACCAGTTCCCAGGAAAGAGGTTTGAGGAGGGCAGAGCGGGCCTAAAGGGTAACAAGGAAGGGATTAAATACTCCCAGACCCCTTCTCTTCCCAGTGAGTAACCACTTACTCCAATGGGGGGGGGGGTCTCTTCCCAGCTGAGGTTCTCTTTTCTCAGGGGAAACCAAGGCACGAGGAGGGATGGAGAGAAAGGACCAGAGCAGAGGAGATACCAGCCTGGGAAAGAAACAAGAACAGGGCCAGTCAGGAAGGGGGAAAGGAGGGGAGCAGAAAGGAGCGGAACAGCCTCAACCCATATCCCTCCTCTCCCCTTCCCCAGAAGTCCCTGTACCCTCACCCATAGAGCCATAGCTAGGATCAGGGGCCTGGGGACTCTGCTTTTCCCCATCCCTGGCTTCCTTGGCAGGGAGGCAGGTCTCTCAGGTGCCCTCTCCCAATTCTTCTAAGCTGGAAGCACCAGAGTGACCTCCTCATCTTTATCCTTCCTCTGCCCAAACAGCAGTTTCAGGGCTTTGGGGTCATCCAGGAAAAGGGGCCCTGAGGATTCAAAGGGTCCCTCCCTCACACACCAACTCCATCATCATTATCTCTGGGTCCCTGCCCTTCCCCCAAAGTCCAGACCAGAATTTAGAGAGGGATCACAGGAATCATAGAATCATCAAAACCCAAAACTGGACAGGCCAGGAGAGATCCCTGAGCTCAGGCCCCATTTGACAGATGGGAAAGTTGGGCCCAGAGAGAGAAGAGACTTGCTCTCCATCCCATGCCCAGTAAGTCTGGACAGAGCTGGGCTCACATCCCCATCACCAAACCCTCCAGCTCTCCGGGCCTCTCTGGATCCACCTGCCCAGCCCCTAATCCTGTCCCTTCCTCATCTCCAGGGATCTTCCCTGCAAGCCCTGAATCTGAAAACAGGCCCTTAGGTGAGTACCTGGAGGATCCTCAACAGAGGGTGTAGGGAAGTGGGGGGCTGGATGTCCATTCCGAGTCTGTCTGCCCTATTCAGGGACCACTCATTTCCTACCACACCTCTTACAGACTCTTATGATTCTTCTCCCACCTCTGGACTTTTGCCCAAGCTGTGCCCTCTGCTCTACTTCCTCACTTATTCCCCTTACTATGCAAAGGTGTCTCTGAGACTAAGGTTAAGAATTACATCGTAGGGCAGCTGGGTAGCTCAGTGGATGGAGAGTCAGGCCTAGAGACAGGAGGTCCTAGGTTCAAATCCAGCTTCAGACACTTCCCAGCTGTGTGATCCTGGGCAAGTCACTTGACCCCCATGGCCCATCCTTACCACTCTTCCACCTATAAGCCAATACACAGAAGCTAAGGATTTTTAAAACAACAACAACAACAAAAGAATCACATCTTACAGGAACCTTTTCCTGATCAACAACCTGTTCCCAATCCCCTTTGTTAGTTATCCCATTCCTCAAGTGACACTGTATTGATTTATTTATATATATGATAACAGAGCATTCCAAGACAATGGACTTGCTCAGGATCACAAACTTAGGAACTGTCTGAGGTCACATTTGAACCCAGAACCTCTTATCTGCAGGTTTGACTCTGAAGTTGTCCCCTGGGAAGTATAAGCTTTGAAATTAGAGGAAGGAGAGAACTAGAATGGACTTGGGGGAGAGGAGAGAAGAGGAAAGACTGAGGGAGAGGAGTGGGCAGGAGGCTGCCCCAGCTCCTCTGACCTCTCTTCTTTCCTCATTCACAGAACTCGTCTCCAGGCAAGAGAGAAACAGGAATCTTCTCAGTTCAGGGAGGAGGAGTTGGCCTGGGATGAGGATCTAAGCAACTGTGGGGGACAATATTTGTGTTCACAATGGGAAGCATGGGGCTCTGGCAAAAGGCAGCCACCTCTCAGTGAAAAACTCTGATCCCCAGATGCTGCTGCCCAGGATTACACTGTGGGCAACCTGGTCCGTCTCATCTTGGCTGGGCTGGTCCTCGTCCTCCTAGGAGTCCTAATGATTGAGAACTGGCATAGTCTCAATGATCACAAGAATCAGTCCAGGGAGCCCGTGTCTGAGCAATCTGGACAGGCCAGACCTCAAGAAAGAAGTAAATGAATCAATGAATGAATGAACAAATGATTTAAAAATCAAATTTTTAAAAATGTAACAAGAGCTGCCTATGTGCCAGATACTATGCTAAGCACCAATATTAAAAGAGGTACAGATGGAACAACCTCCAGGAATGGATGCAGAGAGAAAGGAGCAGAACTAGGAGAACATTGTACACAGAGCCTGATACACTGTGGTACAATCTAACGTAATGGACTTCTGAACTAGCAGCAATGCAATGATCCAGGACAATTTTGAGGGAATTATGAGAAAGAATGTTATCTACATCCAGAGGAAGAACTGTGGGAGCAGAAACACAGAAAAAAAAACAACTGCTTGATCACAGAGGGGACATGATTGGGGATGGAGACTCTAAACGATCACCCCAGTGCAACTATCAATAATATGGAAATAGGTCTTGATCAATGACACAGTGAAATTGCATATTGGTTATGGAATGGAGGGAAAGAACATGAATCATGGAACCACGATTTTCTTAATCAATTAAAATTTTCTTAATCAGTTAAAAAAGAGACAGAAAAACAGATTAGAGCAAGAGAGAATTAAAGAGCTCCTAGCCTCTTGGAACTTAAATTCTAATAGGGCAAAAAATCTTAAAGGGAAAAAGCCAGGGAAGATTTTCTTCTGGGGAGCCAGAAAAGGGGGAGAAAGGCAGGGAGGCTTGAGGAGGGATGAATTGTAGTATTATATAATAATGTGCAATGTACTTTATTATTACTATATCTAATGTTGGCAAAGCCTTACTGTGTGTTTAATTTATCAATTAAACTTTATTATATGTATATATGAATGAGAATATTACATTATATAAAAAGTCAATCCATGTTTCCTTATATCCACAGTTTCAGCCATCTCCCCACAGAGAGGGGGACCCAACTATATTCTGGAGGGCAAAGGAGCTAGGATTACAACCAAGAATCACCAACCCATCAAAACTGAGTATATAAGGGGGCAGCCAAGTGACTACGTGGATTGAGATTTAGGCCCATAAATGGGAGGTCCTGGGTTCAAATATGACCTCAAACCTGTGACCCTGGGCAAGGCACTTAACCCTCACTGCCTAGCCCTTACCACTCTTCTGCCTTAGAACCAATATACACTATTGATTCTAAGACAGAATATAAGGGTTTTAAAAAATACCTGAGTATAACCCTTCTGGGGGCATAAATGAATATTTAATGAAGTAGATGACTTTCAAGCATTCTTGATGAAAATACCAAAGATGAATAGAAATTGATTTTCAAATATGAGTCAAGAGAAGGATTTTTAAAAAAGGTAAATAAGAAAGACAAGTCATAAGAGATTCAATAAGGTTAAAATGTTTGCATTCCTATATGGGAAAATGATTCTTGTAACACCCAAGAACTAGGATTATTAGGGCAGTTAGGAGTATGCATAGACAGAGGGCACAGATGTGAGTTGACTGTGATGGAATGATAACTAAAATAATAAAATCGAAGGATATACTGAGAAAAGAGGAAAAGGAGAGGTAGAATGGGGTAAGTTATCTCACATAAAAAAGGGGAACACAGAGGACGTAAATAGTAGGCACTGGTTTGACCTTACTCTCACAAAAATTGGCTCAAAGAGAGAGTAACATACACACTCAATTCGGTATAGAAATCTAACTTACCCTACAGTGAAGTAGGAGGGAAAAGAATAAAAGAAGAGATGGAGGGGTGGGGCTGACAAAAGGGAAGGTAGATTGGAGAGACAGTAGCCAAAAAGCAAAACACTTTTGAGGAAAGATGGTGAAAAAAGAGAAAGAAAAGGATAAACAAGGAAAATAAAATGGAGGGAAATACACAGTACTCATAACTGGAAAAAGTTACACTAAGTTTTTCTTAGTGTTTCTCAACTATATAGAGTTTCTCAACTATGTAGAGAATTGAGACAAAGTTATAAGAATATAAGTCATTCCCCAATTGATAAATCCATGGTCAAAGAATATGAACAGGCAGTTTTCAGATGAAGAAATCAAATCTATCGATAGTCATACCAAAAATGCTCTAAATCAATATTGATTAGAGAAATGCACATTTTAAAAGCCCTGAAGTGCTATCCTTCATATTGGCTACTCTGATAGAAAATGAAAATGACAAATTTTGGAAGGAATTTTTGAAAATTGGAACAATAAAATACTGTTGGTGGAGTTGCCAACTGGTCCAACCATTCTGAAGAACAAATTGGAACTATACCCAAAAGGCTATAAAACAATGCATATCCTTTGAACCAGCAAAGCCTTAGGTCTGTATCCCAAAGATATTATTAAAAAAAAAAAAAAAAAAAAAAAAAGCTTGGGGGGACAGCTGGGTAGCTCAGTGGATTGAGAGTCAGGCCTAGAGATGGGAGGTCCTAGGTTCAAATCTGGTCTCAGACACTTCCCAGCTGGGTGACCCTGGGCAAGTCACTTGATCCCCATTGCCCACCCTTACCACGCTTCCACCTAGAAGCCAATACACAGAAGTTAAGGGTTTAAAAAAAAAAGCAAAAAGATCCACAGGCACAAAAGTATTCAAAGCAGCTCTTTTTTGTGGTGGCAAATTCGATATTGAGGGGATGCCCATCAATCAGAGAATGGCTGAACAAGATATGGTATGTAATTTTGAAGGAATATTTTGTGCTATAAGAAATGATAAGCAGAATGATTTCAGAAAAAGCTAGAAAGACCTACCCAAACGGATGCAAAGTGAAGTGAGCAGAACCAGGAGGACATTGTACATAGTAACAGCAATATTGTACAATGATCAACTGTGAATAATATAGCCATTCTCCACAATACAGTGATTGAAGACAATCCCAGAAGACTCGTAATGAAAAATATTATCTACATCCAAAGAAAGAACTGCATTTGAATCCATAAGAAAGCATACTATATCTCAGTTTTTTCTTCATTTTTTGTTTGTTTTCTTCCACAAAAAGGCTAATGTGGAAGAAATGCTTTATATAACCATATATATAAAATCTATATCAGATTGCTTATCATCTTGGGAAGGGTCCAAGGAAGTGTGAGAATTCAGGATTCAAAATAATTTTAAATGAATACTAAAAATTGTTTTTATGATTAATCAGGAGAAAATAAAATTAAAATTAGAAAAAGAAAACACCTCAATTTTTTTAAAGGATGAGCAGGATGCTTTCAGAAAAACCTAGAGTAATTTGCATGGAATGACACAAAGTAGGGTGAATAGAATCAGGAGAACATGGTCCAGAGTAACAGTAATATTGTACAATGACTGACTTAGCTGTTCTCAGCAATACAATGATACAAGAAAATTCCAAAGGACTTACAATGAAAAAAGCTATCCGACTCCAGAGAAATAACTAAGAGAGACTGAATGCATATCAAAGCATACTTTTTGTTATTTTCTTTTGAGTTGGGGGTTGGGAAAGTCCATGTTCTCTCTCACAACATGACTAATATGAAAATATACACATGTATAACCTACATAAAATTACTTGCCTTCTCAATGAGAGATGAGGGAAGAGAGGGAGAGAGAATTTGGGATTCAAATTTTTTTTAATATCAAAATTTGTTTTTACAAGTAATTGAAAAAATTAAATAGTTTTTAAAGATGAAATCCCATCTTCTACAAGAAAACTTTTCAGTTTCCTTTTAATGCTAATGTCTTCTCTCTGAGATTATCTCCCATTTATTCTCTTACACTTTTATACTGAGAAGATTTGTTTCTAATATGTATATGTATATGTAAAATTATTTCTATGCCTAGGTTTATAATTTAAGACTCCAGGCATTTCCAGGATCTCTGTAATCATTCCTTCATTCCTAAAAACTTTAAGGATTGCCTTGCCCCAAAGTGTCTTCTACTTGTAAGCAGAAGGAATATTTCAATTTTTAGGTTTTATTTATTTCAGTAAATAGAGCCAGTTTATACTAGATATGCCCAAAAAAAAGAAAGAAAAACCAATGAGTCCTTCAGTGTCTCACTGGGAATAGCTGCAGGGCTCAATTTTGACTGGGTAGAACTGGATTTCTCTCCTAGGTAGCTGGAAAGGACAGGAACTGTGCTTGGCTAACTTCCCATCACTAGGGGATGGGGAAGGGTTGGGAGCTTGATGGATCACCCACCCATGGGCCATTCATCAACTAGAGATATCTTGGATATCTCAGGGAAGTCTCAGGGACGCACTTCTAATTGTATATAGAGATCCTCAAGTGGGGAGGGGAGTCTTTACCAAATTCATTTGTCTTGAGAAGTCAATTAATAAATTAATTTATCAGTCAGAATTCCTGCTTCACAGCATTTTCAATTGCCACAGTAGAGTTGTGTGCACGGTGTCTCACCCCCTAGATTGTCAGCACCGCAGGGCCAGGGACTATCTTTTGCCTTTCTTTGAATCAACAGAGCTTAGCACAGGGCTTGGCACACACCAATGCTCAGTAAAGGTTTATACCCTTATTGATTGTGGGGGGAAGGGGAAATCAAAGAATCTTAGAATAGGGAAGGTGCTTTGACCTCTTGCCTACTGTACAGGGAGGGAGAAATCAAGGGCCAGAAAAGACCAAGGATGGGTCAAACCTCAAACTGGGCTTCTTGTCCTTATATGGTCTCCCTTCTCAAGAAACCCAACCCATTTCCCTAGATGAAATATAACCCACAAAGAGGAAGGAGCCTCTTCCCAACAGGGGCAGAGGATTGGAGAACTTGGGGAGGATTAGCCCTGACCACACCCGGGGCTGATGACTATCTTCTAAGAGGGTCGATAGACCAAGGGTTCAAAAAAAATCCTTACCCCAATCTCTACCAAAACTAACAGCCCCCACCCAAAACCTGCCAGCTCAAGTAATACCTGGCAGAACACCAAGACTTTGTAACTCAGTCTGTACATGCACCTCTTGCATGTCTGGGCAGCAACCTGGGAACTTCCCCTTAACCCCAGAGATGAGACTCCTCACCCCTCTTAGAGCCATCCAATGAGGCTGGTCCAAGCAGCCCGCTTTGACAAAGAGAGGCAACACAGATGACCTCATCTCTAACAACTACCCTATAAAAGGGTGCACCCATCTCCACTCAGGTGGAGACTTAGCAGCCATCTTTCCTGGTCCTGGTCCCCCTCCTTGTCCCTCCTCTCCTCCATTCCCCTCTCCCCACTCAGAGGGAACTCTGCAGTCAACTCTACTGGTTTAAGCCAGGAATAAATCTTTTAATATAACAATTAATCCTTTAATACAAGATATGAAGAGGATTCCTAGGCTGCTATTCTGAATGTTGCCCAGCTCAGACCTGGGCACAAGGAGGGGAGAGACTATTCCTGTTGTAACTCCAGGGTCTCTCCACCTCCTCCAGGCCTAAAGGACCAACCCTTTCTCTGAACCTTGCCCAGCCCCAAGGTGACCTTGGGACAGGATGTGACTCTAGTGTCAGTGAGAGCTGTGGTACGACAGATCTACTCTCTATAAGCATGGAATACAGATCAGTTCCAGACCAGCACAGCCTCATCAAAAAGAGACTTTGGCCAACTGCTGCATTCTAGCTTTGAAAGTTGCCCTTGAGGGAATTTACCAATGTTACATTTTTAAATATTTTTGTAGTGATATTTTTCCCATTTGCACATAAATGTAGAAGGCAAAGCCTGAAAAAAAAAAACATTGAGCAAAGCTCTGGGGGACACAGCCCCTCAGTAAAAGTGAGGCTATAGACCAGCTGAAGTTAATCATGAGCTCCTTCCTCAGCCTGAGGTCTCAAACCCCTTCTTTTAACCCCTCCTGCTTCTACTGGATGTACCTACAAAATCACTGATGTATGTATTCTTTGGGAATCTGGGTTAGATGGTTACATATTGATTAATTATCCCATAGAAAACTCTGTCTAGATTCGATGAGGTAAACCAAATCCATTTTACTACTACTTTGTAAATCATTACCTTCTCCTATGTATGTAGAAAGTTTACTCAAATCCTCAGCTTGTTCTGCACTCTCTATAAAATAGAAACCATAACCAATAAACCTTTGCCTTGATCAGCAACCAGCTTTTCTCAGCCCCCCCAACCCCAAGTGTATTTCTTCTCATTCCCCTTATTCCTCTTTGGGGACCCTCAAATAATCTTCTGAGCAGGTCTCAGCATGTAAAAAACAATTTTTCATGTTCATTTTCTGACAATTTGAGTTTCACATTCTCTCTTTCCTCTTCTTTCCTCTCCCATAATATTTGTTATACATGTTCTGTCATGCAAAACATATTTCAATAATCATCATACTGTGGAAGAAAACATAAAAAAAACATAAAGAAAATAAAGTGAAGAATGGTCTGCTTCAATCTGCATTCAGATTCTTTTGGCTCTGTCTCTGGAGGCAGGAGTCATTTCTCATCATTAGTCCTTTGGGATTGTCTTAAACCATTGTGTTGCTGAGAATTCCTAATTCATGAACAGATATTCATTGAACCCCATTGCTGTTATTGAATGCAATGTTCTGCTCACTTCACATTGCATCAGTTCACACAAGTTTTCCAATTTTTTTTCTGAATTCATCCTGCTTATCATTTCCTCTGGCACAACAGTATTCCATTATAATCACATACCACAACTTTTCAACCATTCTCTAATTGGTGGGCATCCCCTCAAATTCCAGTTCTTTGCCACCACAAAGAGAGCTGCTATAAACATTTTTGTATAAACAGATCCTTTTCCCGTTTTTTATCTTTCTGGGATACAGACCTAGTAGTGATATCTCTGCATCAAAGGGTATATACTTTTTTTAGCCCTTTGGGCAGAGTTCCAAATTACTCTCCAGAATGATTAGATCAAATCACCATTCCACCAATAGTATATTAGTATCCCAGTTTTTCCACATCCCCTCCAACATTTATCATTTTCCTTTTCTGTCATATTAGTCAATCTGATTGATTGTTACCACAGGGTTGTTTTAATTTACATTTCTCTAATCAATCATAATTAGAAGAATTTTTATATGATTATAGATAACTTAGATTTCTTCATGTAAAACTGCCTGTTTATATCCTTTGACTATCAGTTGGGGAATGAATCCTATTTTTATAAATTTGACATAGTTCTCTTTTATAAGGAACACTTACTGTAAAAAAATTTTTCCCGGTTTTCTGTCTTCCTCCTGATCTTGCTTGCATTGCTTCTGTTTGTGAAAAAAAAAAACTTTTTAAATTTAATGTCAAAATTATCCATTTTTATCTAATAAAAAGTCCTGTGTCTCTTGTTTGGTCATAAATTCTTTCCTTATCCATAGATGAGACAGGTAAATTATCCCATGTTCCCCTAATTTGTTTACAGTAGCACCCTTACATCTAAGTTATATACCTATTTTGACTTTATCTTGGTATGCATTGTAAAATGTTGGCCTATACTTAGTTTCTGACATAATGTTTTCCAGTTTTCCTGGGAGTTTTTGTCAAATGGTAAGTACTTATCAGAAAGACTTTGATCTTTGGATTTACTAAACACTCAATTATTATGTTCATTTTCTACTACGTATTGTGTGTGCCTATTCTATTCTACTGGTCTACCGCTGTCTCTTAGCCAATACCAGATTGTTTTGATGACTTCTAGTTCAGATTAAAATCTGATATTTGTTAGGTCTCCTTTCTTTACTTTTTTTTTCCAATAAATTTTCTGTAATTCTCTTGATATTCTTTTATATTTATACATTTATATAGATAAACCTTTGCCTTCTGTCTTAGAATCAATACTGTGTATTGGTTCTAAGGCTGAAGAGTGGTGAGGGTGGGCAATGGGGGTCAAATGACTTGCCCAGGGTCACACAATTAGGAAGTGTCTGAGACCAGATTTGAACCCAGGACCTCCCATCTCTAGGCCTGGCTCTCCATCCACTGAGCCACCCAGCTGCCCCCTCTCTTGACATTCTTGACTTTTTTTCTTCCAGATAAATTTTGCTATTTTTCTAGTTCTGTGAAATGTTTTGGGGGTAATTTAATTACTATGGCACCGAATAGGCAGATCCGTTTAGGGAGAATTGTCACTTTTAGGATGTTGGTGTTATAAATATCCTGATGCTGTGAGGAGCTGAAGCTGAGTGTGTGTGAGTGAAACACTTGAGTCGAGATGGTGAAACACAAAGGACGCCGCGGAGTTAGTTGTGATGCCTCCGCTAGACTCAACTTCAGAATAACAGCTGAATAGTCGGCGGAGCGAGGAGTCTGTGATTGGGGTGGCGCAGTAGGGATGGCGCTAGGACTGCGAGCTAAACTTTCACTGTCCTTGCAATGTCTCCTCTTCCCTGGAATTCCCAAACATGTAGCCACTAAGCCCTAAGCTAAGGATGGCATCCACTCTGGGTGAGTTTGAAGATTTTATATGAATAGACTCGGGGAGGGAAGCAGAGGGCAAACAGGAGATTCTTACTCTAAGCTAAAGACGGAAGACGGTCCTTGAAGGGGAGGTCATCGGGCTTGTCCATTGTTGGCCTGGCAGAGTCAGCCTGGTTCAGCCTAGATCGGGTTATTCAACGCGGGATGCTGTTGCTTTTGGAGTATGAATCAGGAACAGGTTCTTTGGCACGAAGGTGTCGCAGGATCTGAGGCGATAAGCTGGTTAGGGCAGGTTGCTGGTCATTCAAGGTGACCCAAGGCCTACCCAAATCAAACGGAAACCCCCCACCCCCTAAACCCAGCCTCCAGATTGAGACGAGATCTCAGTTCAAATCCTTCCTTACATACAGAAGCTTCTAACCGTCTTGGCACCTCCTGCCAGTCTCAGCTCATTCCATGTTCTAAACACACGACTGTCCGTCATCGTGCTCTCTGTGTTGATCTGCTAAATATCATTCCGTGGCCCAGCCTACCCATGAACAGTTGCTGCTTTTCCAACTGTTTAGATATGACTTTTTATAAAGTGTTGTAAAGGGAACCCCTTGCCCCAGAAACCACATACCGGGGTCATCTTACCTGTGCCCCGTGATAGCTTTCCATCACATGACCATGCCAGTGTGGGTCAGGACACAGTGACCCAGAAAGGGTATAGATCCAGGGTTAAAGGAGAATATGTAAAAGAGGGGATTCCAGAAAGGGGTCTCTCTCTATTCCCTTGGATGCGGTGGTGAAAGGACAGTGGCTGAGATAGAAAGCCATGAGGGGAGCACCCATGTGGTGAGATTAGAATAGGGATAATCTCCCTCTCTCTCTATGCTCTTTATTTCAAGTAAATATTAATAAATTCTATGGAAAATAAGGACTGGAATCTTTTTCTTTTTTGGTATTTTTTTAACCCTTAACTTCTGTGTATTGGCTCCTTGGTGGAAGAGTGGTGAGGGTAGGCAATGGGGGTCAAGTGACTTGCCCAGGGTCACATAGCTGGGAAGTGTCTGAGGCCGGATTTGAACCTAGGACCTCCTCTAGGCCTGACTCTCCATCCACTGAGCTACTGAGCTGCTCCCAGGACTGGAATCTTTAATTTGGTTTTAACAATATGTTTTGTAATTGTGTTCAAATAGTTCCTGGGTTTGCCTTGGCAAGTAGGCCCCCTAGGTACTTTATGTCTCCAGTTTTTTTTAAGGGAATTTCTCTATCTCTCTGCTCAATTTTGTTGATAATATATGGAAATGCTTATGACTTAGATGGGTTTATTTTATATCTTGCAACTTTGCTAAAGTCTTAATTATTTCCGTTAGTTTTTTAGTTGATTCTCTAAGATTCTCTCAGAATACCATCATGTCTACAAAGAGCCGTAATTTTGTCTCTTCTTGGCCTATTCTAATTCTTTCAATTTCTTATTCTTCTATTACTATAGCTAGCATTTCTAGTAAAATATTGACTGCATGTTTCTAGTACAATATTGACCATATATTAGGGCATAAAAGTCTCACCACAAAATGCAGAAAAGCAGAAATATTAAATATATTCTTTTTAGAACATAATGCAATAGAAAGTATACTCAATAAAGGGCTATAGAAAGAAAGGTTAAAAATTAACTGGAAACTAAATAATCTCATCTTAATGAGTAAGTCAAAGAACAAATCATAAAAATAATCAATAATTTTATTTAAGAGAATGGCAACAGAGACAACATACCAAAATTTAAGTGATGCAGCCATAGAAGTATTTCGGGGAAACTTCATATCTCTAAACACATATATCAATAAAAAAGAGAAAGATTAGATCAATGAATTGGGCATGCAACTAAAAAACTAGCAAAAGAACAAACTTTTTTTTTAAAAACCATCTAAACAGGGGGCAGCTGGATAGCTCAGTGGATTGAGAGCCAGGTCTAGGGATGGAAGGTCCTAGGTTCAAATCTGACCTCAGACACTTCCCAGCTGTGTGACCCTGGGCAAGTCACTTGACCCCCATTGCCCACCCTTACCACTCTTCTACCTAGGAGCCAATACACAGAAGTTAAGGGTTTAAAAAAAAATTTTAAGTAAGAAAACATTAAACTAATAAATAATACTAATAAATAAATAATGAAGATTTTTTAAAAGGTAGGTAAATGACTAATTAATTTCATTTAAAAAAGAAAGAATACTAAATTTCCAGCGTCAAAAATGAAAAGGGTAAATTCACCAACAATGAAGAAGAAATTAAAGCAATCATTAGGAGCTATTTTGCCCAATTACATGCAATATATCTGACCATCTAAACAAAATGGATAAATATTAACAAAAAATATAAGTTGCCCAGATGAAGAGAAAAATCCCATCTCAGAAAAAGAAATTGAACAAGCTATCAATGAACTCCATGAGAAAAAGTCCCAGGACCACCTGGATTCCCAAGTGAATTCTACTAAATGTTTAAAGAACAATTAAGCTCAATACTATATAAACCATTTGGAGAAACAGGCAAAGAGGGAATACTACAAAATTCCATTTATGATGCAAAAATTGTTGTGATAGGTAAACCAGGAAGAGCAATAACAGAGAAAGTAAACTGTAAGTTAATTTCCCTAATGAATATTGAAGCAAAAAAAAATTTTAAATAAAATACTAGCAAGGAGTCTATCACAAGGATCACACACTATGACCAGGTGGTATTTATACCAGAAATGCAGGACTAGTTCAATATTTAGAAAAATATTAGCAACATTAACCATGTCAATAACAAATCTAACAGAAATCATATGACTATCTCAATAGATGCAGAAAAAGCTTTTGACAAAATACAATATCCTCTCATGTTAAAAATTTTAGAGAGGGGGGCAATTAAGTAGCTAAGTGGATAGACCAGACCTAGAGATGGGAAGTTGTGAGTTCAAATCTGGCTTCTGATACTTCCTAGCTGACCCTGGGCAAGTGACCCTGGGCAAGTCACTTAACCCCCGTTTTCTAGCTCTTACCACTCTTCTGCCTTGGAACCAATACACAGCATTGATTCTAAGACAGAAGGTAAGGGTTTAAAAAAAAAAAAAAAGCTCTAGGAAGTGTAGGAATAAGTGGAGTTTTTCCTAAAATGCTAAGTAGTATCGATCTAAAACCATCAGCAAGCATTATCTATAGAGGATAACTTAGAAACCTTCCTAGTAAGATCATCAATGAAACAAAGATGTCCACTGGCACCACCAATGTTGGATAATAATCCAATATTGCACTAAAAATTATATTACATTTTTTATAGTGACTTCCTCTCTGGTCTTCAGGGTTCCAGATGTGAAATCCTCAGACTGGCCCTCTTTGCCCCATCATCTCCTAATGTCCCTTGAAGTGTATGGGGGTATTCAGGAAGAATTAGCACCTCTTCTGGGAGAGCTTGCTGAGCCCTTTTCAAGTGTTCCCTTGGCACCAGTTTTCACCTGTGGCTCTAAAAAGCTGTAGCATGGACAATGGCCACTTCCTGATAAACTGTGCAGACAGGCAAGCTAAACCAGGTTGAGGGTAATCTGTGGGCCACAAACACAAATTTGGAGAATTAGGGGAAGTCTATCCCAGTCATGTGAAGGCTTCCCCTAGAGGAATGGGCAGATGAGAATGTGGGAAGTCATTAAGAGAAATTAGAATCTCGAATAGATATTTTTATCTGGACCCCATCAAAAGGTCAACACAGCCCGGCAGAGCTGTGTGTTGAACCCACTGCTCTTATCAGGGTAAGTCTGGATTGGGTTATCTAAGATAAAAATCTGAGATTCCTTTTTTAATTCCTTTTCATAATTCACACCTTTTCTTAAAAAGCAATATAGTCTTACTGAAAAAGCTTTGTGTTCTCAGCAAACCAACAGTAAAGAGGTTACATTCTTCCCCTTTGGTCAGGAATGCAGCTGCTTGGTACAACCAAGGCCAAACCCTTACCAGGAGCACTTTGCCCAGATTTAGAATAAACTAATGGGTCTCAAAAAAGTTGTTTAATACCATCAAGGCTGAGAAATTCAGGGGCTTTCCGTCCTACCAAAATGTTCCCAGACTTCATCTGATGATAACAAATATAGCTGATAGTTTAGCATAGCTTTTCTCTACACCTTGAAGCTTCTAAGGCTTTTGTTTTGTCTATGGTAAAAATACTGCTCTGTGTAATTGTGGGAAACTTTCCTTGTGCTTTTGGGGGAAAGGGATTTTTAACTTCATATATAATAAACCTGTACCTCAGAGCACTTTGAGCTAACAAGCTGTGCTTCCAATCTGTTTTGTTCTTTACATCCCACGACCACCCTAGGCCACTCAGAAAATCTCTGGTTTATAGAGCAGGATCTCTATATGAGAACAATTTGTTCCAATGGCCATGAAGGCAACAGAAGTAGGCACTGTGGGATACCTAGAGCTTGGATAGACATCAAAGGCCCTAGGGTCATTCACTGCATTCCTAGACATCACCAGCCATCCCAACTTTGGTCTTGCCACTAGTCTTTGATGACTCTAGAAGAGACTGTGAGGACAATGACTTTGTGCAACTCTGCCTCATGTCAATCCAACTTATGGACAGCCTAAAGACAACCCCCCAGACCATCTTATCATTCTACCATTTTATTATTTTACTATCTCATCATGTTATTATTTTACTCCTACCTTCAGGTCCTTTGGCAATGGGTAAGTGACAAGGCAGCAAGTGTGGACACTCTAGGAACTGTAGTCACAACCCAACACACAGGCAGTCCGGGATGCGGAGTCATCTGAGACAGCATTGAGATTCAGCAGCAAGATTTAGCAACTCCCCACATGTCTGAGCAGCCTTTTGAAAAGCCTGCTTATCTCCTGGAGAGAGGAAGGGGCTAGAAGAGGTGCCCTAAGAACTGTGTGCTTAAAGCTTTCTGCTTCACCTAACCTGGCCTGCTGACCATGACAGATGGGAATTGTAGCCTGCAATCAACACCCAAAAATGTAGAAAAACTTTTGTGAAAAAGGCATCACTGACCACTATCATGTGGAATGCACACACACTTATGGACAGTACGAAACCCAGTAGAAAAGAAACACAAACAGTAATAAAACAAGGTGTGCCTGTAATTATATTATCCTCACTGGTAGTCTCCATCAGCCCCCTCCATTCTTCTGCCTTGGAGCCAATACACAGTATTGATTCCAAGATGGAAGGTAAGGGGTTAAAAAATAAAAATAAAAATAAAATAAAAGCATGAAGGTAAAGAATGAGGGGCAGTAGAAGTGAAGGCAAAGTAAAGGTCCCAGGAAAGGGTCCTTGGGCTGCTTCAGTCCCTCCCTCAAACTTCTTAATCTGGGGCTCCCAGCCCTCACTCACATTCCCAGGCTCTCAAGCCAGGGAGCAACAAGGACCTCTCAGGGCAGGGGTCAGAGCCTGGGCTAGGCTGGCTCTGAGGAGCCTGGGAGTGAGAGCAGGGAATATCTGGGCTCACATTGGGGAGGTGGGGGGGGTGGTTGAGATCAAGGAAGTCTTGGCCCTATCAAATTACAGTCTTCTCCCCCTCTACCTCTACCCCATCCATATCCTGCTTCCCAGAATAACACAACCACATATTTCTCAGCCTGCATGGTCTGGTTCTCATCCTGCCTAGGCACCCACTGCCTAAACCTACCATAGCCAGATGGAACCACTCAGAAGGAGCTCCAGGACCTTGTCATTCAGGATGGGGTTTGACACCCGGGGAACCTGACAAATGAGAAGACAGAGCTGGGGTTAAAATCTCCCAGCAGGGATGATTATTGGCAATAACTTAATAATTAAAGAGGGGGAAATATTCTAAATAAACAAAATAAAGAATATAAAGAAAATAAAAATATTCTAAATATACAAAAGAATCTCAGGAGTGAGATATTTGTCATGCTAAATCAGGGGGAAATGTCTATTTATTCCTATTAATATGCTTCTTTGAACTTCCTAAATTAAAGCCCCTTCCCCCTAAAAAAAAGTTTAGCATTAAACCATGAGGGCAGATTCCCACAGTTATCCATGTAGATCTTCATTTCTTATAGAAAAGAGAGATTTCTGCTTAGTAAAGGCTGCAAAAAGTTTCAGAATACCTCAGCTCATTGAAATCCCAAAGGACATACCTAGTATACAAGTTTTATTTTGCAGAATCTTTTTTTTAGACCATCCATGATTTATTTTATCTTATTTTCTTATTTTATCTTATTTTATCTCAACCTCATTAGCAAGTTTTCATCAATATTTTTCCTCTTATCTTTTTTTAACAAATAGTATTTTTGCACAGATATTTTATTTTACCAATTATACATAATAATTTTTCACATAACTTTTTTTTAAAACTCTTACCTTCCGTCTTGGAGTCAATACTGTGTATTGGCTCCAAGGCAGAAGAGTGGTAAGGGCTAGGCAATGGGAGTTAAGTGACTTGCCCAGGGTCACACAGCTGGGAAGTGGCTGAGGCCAGATCACATAACTTTTCTGAAGTTATATGATTCACACTGTCTCCCTCTATCCCTTCCCTCCCTCTTTCTGGTAAGCAATTTGATTTGCATTAATATGTGTTATGCAAAACATTTCCATATTATTCATTTTTATAAGAGTACTCATATAAAACCAAAGCCCCAAAATAAAAATTCAAATAAACTAAAGTGAAAAATTGTATGCTTTGAGCTGGATTCTGACTCCAACAGTTCTTTCTCTGGAAGTATTCTTTGTCATAAGTCCCTCAGAATTGTCCTGGAGCATTGTCTTGCTGAGAATAGCTAAGTTTACTACAATTGATCATTCCACAATTTTGTTGTTACCTTGTATAATGTTTTCCTGGTTCTGTTTATTTCAGTCTGCATCAGTTCAGATAGCAGATTTTTCTGAAATCATCCTATTCATCATTTCTTATAGCACAATAGTGTTCCATCACCGCCAAATACCACAATTTGTTCAGGCATTCCCCAATTGATGGACATGCTTTTAGTTCCCAATTCTTTGCCACCACAAAAAGAGTAACTGTAAATATTTTTGTATAAATAGGCCCCTTTCCCTTTTTTTGACCTCTTTGGGATGGAGACCTAATAGTGATACTGCTAGGTCAAAGGATACATACAATTTTATAGTCCTTTGGTATAGTTCTAAATTCCCCTCCAGAATGGTTGGATCTGTTCACAACTCCACCAACAATGCATTTGTTCCCCAATTTTGCCACATCACCTCCAACATTTACCACTTTACTGTCATAATGGCCAAAATGAGGGATGGTACCTCAGCATCATTCTAAGTTGCGTTTCTCTAATCAAGAATATTCATTCATTCATTAGTACATTTTTTCATATGATTACTGAGAGCTTTGATTTCTTCATCTGAAAACTGTTTGTTCATATCCTTTGATTATTTGTCAATCGGGAATGGCTTGTGTACTTATAAATTTGACCTAGTTCTCTGTATAGTTGAGAAATGAGACCTTTATTAGAGAAACTTGTCATAAAAAATTTTAACAATATGTTGATTCTCTTCTAATCTTGTGATATGAAAAAAGTTCATCTTGGGGGCAATACTAAACTTATAAGTATTAGTAAAGAGGAAGAAAGAGAGAAATGAAGTTTACAGTCTTCCTAACTTAAAATAGGATCAAATCCCGGATTCCAAATTGGCATGGTTCCCTACATGCTGCCACTTGCAGCACTAGAACAGCTCAGAGAATGGCCAGAAATGCTGTGAGCTTCCTGCATTGGTTTTTCAAGGCTCATCTAAGCCCTTCCCTTGGATTCTTCTTCCATTGGCCCCCAGCCTCCTGGCCTCCATGATGGCACCAAACCAACAACAATGACCCTGTGACTCCTCTGTCAAACCACTGGGGTGAGTCTTCCAGGACTGGCCTGGGTTAGAGGTCCCTCAGATATTTAATTCACACATTTGGTTACAATGGCTTTGTTTGTACAAGAAAACTTAAATTTAATATAGTCAAAATTATTCATTTTACATCTTATAATGTTCTCTCTTGTTTGGTCATAAATTCTTCCCTTCTCCATAGACTCGACAAGTAGACTATTCTATGTTCCTCTAATTTCTATTTCAGAGCATCTTCATTTCACTGTCTTATTATGAAAGAGACCAATTGCAAATGATTCAAACCCAGTGACCTTTAAGACTCAAATTGCTTTTGCAATGTTCATAATTACTTTGGAACATCAAGATTATAGAACATATACCTTGAGTAACTTTGCAATGTTCTGGCCCAAAAAGGTCACCCTGCTCTCAATATCACCTCTATCTTCCCCTTATCTTATCAAAGTTGCATGCTGCCACATTTCAATATTTCTTGTACTGCGCAGAAGTTTTCCCACATTGCCAAATCATGGATACCATCCCTTCCCCTTTGTCTTTTTTTAACCCATACCTTCCATCTTATAATCAATACCATGTATTGGTTCCAAGGCAAGAGTGATAAGGGCTAGGCAATGAGATTAAGTGTTTTGTCCAGGGTCACACAGATAGGTTGTGTCTGAGGTCAGATTTGAACCCAGGACCTCCTTACCACAACCCTAAGAGATAGGAAATATTGGCAGCCCATTTTACATATAAGGAAACTGAGGCAGACAGAAGTTAAGTGACCCATTCAAGCCCACTCAGCTAAACAGTTTCTGAGGCAAAATTTGAATTCTAAGAGGTAGAGTTACATCCGATTCGTGACTATCTAGAGACAAGGACCAGCCTCAGAGAGAAATTAAGCCTAAGGGGCTTGTAGAACCATGCTTGTTAGTGTCTCAATTAAAAAGTGAACTCCTGTAGTGGGGCGGGGTGGAGGGGGAGTGAAGGGGAAAGAAAAACATGAATCATGTAACCATGGAAAGTTTTTCTAAAAAAATAAAATATTTAAATCTTAAAAGTTAAATTTAAGGGGGCAGCTGGGTAGCTTAGTAGATTGAGAGCCAGACCTAGAGATGGGAGGTCCTAGGTTCAAATCTGGCCTCAGACACTTCCCAGCTGTGTGACCCTGGGCAAGTCACTTGACCCCCATTGCCCACCCTTACCACTCTTCCACCAAGGAGCCAATGCTCAGTATTAACTCCAAGACGGGAGGTAAAGGTTTTTTTTAAAAAATCAAATTTATTTAAATTTTTTTTTTTAAAGTGAAATCCTGGCCCATAAAGAGTTTGCGCATAACACAATGAATGCTTCCTACAGCTTCCTTGGAATTTTATTGTTCAGTCACTCAATCATGTCCTAGTCTTTGTGACCCCATGGACCATAGCTATCCCCGGGGTTATCTTGACAAGGATACTGAAATGGTTTGCAGATCCAGTAGATCCTTTTGTCACTTGCCCAAGATCACACAGCTAAGTATCTGAGACTGGATTTGAATCTACCCACCCTTCCTTCGGTCACCCCTCTTCTCTTATCTCCTTCCCCTTCTTCTTCCCTGTAGGAAAAGATAGATGTCTATGCCCAACTAAGTGTGTATGTTATTCCCTCTTGGAGCCAATTTTGATGAGAGTAAGGTTCAAACATCGTCTACTTCCCCACATTTTCCCCTCCACTGTAAGAGTTCTTCCTTTCACATCTCACATGAATGTGAGATAATATTTCCTGTTCTTCTTCTCACTTCCCTCGTCTCCTAGTGCATCTCTTTCTCACCCCTTAATTTTATTTTTTTAATATCCCATCATAACCAAATCATACCTGTGCCCTATATCTATGTATACACCTTCTAACGCCCCTAATCATGAGAAAGTTCTTAGCAGTTACAAATAGCATCTTCCCTGATAGGAAACAGTTTAACTTTATTGAAACTCTTATGATTTTTATTTAATTTGTATCTTTTTATGCTTCTCTTGAGTCTTATATTTGAAAGTTGAATTTTCTATTCGGTTCAGGTCTTCAAGAATAATTGAAAGTCTTCTGTTTCATTAAATACCCATTTTTTCACCTGAAAACTGAGTTTTTCTGGGTAAGTTATTCTTGGTTATAATTGTTAGTTCCTTTGCTTTCTGGAATATCATATTCAAAGCCCTCTGATTCTTTAACATGGAAGTGAATCTTGTGTTATCCTGATTATGGCTCCATGATACTAGAATTGTTGTTTTCTTTCTACTGGTAATATCTTCTCCTTGACCTGAAAGCGCTGGAATTTGACTGTGACATTCCTTCAGGTTTTTATTTTGAGATCTCTTTTAGGAAGTAATTATAAATTCTTTCAATTGCTATTTTACTCTTTTATTCTAGAATATCAGGGCAGTTTTCCTTGACAAATTCTTGAAATATGATGTTTAGGGTTTTTTTTTTATCATAGGTTTCACGTAGTCCAATAATTCTTATTAGGACAAAGAAATGAGGAAAGAGGCTTGAAAGACAGACAGAGATTGGATTAGAAAACTATGAAGAGAATTAGTTAGAAATGAAAATAATACAGCATTAGAAATAAAACTTCTCAGTTCTTTTTAATAAATTCTTTTCTTCAGTGAATTTTTTTGCCTGTTTTATTCATTTGGCTAATCCTGTTTTTAAGATGTTATTCTCTTCTATATTTTTGTGCCTCTTTTACCAAGCTATTGACTTTTTTTCATAATTTTCTTGCATCTCTTTCATTTTTCCCCAATTTTTCCTCTACTTCTATCATTTGATTTTTAAAATTCTTTTTTACCTTTTCCAGGAATTCTTGTTGGGCTTGTTTCCAATTCACATTTTTCTTTGAGGTTAGCTTATAGCTATTTAGATATTTCCATCTTCTTCTGAGTTTTTGTCTTGATCCTCCCTATAGTAGATTTTTATGGGCAGCTCCTTTTTTTGTTGTTGTCTGCTCATTTTTTTCAGCCTATATTTTCTATATTAAAATTGAGCTCTGCTCCTGGAGTGGAGGGAGCATTGACCCAAGTTTCAGATTTTTCATGCTACAGTTTTCAGAGCCAGTTCTTGGTGTCTATAGGTTTTTTATTCTTCCAAGATGGTATGATCTCAGAAGAGGAATGATCACTGCTCTTCTTGTCCGTGCTCTGGTCTTTGTCCAACAAGGGATCAGGTTCCCCTGTAGCCACAAGTGCTAGCATATCTCTTGGATCTGAAACTGTGACAAGTCCAACTATTACTTTCTGCTTTGGAATTGACATTAGGATCCCTATTCCCTTGTGAGTAACTGTAAGTACTATTTTATGCCCTGGGAACCACAATCCAGAACTGTGTGGACAATGTAACAGGATCCTGAATCCTTTGCAAGGATCTTGGAATTCTGATGGTGAAAGAAACTGTGGGTCATGGGAGAGAAAAAGGGAAGCTGCACGTGGGCATACTTACCCCTTCGAGATCCCCATTTCTTTTTCCTTTGCCCTGCAAAAGACTTCCTGACATGACTTTCAGGGCACATCTGAGAGAAAATTAAAGGAGAGCACCCTATTGGCCATGATAACAACAGAGAATCAACAGCCACAGCAGAGCTTAGGCTGACACTTTCCTGGTGCCCACCCAGAAGCTCTAAGGTTTTTCTCTATTTTTGTCTTCACAACTATCTGAGTGGCACAGGTATGGGGTTTCACATCAGCCATAATGGGGTTTAGAGGGCAGTTCTCAGAGGTCTTAAGTGCCAAAATCAGAGTGAGTTGGATTCAGGTTGGAATCCAGAACCATGAGATACAAACCCCACCATAGACAGTTCACTCTTTTCCCAGTAACCACTTAAAAGTCAGAGTCCACTATCTCTAAGGATCAAGTAGGTATACAGAAGGAAAAGGAAGATGCTTCTGTACTTCACACTCTATTATTCATTCTCAGTAAATGCCCTTTCATAAAATGTAAATAAATGTTTATAAAATCTATGTGAGATAATTAATATCACTAGTTTAATTGTGTTGCATTTGAAAATTAAGGCAGAGGGCAGCTGGGTGGCTCACTGGATTGAGAGCCAGGCCTAGAGATGGGAGGTCCTTGATTCAAATGTGACACTTTCTAGCTGTGTGACCCTGGGCAAGTCATTTAACCCCCATTGCCTAGCCCTCACCACTCTTCTGCCTTAGACCCAATATATAGTATTGATTTAAGACAGAAGGTAAAGGTTTAAAAAAGAGAAAAAACTCAAGGCAAAATGAGATAAGATGTTTAAACATGACCAATTTATTAATAAAGCTAGCAGTACCAACAAAATGGATCAATGACCAAAGACCCTGAGTGAAAACTGACGGTCTTTGAAAGCTAGGTGCATCTTCTTTTTGATTGGCCTTACACTACAATGTAAGGTAAGGTAAGACTATCCACAATTGGTAGGCGTTTGATGAGGAGGTGTGATGAGAGTCACCCCCAGCTTTCCTTCCCATTCAGGAAATAGGGATTAGACTAGACAGGTGAATGTAGTATGCAGGACTTAATTTGGTTGAATTAACTAGAATTTGGACTGAATGGGGGGGGGGGTCACAAAGGAACTTGGATTTGCATTAAATGGGGGAGGAGGGGGGCAAGTTACAACTCTTTGGACCACATTAGAGTGGAGACAAAAACAGATATAACAGACCTGAGATTTAAATGACTGGAGACTTCCAGAGTAGGGATGGAAGTAATCATAAGACAAAAGCTTGACCCTTCATTTCTCTGCAATATAGGTGAAGGGTGACATTACAAGGGTAAGGAGAGTATTAACTTGTGCCGGCTTGACTAAGTATTAAAATAGAATTACAATCAATTTCTTTTTTGCAATTGATTTTAGGAAGACAACAAGTGGCTAAATGATATTGTGGGAACACACCGGGTGGGGGCTCGTAACTATGATATTAGAGAAGTAATAAAACCCTGCCCTGGGGACCTGACCCAACAGTCTGAGTACAAGTTGGGAGAGTGCGTCCACCTGAAAAACAGAACTAACAAAGTAATTAAAATAAAGTGTCTGTAATCAGAGCAGACAGATGATCATTTGAGAAGCTACACAGAGCCTTAGCTCTCGGGTTCCACTGATTTACAGAGAGGGGTGATGAAATAGTTTTTTTAGGAAGGGAAAGGGCAAAGCCAGATTCCTTGAGTTCACAAAAGCTTCGAAAAATCTCAGTAGATATAGGAGATGCCAGTTGGGGAGTGGGTTTCTCATTCTTTAGATTTGGTTGTTAGTTCTTAGGAAAAGGGCAAGAATAATTCATTGTCAACTCATTCATTATCTTTTGATTCTTTTAACACTCTGGGAAAGTCAGTAAAGAGACTCCCTGAAAAAATTCTACATAAGCTAGAAGTCTAGACAGGACTGAGAATGGGTAAACAATGGCAAGATTATTTTGCAAACTGCAGAAGAGACCACCCTGAGCTCTAAGGCAGCAGCTCCCCAAGCTGCCCACCCATAAGCCCTTTATTCTGGGGTTTTGTTTTAACTCTTTGGCTCCCAGAACCTAGGAATCCTGGTCTGTCTGATTAGAGGTTGAGCACTGTTTAATGAGGCAGGGAAGGGGGCACAAGGCAGTCTGAGGGCAGGATCTGGTTGGGAGACTTTAGTGAGACCAGCCCTGGCCAGTTAGGGGGGGAGAGGAGGGAAGGCAGGAGGCTGCTCCTAAAGCTGACCAGGGGATCTGTCCGTGGCAATGGGGCCTGAATCTTCAGGAAAAAAGCAAGAATTGCTCCATCGTTCTGACACCAGATGATTCTCCAACCATCACTCCCCTGCCTCCCACACCCACCCTCCCCACTGCAAGGCCATCAGTCAAGCAGGACCCACAGAGAGGAAGGAGAAGTGAAGCTGGTCAGGGAGGCTCCGGGTAGGGAAACAGTGCAGAGCTGGCCCTGGTCACATCGTGTGCCTCAGACCAGCTCCAGGTCAGCCTGGGTCTCCTCTCCCACCAGCCTCTGGGAGCACCATGACTCCTGCCCTCTCAGTCCTGCTGTGCCTCGGTGAGTCCTCAGCAGCCCCCACCCTGTGGGGTTGAGAACTTTACCCACCATCAAGTCCAGTCTGCCCCCCATCTCTGTTGTGCTGAGGAGAAAATGTTCCTCCAGAGAAGGGGAGTGACAAGTTTAAGGTCACACAGCAAGATGAGATTGGGAGGAGAGAAGCTGGGACTCTTAGAGGGGTCTCCTGGGGTCCAGCCTCCGTCACTCACAGCAGCCCTAAGCCCAGGCCCTGAGCTGTCTCTCTCCTTCCTTTGGAAGTGTTGGAAGGAGGATGTGAGGAGCCTGGACTAATGAGGGTCTTCTCTGCCAGGGCTGTGTCTGGACCAGAGGATGAGGACACAGGTGGCAGCAGGTGAGTCCTCCCCACCCCACTACACACTCCCCCTGCCCAGAGCACACAGCTGCTGGGGAGGTCTAGGCAAGACTGACAGCATCTAAAGAGAGAGGGGACCCAGTGTAGGGAGGTGGGGTGCCCACACAAGGGGAATCCCCTGGACCTAACAGTCTCATTCCCTTCCAGACAGACTCCCCAAACCCTCCCTTTGGTTAGAGAATGACAGCGCTTTGGTGACTGCAGGGAGAAATGTGACCCTCAGTTGCCGGGGATCACAGCTGGCTCAACTGTACCATCTAGAGAAAAGGCAATATGCTAAATGGTCTGTGTTCATGGATGTGAGAGCGACTGGGGGTAAGGCCAAGTTTTCCATCCCATCCGTGACAGCAAGTCATGCAGGGACCTATAACTGCTTCTACAGACACTCTTCCCACTGGTCAGAATACAGTGACCCCATGGAGCTGGTGGTGACAGGTAAGGGGGACCCCCACCAATCCATGCCCCCCCCAGGTAAAACTGCAGCCCTGGGCTGCTCTCCAGTCCAGCCTGGCCCCAAATGTCCCTCTGGATCTGCCCTTCCTGGCCTCTCCCCTGTCTTTGCCTCTGTTATCCCTCTGGGGTCCAGGGCAGGAAGGAAGAAATCAGCATTTCCATAGCACCTACTATGTGCCAAGTACTTTTATCTTTTTTATCTCATTGGATCCTCACAACTCTGCCAGGTAGGTGGCAACCATTTTATTTTTTATTTTTATTTTTTATTGATTAATTAAGAACATTTTCCATGTTTACATGATTCATGTTCTTTCCCTCCCTTCCTCCAACCCACCCCCATAGCTGATGCACAGTTCCACTGGGTTTTACATATGTCATTGATCAAGACCTATTTCCATATTATTGATATTTGCACTGGGGTGATCGTTCAGAGAGTCTGCATCTCCAATCATGTCCCCATCAACCCATGTGATCAAGCAGTTGTTTTTCTTCTGTGTTTTTGCTCCCACAGTTCTTTCTCTGGATGTGGATAGTTTTCTTTCTCATAAATCCCTCAGGACTGTCCTAGGTCATTGCATTGCTACTAGTAGAGAAGTCCATTACATTGAATTGTACCACAGTATATCAGTCTCTGTGTATAAATGTTTTCCTGGTTCTGCTCCTTTCACTCTGGTTCTGCTCCTTTCACAATTCCTGGAGGTTGCTCCAGTTCACATGGAATTCCTCCAGTTCTTTATTCCTTTGAGCATAATAGTATTCCATCATTGACAGATACCACAATTTGTCCAGCCATTCCACAATTGAAGGGCATCCCCTCGTTTTCCAATTTTTGGTGGCAACCATTTTATAGAAGAGGAAACTGAGCCAAACAGAGAGGGAGCGATTCAACCAGTGTCACAAAGCTAGGATAGGTCTGAGGCTGGATTTTTCAGGTCTTCCTGACTCCAGGCCAGGGCTCTATGCACTGCACCACTAGCTGCCTCAGTTAGATCCAGTCTTGGAGCCAGATAGGAGGAAGGAGGCTCAGCTTGGATCTCAGAAGACCAGACAGAGCTGGCAGCTCCCTGGGGAGGGGGCTGGGGCTTATGGGGCATCTCCCACTCCCAACCCTGCTCCTCCCAAAGCCAGGAGAGAAAGTGGGGAGTAGGCCTGCAGATGCCCTGACCCTTCTTCCAGCCCAGGCAGAGGGAGGGGACAGGGTGTCACCTCTGTGCATCCACAGGGATCTGTGTACTGCAGGAGGTCAGGAGGAAGGGGAACCAGGAGTCACATTCAAGCCTCTTCCTCTGCTTCTCACACATGTCCCAGGGGATCATCCAGGATCCAGGGAGAGCACAGGGCTTTATTTGGGGGAGCTATTAATGAGTGAAAACTGCATTGATGAATATGGGTCCTACCCCCAGCTCAGCAGAGGGAAATTCTATTACTAAGGACTAGGGACTGGACTCCAAGCCCAGTACTAGGGAGGAAGCCGCCCTGTCTATGCCTCCCTCCCCACTACTAGGTCCCACTTATCTATCTCCTCTGTGTCTAATCTCTTCCTCACTCTATCTCTCTCTTCTGACTCCCTCCTTTCTTCTCTCTCTCACCCACTTTCCATTTCCCCCCAGAGCTGTCCAAGGTCCTTTCTGCCTTTCTATCCCCCACCTAAAGTATGGCATTTCCTTTCTTCTGGAGATGAGCTAAGCCTCAAGCCCCAGGCAGGGGTCTAGGCAGTCCCACGCTAGGCTTCCCACCACCTAATTCTGTCCTGCTCTCCTGCAGGAGGATGCCCCAGCTCTAACTTCAGGGTCTCCTCTTCTCCCAGACCTCTATGACCAGCCCTCCCTGTCAGCCTTGCCCAGCCCAGAGGTGGCCTCAGGACAGAACGTGACCCTGCAGTGTTCGTCAGAGCAATCCTATGACTGGTGTGCCCTGTTCAAGGATGGAGAATGGATCACCTACAGCAGGACCCGGCACCAAGAAAGGGGGCATCAGGCTGACTTCCCCATCCCTGCTGTGAATTCTAACCACAATGGAACTTACCGCTGCTACAGCATTCTCAGTGATGCCCCCTCTGTGTGGTCCTCCCCCAGCATCCCCCTGGTGCTCAGGGTCACAGGTGAGGCAGCCCCTGCCCCTCCCATCCTCCCATCCTCCCATCCTCCCAAGCTCCCTCACTGACCACAGAACCTGCTCCAGGGAATGCCAGAGGTCAGGGGTCTGGAGGAAGAGGAAGCTCAGAGAGAAGGGGCACAGGGTCTGGGCCATGGGCCATCCTCAGAGAATGTAGATAGTGCAGCCTCTCCTCCTGGTCCCTCTAGACACACCTCCACCCCCAACCTGTCCATTGTATTGGTTGCATGTAGACAATGTAGACTAGATTCCAGGAAAGGGGTTTGAGGAGACCAGAGTGGGTGGAGGAGGGCAGAGACAGGGGAAAGGGGGCAGGGGAGGCATATTCAATCCCCCCAACCTCCTTCTCTTCCTCCCCTCCCTGTTCCAGGCACATCAAAGGGGCTCATCTCCCCCAAAGCCCTGGGAATCCCCCAGCTCTGACATCCTCCCCATCCAGGAGGGGGGTCTTTCTCTCTCCCCAACTGCTCTCCTGCTCCTGTCTAGTCCAGGCCCGAATCTCCCCTTTCTCAGGGGGAAACCAAGGCAGGAGGAGGGCTAGAGGGAAGGGACAGGGACAAAGGAAACACCAGCCTGGGGAAGAAGGAAGGGCACAGCTAGTCAGGAGGAAGGCAAGGCAGGGAGCAGAGAGGGACAAAGCAACCCCAACCCTTCTCCCTTCTCTACCTTTCCTGAGGATTCAGAGGGTCCCTCCCTGCCACATCAGCTCCTGCATTCATCTCCTGGGGTCCCTGCCCTGTCCCCAAAGCCCAGACCAGAGCTAAGAGAGAGGTCACAGGAATCACAGAATCGGCGAATCTCAGAACTAGGCCAGGAGAGCTTCTAAGCTGTCCCCATTTGACTGATGGGAAAGTTAGGCCCAGAGAGAGGAGGGACTTGCCTGACATCCCTCATCCAGCAAGTCTAGGCATAGATGGGCTCACATCCCCATCTCCACACCCTCTACTGGACTCCCCGGCAGAGCCTAACCCTGCCCCTTCCTCACCCCCAGGGACCTTCTCTCCAAGGCCTGAATCTAAGAACAGGCTCTCAGGTGAGTACCAGGAGGATTCCCAGCAGAAGATGGAAAGAGGCAGGGGCCTGGATGTGTAGTCAAGGTCTACCTGCCCCATCCAGGTTCCCCTCATTTCCCACCACTCCTCCTGAAGCACTTTATTATTCTTCTCCCACCACCAGGCCTTTGCCCAGGCTGTATCCTCTGCCTGGAATGCTCTCCTTCTTCACTCTTACAATGCAAAAACTCTACCAAGGCTAAGCTTAGGAGCTTCCTCCTATAAGAAGCCTTCCATGTTCTCCAACCTGTCTCCCTCCCCAGTTAGTAGTGATCCCACTCCACAGATGGGACTGATTTATTTTCATAGGGGATAACAGAACATTTCAGGAGAATCTGAAATTCCCTGGAGAGCAGGAACTTCTCTTGGTTTTGTCTCCGTATCCTCTAGATCTAGCCAAGCACAGGGCCTGGCCCAGAATGAGTGCTAAATAAAAGTCTAGCAAATTAAATTCTATAAAAAGACTAGAAACTCCTTGAGGACAAGGCTGCATCTCCCTCATCTTGGGGGCCCCCAAGGACAGGGCTGGCTCTCCTCCCCTCACACTGGGTCTAGGAGGACTGAGGAAAACCAGGAGAAAGTAGCACGAGGACAGTCCAGACAGAGGGGAATGTCAGCATCAGGTGCAGTGAGGACTGGGACCATTCACCTGGGCAAGGAAGACATCTCTGGTGGTGTGGGATGGGGCAGCTTCTGTCCAGGGATGAGGACAGAACCAGGTTCCAGAGGGGGGAGGAGAGAGTGAGGAGAGGAGGCAGAAGCATAGAGGTCAGGGGAAGGAGGGAGCTTGGGGAGGGGGGGAAGGGCTGAGGAAGAGGAGGAGGAGGAGGAGGCAGGAGGCTGCCCCAGCCCCTCAGACCTCTCTCCATTTGCACCCGGGGAGGGAGAAACAGCAATCTCCTCAGTTTGGGAAGGAGGAGGTGGGGAGGGACGAGGGTCTGGCAATCATGGGGGGCAGTATCTGTGCTCACACTGGGGGCTCAGGCACAGGGCAGCCATATCTCAGTGACCAACTCTGATCCCCAGATGCCGCTGCCCAGGATTACACTGTGGGCAATCTGGTCCGCCTGATCTTGGCTGGGCTGGTCCTCGTCCTCCTGGGGGTCCTGCTGGCTGAGCACTGGAAGAGCTCCAGGGGGCACAAGCAGCAGCTCAGAGAACCAGGTCTGTCTGGCTAGACCAGCTCCAGAGGCTGAGGAAAAGGATCCAATGAAGGAAGGAAGAAATCAGTCTTCAAATTACTTTTTACCAAATGGAATAAGTGCTGAATATGGGCTAGACATTGTGCTAAGCCCAAGACCCAACTAGTAAAAGAGTTCTAAAATGGGCATCCCCTTTGGCCCAGTGATGCCACCAGGGGGTCATTCCCCAAGGTGATGGGGGGAGGCAAGGGGCAAGGAGAGGAGCTCACATGTCTGTTCTAAAGTATCGATATCTAGGAACGTATTTGCCAACACAGACACAGGAATTATATGAACACAAGTACAAAACACTTTCCACACGATTAAAACTAGATCTAAACAATTGCAATGTCTCCAGCACAGTCTTTAGATAAGGATGATGGAAGCCTAGCCTGGAGTTAGGAATGTGAAGGGTTAAATTGGGGGGGGGGGGGCACAGGAATTTGTTCAAAAGCCAGCAGACCAGTTTATTAAACACAAAACACTTAGCTTATTATTAGGAAAATATGAATAGGAAATAGGAAGGAGGAAAGTGAGAGTAATCTTACAATGCTTATAACTATACCTAAGATCCCAATCCTAACTAAATTTTGCTAAAAAACCCTAAATCTGCCTCGGAGGGCAGTATCTTCTGCTAGGCTGAAGCCCTCTCCTACTCTCCTACTCTGTCTATCTAATAATATAACAACTATCTTTCCAAGTTAATCAATAATCAATAAGGCTGTTAAGGTCTTAAATCTGTTTCTCTGTCTCCAACCAGAGATAGGAGTCACACACTCCTCTCCCCAGTAGACCCAGAGACAAAAGCCCTTTGCAACTGCCTCCAACGCACTAACTCCCCTCCCGCCATACCCTTCTAGCTGTCACGAACTGACAAGCATCGTAGCAGGGGGTCTCTTACTGAAAAATATTATTGCTCCTTTTCCTCTTAAATATAAAAGATAGAAATTAATAAAAACTCTCTTAACAGGAGGGAAGGGAAAAGATGGAATGAATCAGGCCATGCAGCCCAAAGCACTATGTTCCCTTCTACTACAGTGAGAGGGAGGAGAACAAGATGGAGTGGAAGGAACTCTGGATTCAGACTCAGAGCAACTGACTCAAATGCCAGTCCTGCTAGTCATTACTTGTATGCCTTTCTCTAGGTCTCAGTTTCCTTTGATGGAAAATGAGGGAAAGAGCAGCTTAATTTTTTTAACCCTTACCTTCTGCCTTGGAATGGTTCCAAGGCAGAAGAGCAGGAAGGGCAAGGCAATTGGGGTTAAGTGACTTGCCCAGGGTCACATAACTAGGAAGAATCTGAGGCCAGATGTGAACCAAGGACCTCCTGATTTCAATCTTGGGTCTTCAACCACTGAGTCACCTAGCTGCCCTGCTTCATACCCAGAGCAGGTTAATCTTTCATTTTCATTTCATTTCATTTTGAAATTTTAATTTTTAAAAAAACATGGAAAAACCTACATGATCTTAGACAGAAACCAGCAGGACTAAGAGAACATTTTATACAGCAATTGAAATACTATTTGAAGAATGACTTGTCTATGTCCATCTTCAGAGAAAGAACCAATCAATAGAAACAAACAAGACATGTCTTACATACACAGCCATCTTTGAAACATGATGCCTTCTCTAATTCAGGGAAGGGAGGCAAAGAGGGAGATACCTGGGAACTTTAATGCAACAAATTCATTAATTTTTTTTTTACAAGAGCAAGAGAGCCTGAGCCAGAAAGAGGAGAGAGAATTAAAGAATGCCTAAAAGGGAGAGAGCCAAGTAAGAGAGTTTCCTTCTGGGAAGGCAGAAAGGAGGCAGAAGGTTAGGGAGATGTGAACTGGAATGAACTCCAGGAACTGATGCAGAGCGAAAGGAGCAGAACCAGGAGAACATTGTACACAGAGACTGATACACCGTGGTCAAATCAAATGAAATGGACTTCTCTACTAGCAACAATGCAACGATCCAGTCAATGGAATAGATTTGGGGTAAGCGACATCAGCAAGACAGTCTATGATAAACCCAGAGAGCCCAACTTTAGGGACAAAAATCCACTATTTGACAAAACTGCTGGCAAAATTGGAAAACAATATGGGAGAGATTAGGTTTAGATCAACACCTCACACCCTACACCAAGATAAATTCAGAATGGGTGAATGACTTGAATATAAAGAAGACTGTGTGACCCTGGGCAAGTCACTTGACCCCCATTGCCCACCCTTACCATTCTTCCACCTATGAGACAATACACCGAAGTACAAGGGTTAAAAAATATATATATAAAGAAGAAAACTATAAGAAAATTAGTTGAACACAAAATAGTATACTTGTCAGATCTCTGGGACAGGAAAGATTTTAAAGCCAAGCAAGAGTTAGAAAAAAAATTACAAAATGTAAAATAAATAATTTTGATTACATTAAATTAAAAAGGTTTTGTACAAACAATGCAATGATCCAGGACAACTATGAGGGACCTATGAGAAAAAAGACTCCACATTCAGAGGAAGAACCCATTTTTAAAAGAAGACTATAGCAGAGTGACACCAAAATATTTTCTTCTGGGAAAAGAAGTCACTAATTCAGTCACCTCCTTATGCCATGCCTCCCTTTCCTTTTTCTCAGATCTCTAAAAATGGTAAACTATGGTAAACCACTCAATGAAGATTCAGACACTCCCCAGATGTGTGACCCTGGACAAGTCATTTAACCCCCATTGCCTAGTCCTTACCACTTTTCTGCCTTAGAACCAATACCCGTGTATTGGTTCTAAGATGAAAAATAAGGGTTTTATTTTTAAGAGTAGACTGAACAGTAACTGTAAAAGAACAGAAAATAAAAGGGTTGGGTGTATGAGGGTTCAAGTTCCCACCACTGGACTTCCATTTGTACAAATTTGGCCACTCTATGAGAATGGCACGTCTAGATCTTAAACATGATTTATTTAGCAATAGGAGAGAAGAGATAATACCCACGTTCTCACAGAGTTAGGAAGGTAAAGGGAGAAATAGGAAATGCTTCACAAGTCACCCAGACGTCTGGAATCACACTCTCACACTAATGCCCCCAAAATCTAGGGAAAGATGGCAGAGAAATTTAGGATTAGGGCTTTCCCCTAATGTCAGTGCCTTCTCCTGAGACTATCTCCCAGGTATTCTGTCTCCACCTCTTCCTGTCGGGTCTCCCCCATTAGATTATCAGCTCCCTGAGGCTGTCTCTTGCCTTTCTTTGAATCCCCAGAGCTTAGCACTGTGCCTGGCACATGCTAGAGCTCAGTGACTGTTTCTTCCTTGTCCGTTTGGGGGGGGGGGGGGTCAGAGAGTCAGAGAACAGGGAAGGT
The DNA here is from genome assembly GCF_016433145.1 of Gracilinanus agilis. NCBI lineage: Eukaryota > Metazoa > Chordata > Mammalia > Didelphimorphia > Didelphidae > Gracilinanus > Gracilinanus agilis. The sequence continues at coordinate 18,353,140 of NC_058132.1, read as the reverse complement.
GCTTTGACCTCCTGTCCACTGTACAGAGCGAGAAATGAAGGGCCAGAGAAGGGCAGGGATGAGTCACTGACTGAGCTGCTTCTCTCTATCCAGCCTCCCCTCCCAAGAAACCCAACCCAGTCCCCTGGATGAAGAGTAAACCCGAAAGAGGAAGTAGCAGGCCAGGGGGTTGGGGAACTTGAACTAGAATGAACACTGACCACACCCTGGGCTGCGAAACATTATCTCCTAAGAGGGTCACTCGTCCACCCTGTCCCCAGCCTTGGGGACCACAATGGCCCCCACACTGTCTGCCCTGCTGTGTTCCATCGGTAAGTCCCAGGAAGTGGGAGAGCCTGGAAGCTAGAAGAGCCCTTGACATCCCTGCAGCGTTCCTACACGCCCATTTGACAGAGAAGGAAATGAAGGCCCCCTGACAAGGGGCACAACCAGAAGGGTAGCCCAGAAGCTCTGGGTCCCTCGGGCTGGGGGCCAAGGAAGGGAGTTCTGGTAGTGGGAGCCCACGCAGTGGGAGCCCAGACTAACCCAGAGCCTCTCCTCCAGGGCTATGTTGGTGCTGGCTGACCTGGGCACGAGAGGGTGAGTCCTTCCCCCAAATGCCTGCTGCTCCTCCTGGCTGTTCAGCACTGAGAGCTGTCCCCGGGGCAGCCGCAGAGAACGGAAGATGGGGGTCCGGGCAGATGGGCAGCTCCTGGCAGGGAGATGAGGGGAGGCAGGGGATGGGGGGACCCTCTAGGGCGCTGGCCTCCATTCTCTTCCAGACGCATTGCCCAGACCCTCCCTCACGGTGGAGCCGGGCTTGGTGAACCCCGAGGGGCAGACTGTGTCCTTCCGGTGCCAGGGGCCTCCCGAGGCGGAGCTGTACCGTCTGAAGAAGGAAGGGACGGGGCAGTTTATGGATCGGTCTGCAGCCGAGGAGGGGGGCCTTTTCGTCCTGGAAACCACCTCAAACCATGCCGGGAATTACTCTTGTCTCTATAAAAGCCAGACCGCCTGGTCAGAGGCCAGCCACGCCCTGCAGCTCGTGGTGACAGGTGAGGGGAGGCGGCCCGTGCGCAGGGCTCTGCCCGCCTTGAAGCCCGGACAGCCTGGCCGGCTCGGGCCTGAGCACAGTGGGGGGACGGATGGTCTCTGAAGCGACTCAGGGTCTCCTCCTCTCCCCCCAGGTCTCTATGACCCTCCGTCCCTGACAGCCCTGCCCGGCCCCAGCGTGACGGCGGGACAGAGCGTGACCCTCCGCTGCCGGGCAGAGTCGTGGTACAGCAGCGCAGCTCTGGCCAAGGACGGAGAATCGGTGGGCTCCGGCTCTGCCCGGCCCTCTGGCCCGGGCTCTCAGACCGACTTCCTCCTCCCTGCGGTGACGGCCGCCCAAGGAGGCACGTACCGCTGCTACAGCTTTCACAGTACCGGCCGCGCCGAGTGGTCATCCCCCAGCAACCCCCTGGTGCTCAGGGTCACCGGTGAGGCCAGCTGGAGGGGCAGCTTGGGGGAAGGGGACGGAGAGTGTAGACCCGGGGAGAAGAGGTCTGGAGGGAAGGTGCTGCCCAGCGAGGGAGGATAGCAGGGCCAACCCCAGCCTTTCTCTCCCCCATACCGGGTTGCCCCAGGCTCACATCCCCTGGCCCAGTGGGTAGTCACTTGGCCCAGAGGCGGAGGCGGGGGTCCTGTCTCCCCTCCCCCACCACTTGTCCAGGCTCCCATTTTATGGATGGGAAAGTTGGGCTCAGGGAAGGGCGCGCCTTGCCCGACATCCCCCACCCAGCAAGCCCAGGCAGAGCCGGCACTCACACCCAGACTTGGGGCCCTCTGAGATTCCCGGGTACTGGATCTCCGCTGAGTAACCCAAGAATTCCCCTTACAGGATGGACAAACGCAAGCAGAGGACTAGACTTACTGTCAGGCTTGGGGTTTTCCTGCTCTCTGATCTCATCCTTAATCCCCTTTTCTCCTGCCTCTGGACCTTCGCCCAAGCGGTAGCCCAGGCCAGGAATGTCTCCTGACTCATCTCCCCATTAGAAGCCAAAGGTCCCTCCAAGGCTCACCTCCTCCAAGAAATCTTTTCTTGACATCCCTCGTGTGACCCATTTTACAGATGAGGAAATTGAGGCAGAGGCTGTGACTTGTCCAGGACCACACTGCTAATAAGCCTCTTATCTTCCTGAGCCCTTTGGTGGAGGGACCAGACTGGTGCTTGGGCTTGTTCTGGCTTTGGCCATGTCCCCCCAGCCCCAGCCTGGACTATGTTCCTTTCCCCCCTTCCTGCCTTCCCCGCAGACCCTGCCCTGGTTTCTTTGCCCAAGATAAGGAATTCCTGAAGCCCAGGGAAGCCAGGAGCCACCCCCCCCCCTTCTCTCTGCAGCCTTGGGCCTGGGCCTCCAGAATGCTTAATTGAAGCGTGAACCAGAGGAGGGGTGGCCTGAGCTGCCCCCAGAACCCGGACAGGGTTCATCCTGTCCCCTCTCCCCTTGGTCTTCACTCTCAGCTTCCCCAGGATTCTCCAGCCTCCAAATAGGTATCCTGGTGGGCATCTCAGCCTTCCTGGTCCTGACCTTCCTCTCCCTCTCCCTCCTCTGCCTCGGTTGGTGTCGGTCCAGACTGGGTGAGTTCTGGGAGCTGGGGACGCCCAGGCTGGGGGTCTGAAGGGGCAGAGCTGGGCCCCACTAAAGCCTGACTCCCCCTCTCCTTACAGGGAAAGGCGGCAGAGAGACCGAAGTCAAGACCACCAGGAGGTAGGAGCCCAGACACCCCAGATTCCCCTAGAACTCCCCCCTCAACCTGCCCCCTCAACTTTCTGCATCTTCTTCCCCAGATCTGACCCAGCTGGGACCACCCTGGGGGAGACCCTGTGTGAGTGACAAGGATGTGAAGCAGGACCTTTGGGTGTCACAGGACAAAGCCTGCCCTGGGGAGAATCACAGTCCTGGCCCCTCATCCCTTCTCTTGTCTCCAGATGCTGCTGTGAATGACAGACAGACAGAGGATGGACAAGAGGACTCAACCGTGAGTCACTCACAGATCTCTCTCTCCTTTGCCCAGCACTCTCCTTATGGAGGCTGGGAGGGCTGCTGGGTTCAGGGTCCTTGCTGCCCCAATGGCCCCCTCAATCCCCTCACCTCCTGCTTCCTCTCCTCCTGTCAGGCTCTCCAGAGAGAAGACCCTCAGGAAGTGACCTACGCCCAATTGAACCACAAGAGCCTCAAGTGTGGGGCTGAGCCCCCTCCCCAATCTAGACCAGTGGAGCCCAGTGTCTATGCTGTCCTTCCTCCAGTGAGCTCAGCCTGAGCCCAGGGGACCCCAGGAGGAAGCTGCCTCATCCGGCAGACCAGCCTGTGAGAAAAACAAAGCTGCCAGGCTGGACTTGTGGGCCCCAAAGCCTGGGATTTAATTGTGCCCTTTTAAGGGATGCAGGAACAGCTGGATGTGGCCTCCCAGGGTGATGTCTCTGGATAACCAGCCCTGTTCCAGGACTTGTGTGCCAGGCCCTGGGGACCCAGATGGGTTGCTCCTGCCCTCCTGGAGTGCCCACTCTGATGGGGAAGAGCCAGGAAGGCCTCAGCTACAAGGTGACAGAGGCCCAGGGTCCTCGGCCTCCAGGGTCATTTCCTCAGATTAAATGTCCATTTCTGCTATCTAACTCTTCAGCCTATGGCAGAGACTAGAAGCCTCACTTTCCTCATCTGTAGGCCAGGTGACACCTTCCTCAGAGGATCCCACAGCAGTGGAACATTGCTGAGGATCACTCTTGGTGGGCCTGCCTCCTCCAGCCAGCCACCAATAGAGCACCGCCCCAGCCCATTTATTAAGCTTTATAACCTTCTCTCTCTGTCCAGGTCTTTGGCCTGGACTAGCCTCTCCTTTTCTCTTTACTCCTACTTTTTACCTACCAGATTGTAAATAAACTCTTCAACCCGATGCTGACTTGGGTCTGATTTAAGTACGGAATCAACCTGAATTGTTGATTCCTGGCGGCCACATATTTAACATATATCTATAAATACCTAAATTTTCCTTCTTACATTTTTGTAAGAAGGAAAATTTAGGTATCCTCAGCCCTGCTAACGGCCTCCCCCCCTCACACCACACCTCCCAGCAGCAGCTTGCATGGACTTTTGTGGTGCCAGAAAGGGGGTGTCTGGCCTCTGCCCTACCATGCAGGATGCAAGGGAGGCTCCTCCCCAGTTCCTGTCTGTTCTGTCCCCTGGAGTCTAAAGGGAAATGGCCCTGTGCGGGTCACCCCCACCCCATGACCTCCGGCCTGGGGGAGAACAACCTGATACTGACACTAGTAAGGCCAAAGCGCTTTATTCCAAAGTAATCAGGTTTTGGGGGGGAGGAGGGGGCCACACATTTAATCTTCTTCCTCATCGTCCCCGGTACCGGCTCCTCCCTGGCCCTTCTTAGCATTCTTCCTCTTGACCCTGCCTGCCCGGCCACCCCCGTAGGGCGAGCGCAGGGAGAAGTCGATGTGTTTCTGGGAGTCCAGGCGCACTATGAAGGACGGGATGTTCACCACCTGCTTTCGGACCCTGCAGGGAGAGGGAGAGAGGAGCTGGGGGGTGGGCTGGGGGCCGGCCGCTTCAGGGCCCTCCCCCGGACTGGAGGGGTCCTCCCCCGTTCCCTCAGGGCCCCCTCACCTGGCTGCCCATCGGGAGCGCCACTTTCACAAGGTGTACGGCTGAGCCGCAGTGAGCCTTGCGCAGGGTTTGGGGAGAGGGGCTGCCCCCCAAAATACTGAGAATCCGGCCTCCCCCTTCATGGGTGCTCCCCCATATCTCTCATCTGCAGGGGGCTGCACAGAAAACACCAAGAGGGGCTTAGAGAGGGGCGCCGGGGAGGGGAGGGGAGGGAAGGGGAAGGGGGCACCGGGCCGGGGAGCCCACCTGATGTGCCGCTGGCGGATGAGCACCCGCGCGTGGTGGATGGACTTAGCCAGGCCCAGCTTGAAGACCTGCGTCTGCAGGCGCCGCTCCAGGAAGTCCTCGATCTTCAGGCCCAGGATGTAATCCAGCTTCATCTTGCCCTCGTCCAGGACGCCGATGCGGACGAGCCTCCGGAGCAGGGCATTACCTGGGGGCGGAAGGCGGCGTTAGAGTAGCTCAGGGAGGGCCGTGGGCCCGCCGCCTGCCCCCCGCCCGCGCGTCCCACTCACCCTCGAACAGACGCCGCGGGTCCTTCTCATCGAGCGTGAGCAGCTCCCGAGCCGCCTTGCGGATCTTGGCCAGCGTGAACTTGACTCGCCATACCTCGCGCTTGTTGCGGAGCCCGTACTCACCTGGGGGGGGAGGGGACGGAGCACGTGGATGAGGGCCTCCGCCGGCCCGCGCCGCCCCCACTCCCGCCGTGACCCCCCGCCCCCGGGGACCACTGACCGATTAGCTTCAGCTCCTGGTCCAAGCGAGACTTCTCGAAGGGCCGCCGCGGCGTCACGTAAGTCTTCCGACATACCCAGCTTCTAGCGACCGGCATCTTGGCCTAAGAAGACGCTGAGCCGCGCCTGCGCGTTGGGGCAAGAAGAAAGCTCGGGTTCGGCTGGGGTGCTATGGCGCCTGAGCGCAGGGGCGGGGAACTGCCCCGAGACAGGGAAAAGCACGTGGTGCGGCAGAACGCAAGCTCTTGCGGCTGCGCAGAGAGCCCCGAGCCGCCTCCCTCCCTGCTGCCGGACAGCAGAAAACTCACCTCTCGGTAGCTTCCGAACCGAAGGGGAAAGAACTCTACGCGCGGGCGAACGGCCCTTATAGCGACGGGGCGGTACCCGGTGACGTCAGCGCGCATGAGTACGCCGACCAATCGGGGGCGAGGAGAAGGGAGGGCCTTGCTCTAGCCTCAGATTCTAGTCCTCTCCACCTCCCAACGCCCGGACCTAAAGTTCCGTCACCGCTCCGGTCGTGGCGGGGGGCGGGGCGTCTAGTAAAGCCCCTTCCGGACCGAGACTACCATCTTCGCTGTCCGGACTAAAGCTCGTCCAGCTGGAATGCGGTCATTTCCCGCGACCAGGAGCTCCCTACCTCACGCTTTGGGACAGCTCTTCGTTAGGAAATTTTTACGGACCTTCAACCTCGGTTGGGCTCCTCGCGCTTCCCCGATTCCTGGCCCGATAAGACGGAAGGGAATAAACCTAGCCCCTCCCCCAGGCCCCCCGCCGTCCCGCCCCCCACTCCAGCAGAGTTGGCTGGACGGCTCCCACCCCCTAGACTGGTGACCTAGCGAGCCCGAACTACG